>NC_135237.1:146248839-146554152 GCF_051348905.1 Ranitomeya variabilis
TTGCTGTTATTGCTGTTCAAATATTGCAATAATGAATGTACATTTGCTATGTTGCCCCTCGAAATGAGTAGCATATCGTACACATAGCAACTATACTGTAAAATATTATGGAAAAAAGAGTTTGAATCAGAAAAAATTAAGGTTTCTTCCCACCAGGCTACTTAAAGAATGGCGAGAGACAGAGAGAAGTGAGAGCCCATGTGTGCTCCTGTGACCTGAAAATAGAACTGTGAATTAAACATAAAAAAATTATGCTGTAATAAATATGATATGCTTCTAATACTAAACTCATCAAAAATAACTCAGAAGCAAATGGCCATAAAAATTTCAACATTTAATTAGAATATTTAAAAGACAATAATTCATGAACCTATTCTATGATAAATACAAAAAATGGAGGGAAAATGACTATACAGTGACCGCTAAAAAACACCCACAGTTTTAAGAGTATTATGCTCATTGATAAATATAGTACATGCTTTTATCCCCAAAACAGTTAGCACATGTCTGTGAAGATCTAGATAATATTTTGTAAGGATAGTCTAATGTGAAATGAAGGCCCTGCTTCCCTATTTTAAGTATGTGCACCTCGTGTGCATGATGGGAGCTAGGAACCCAATTAATTATCCACCTGAACTATAGATATGCTGTGCTAGTGGATGAATCCATTAAAGCAGCATGGAAGGGAAAGCATAAGGTGCCATTACCTGTGCGGGTGTCAGCGGCTGACCCGGACGCGCGTTTCGCTTGTGGCTTCGTCTGCGGGAAGGTGTATAATGTAGGCTAATGTAGGTTGCTTATATAGCGTGGATCAAGTTGTAAAGGGGCGGCAGCTAAATAACGGCGCTTCCGCCGGCTACACCGCCCGGCGTCACTGCTTGTCGGCGTCATGTGACACCTGGGTGCCTCCCCTCCCGACGCGTCAGAGAGAGGAGGCAAGCCAGGGGCCAACGGCGACGCGTCTCCCCAGCAACCCAGACGCGGTAAGCCCGCGCAAGCGCACACTGCATGGAGGGGGAGTGGATACATATGTAATGTATTGCGAAGAAACTCAGTGGTGAAGCTGAAAAGGGGTGAGTGTTAAATATACACAAGTGTACGCTAGATGAGTGCATGCGGTGTTGCCAAAGTTGCGCCTTCATATTCTGATATATTAGAAAAAATATTTGCAGAAATAAATAAATAAATAATGAAACCTGGCGGTGGTGAGAAATGTATTGTGCATTTCATCCATAAAGTGCTACTAAAATTAATAGATAAATAAAGTAGTGATATAAGTAGATTATTGTGCATGAAAAGTATACGTGACAACGATCATGAGACATACATCATGAAATAATTAATATAAATTAATAAAGGTGCTTTCTCATATATATACATAAAATACCTATATCCATATATATATATGCAGACAAAGTGACTAGTGCATGATTATTAAACCCGGCGCAAAATTTGATAATTAAAGAGAAGACAAATCATTATATACATTTGGTGGACATAAAAAAGCGCTTTTATCTTGCTGGACCACGTGCTTAGGCACACATCTTGCGCTACAGACTCTTCATGAGATTCAGCCATAATGTAGACCTCGCTGCTAGATGCAGAACCAAGTAAAAAGATGCCGCCATCCAAGTCAACACATATGATGGGAATAGAATAAACTAAAAAATAAAAACACCAAAGTTAAAACCTGACCGATAAAACAATTAAAAGCATACAGAATAGTATATTACACCAAAATTTATAGGAAAGGGGCAAAACTAAGCAATTCATTTAGGCCTGCTGGCTGAACCGAACCCACCCTAAAGATCCATTGGGCTTCTAGTTGGGACAGTGTTTTTCTCCAGTTTCCCCCCCGTGTGTCAATATACACTTTGTCTATGCCTATTGCCGTTAGTAGTGTGGCATCACAGCCATGACAATTTTTAAAATGCCTTGGTATGGGCTTCAATGTGGACACGTCCTCAACACCAGCAGCATTCATAATGTCCCGGACGTGTTCCCTTATTCTGATTTTAAGGGGCCTAGATGTGAGTCCCACATACAGCTTGGGGCATGTACAGGATGCAAGATATACCACCCCTATGGTGTTGCATGTAATATGCTGCGTAATTGTAAATTTTTTTCTGCCGTCACTAGACTGAAATTCAGTTGCCCGTGACATATTAGGGCAAGCAATGCATTCACCACAGGGGTAAAAACCCCATTTAGGGCCCCTTGATTTTGTGAAACACTTACCCGGATGGGCACCCTTATAATAACTGTGGGTGTTTTTTAGCGGTCACTGTATAGTCATTTTCCCTCCATTTTTTGTATTTATCATAGAATAGGTTCATGAATTATTGTCTTTTAAATATTCTAATTAAATGTTGAAATTTTTATGGCCATTTGCTTCTGAGTTATTTTTGATGAATTTATGGCTTCTTTGAAGCATGCCATGTCACTAGGCAGATATCTAAATGTTTGATGTATAGGTAATACTAAACTCATTGAGTTAGATACAATAAGAACTGTAATGATTAAGAAGGAAAGTAACTGCAATCAGAGCAATCTCATGAGGAATACATGAATAAAGGTTTACAATGTTACAGAAGACAAAACTATCAGCATTAGACCAGGAAAAAGAATGAAAATTATTAAGTACAGAGGAGCTATCTTTAAGAAAGACGCGATTCTGTATGCTAAAGGTTGTAAATGATGGTCAATCCAGGTACTCAGACCTTCATTTAAAGAATGAATCCCAGCGATAATGGGGTGTAATGGTGGAGGGAATATTCAATTATGCGTTTTTGGCAGACCATGAAATATCGGAATAGAGGGAAAATCCTTGAATACGGATTTTTCTGTTTTTCGATCCAGAATACCCAGACTTTCTCTTTCGATTAACAGTTTCTCCAAAGTACTGTTACAAATATTAGTTGGATCAGTGGAGATATTCTTGTATGTGGTGCTGTCATCCAGAAAGTCAAGTGCCAAGATATTCTATAAAGTGACACCCATTCCAATAATTACCCCTGCTTTGTCAGATGTTTTAATTACTATATTTTTGTTGCTTCTTAAATTGCAGAGTACCATACTTTCAGATCAAGTTAAATTACTGTATGACGTCATTTTTGCAGGTTCTATATCAGAGGCAAGCAATTTGAGATCCTTCGCTACAAGTGATTGAAAAAGGTCCAATGCAGGTATTCTGGATTTTAAAGGATAATACATTGGATTAAGAATGCAATTATCCACCTGAGAGATGTTAATAAGGTTGGTATCTTGACTTTTATTGGATAAGGACTTCAGAGCAAGAAGTGCATTATTTTCTAGAAAGTAAAAATTAGGTTGAACTGGAGTGCCATAATTATCAGTTCTACCAGTAGATGTTTTTGCTAACTGGTGGTGCTGCGCACTATTATCATTTTAAAAAAATGTCTTTTTACTGTCATAAATCTCACAAATGTATTGACATACAATAAGGTGTTAACTAAATTAAAGTTCTGTTTAGGGACAAAGTTAAGTCCTTTGGACAAGAGAGAGAATTCCTCTGTAGATAGAATATAAGGAGTGAGGACAATTACACTTTGCATATGATCCTTGATGTCTAAAGGTGATTTTTTTCCTTTGTTTGTTGAGAATCTTAGAGGAGTCGGATTTTCTTTGATGTGTTTGTTCCTCATCCTCCTGTGGCGTTTTGACACATTTTTGTTGCTGGAAAAGTCAGAGGTTGTTGCAGTTTGATTTGAAATGTCATAGTGCAAATCTGATGTATCAAATTCTGAAGAAGAGAAACTTATTTAGACATGAAAGTCCTCAGTGGTTGATACCTTTTAATGGCTAACTGAAAAGATGGTAACAAATTGCAAGCTTTCGAGACTATGCAGGTTTCTTCATCAGGCAAAGACTGACATTCTTGGGTCGATAGCAGACTCTTTTATATCTATGATTTTTCAGAATGGATTGAGGAGGTTGGGATCGTTTCTATTAGTAAACCTGATAGTTTTTGTAATCCATGCAGTCTCTCATGAACTTCCTTTTCTTGATAGACACAATATTCTCTTCCATTTTTGTTATATTACTCTTTAGAGCCTCATCCAGTGCATTCTAGTTATGTGTAGCAGAAATTTTTGAGACAGCCGCTTTAAGTTCATCCATTTCTGTTTTAAGTCAGATAATATACTGTTCCTTTGAGTAAGAAAATCATCCGAGAAGATATAGATTGGAATTTATTTCATTCTCAATCCTCTCGGTATCATTTGTTTTTCTATATTGGTATTTAGGGTGTTCCTATCTCAATAACTTCTTAGCTCTTAGGTTCAAATTTTTTCAAGGCATGTTATCAGTTCATTCAATTCAGAGCAAGCAGGTTCATCATTATGAGTATATCCAAAAACCTCTGCAAGTTTAGAGTGACATACATCCATTTTAGTAAGCAGTAATCTAAAACCTTAAAGCACAGAAAGCTTTCCAAAATGTCTTTTTATAATTGCAAAATAGAAGAAAAATGAAAAAAGGAGCAACTCAATAGGGTCTATGAAAAAATAAATGAAAAAAATCAAAACAATAGGAATACACACGTGTGGGGTCACATACATTCAGCAAAGCATCGTATTAGCGAAGCATCAAGCAAAAGGCAGTTACTCCATGGCAAGGAATTAACATCCATCTTCTCTCCTCTCTTCACACAGGTAATCATGTCATTCAACCTCTGAACTTAACTACCCTGCATGTATTTTCACTCCATTCAATGTTAGCAAGCAGCCTGAATGGTAATCATGAAGACAAATATCGTGAGCACTACTGTAGAGGTGCTTAGGTAGGTTCCCAAGTCGTGATATGATAGATAGAAAGACCTAGCACTCAACTTAATTGCAAAATGAAGAAGAACTTTTATTCAGTCCATAGGAAGTAGTACAGCAAAAATGTTTCGGTCAAACCTGACCTTTGTCAGTTACGTATTCTGTGAATAAGGGAATTCAAGAGGATATCAGAGTGTGTTCCAATGAATATCTCATTATCCGTAAGGACTGTATATGCTGGGTAGTGGGGACTGTAATGGATAATCCATGTGCCAGTAGCAAAAAAATGGCCTTCTATGATGGGTAGGGTATGCCTGTGTACTCCTCAACGCGGTATCTACCGCTTGTAAGGTAATCATGTCATTCAACCTCTGAACTTAACTACCCTGCATGTATTTTCACTCCATTCAATGTTAGCAAGCAGCCTGAATGGTAATCATGAAGACAAATATCGTGAGCACTACTGTAGAGGTGCTTAGGTAGGTTCGCAAGCTGTGATATGATAGATAGAAAAACCTAGCACTCAACTTCATTGCAAAATGAAGAAGAACTTTTATTCAGTCCATAGGAAGTAGTACAGCAAAAATGTTTCGGTCAAACCTGACCTTTGTCAGTTACGTATTCTGTGAATAAGGGAATTCAAGAGGATATCAGAGTGTGTTCCAATGAATATCTCATTATCCGTAAGGTCATTCAACCTCTGAACTTAACTACCCTGCGTGTATTTCACTCCATTCAATGTTAGCAAGCAGCCTGCATGGTAGTCATGTCATTCAACCTCTGAACTTAACTACCCTGCATGTATTTTCACTCCATTCAATGTTAGCAAGCAGCCTGAATGCTAATCATTAGGGTTGAGCGAAACAGATCGGACAAATTAAAAAATCGCTGACTTTCGGCAAAGTCGGGTTTCATGAAACCAGACCCGATCCTAGTGTGGGATCGGCCATGAGGTCGCCGATCTGCGTGCAAAAGTTGCGTTTCATATGATGCTTTCAGCACCATTTTTCAGCCAATGAAGGAGGACGCAGAGTGTGGGCAGCGTGATGACATAGGTCTCGGTCCCCACCATCTTAGAGAAGGGCATGACAATAATTGCCTTGCTTTCTGTGGCGTCACAGGGGCTATAAAGAGGCGTGCATGCCGACCGCCATCTTATTTCTGCCGATCTTAGCATAGGAAGAGGTTGCTGCAGCTTCATCAGAAGAAGGGATATAGTTAGGGAGGGAAGATTAACCCCCAAACTGCTTGTGCTGTAGCGAATTCCACTGTCCAACACCACCTTTTTTTTGCAGGTACAGTGGAGGCTATATTTTTGTGCATCAGCTCTGTAGCTTATTAGGCTGCCTTATAAGGCTCCCTGATAGCTGCATTGCTGTTTGCATGCTGCTGTGCAAACTAACTGCTTTTTTAAAAGCAAAAATCCTGTTGCTCCTTTCTGCACAGTTATCTTGTTTACTTTATCTTGGTTACTTTTGTGTGCAGCAGTCTTTTTTATTGCTGCCATACTTGTCCTGAGATCATTGTAGGGAGATTGAAATTGTACTACAGTCCTTGTATTTTTTCATATATCTTCCAGCCACTTTTTGCCACTTACATTGTGTTGTTTTATACACTGGGCCTGAGTTTTGGTTCAGTCTCCCAAAAAAAAAGTGAGATTCAAATTCTCACAAAGTGGATATACTTCAGTCCTGTTAGTTTGTCGCATGTCAGCCAGCCACTTTCTGCCACTTAGATTGCGTTGTTATATACACTGGGCCTGACTTTTGGTTCAGTCTCCCCCAAAAAAGTGAGATTCAAATTCTCACAAAGTGGATATACACTCACCGGCCACTTTATTAGGTACACCATGCTAGTAACGGGTTGGACCCCCTTTTGCCTTCAGAACTGCCTCAATTCTTCGTGGCATAGATTCAACAAGGTGCTGGAAGCATTCCTCAGAGATTTTGGTCCATATTGACATGATGGCATCACACAGTTGCCGCAGATTTGTCGGCTGCACATCCCAAAGATGCTCCATACAAGGCAGGATGGATCCATGCTTTCATGTTGTTTACGCCAAATTCTGACCCTACCATCCGAATGTCGCAGCAGAAATCGAGACTCATCAGACCAAGCAACGTTTTTCCAATCTTCTACTGTCCAATTTCGATGAGCTTGTACAAATTGTAGCCTCAGTTTCCTGTTCTTAGCTGAAAGGAGTAGTACCCGGTGTGGTCTTCTGCTGCTGTAGCCCATCTGCCTCAAAGTTTGACGCACTGTGCATTCAGAGATGCTCTTAGGCCTACCTTGGTTGTAACAGGTGGCGATTTGAGTCACTGTTGCCTTTCTATCAGCTCGAACCAGTCTGCCCATTCTCCTCTGACCTCTGGCATCAACAAGGCATTTCCGCCCACAGAACTGCCGCTCACTGGATTTTTTTTCTTTTTCGGACCATTCTCTGTAAACCCTAGAGATGGTTGTGCGTGAAAATCCCAGTAGATCAGCAGTTTCTGAAATACTCAGACCAGCCCTTCTGGCACCAACAACCATGCCACGTTCAAAGGCACTCAAATCACCTTTCTTCCCCATACTGATGCTCGGTTTGAACTGCAGGAGATTGTCTTGACCATGTCTACATGCCTAAATGCACTGAGTTGCCGCCATGTGATTGGCTGATTAGAAATTAAGTGTTAACAAGAAGTTGGACAGGTGTACCTAATAAAGTGGCCAGTGAGTGTACTTCAGTCCTGTTAGTTTGTCGTATATCAGCCAGCCACTTTCTGCCACTTACATTGTGTTGTTTTATGCACAGGGCCTGAGTTTTGGTTCAGTCTCCCCCCTAAAAAAGGGAGATTTAAATTCTCAACAAGTTTATATACACCGTCTACCTTGTTTTACAGTGCCATATAACGGTTGTTATTTTTTTCTTTAGATTTTCCAAAAATGAGGAAGTCTGGTGGAAGAGCCCGTTGGCGGTGGTCACCACCTGGCGCAAGCACCCGTGCGAGTGCCGTTTGCCTGGACAGGTGGGTGGGCTCACTCTTGGGCAACAGCACTGGCACAAGGTCCCTCATAGTACAATGAAGTGTCTCTGATGGTGGTGGTGCACAACCAACGTCAGACACACTGTCGTAATATGAGGGGCCCTGTGCCAGTACCGCTGCCCATGAGAGAGTGTTCCCCCCAGCTCGAACAGTGCTCTAGCACTTGCAATGCTTACCTCTCCCTGCTCCACCACTATGTAGTCTTTGCTGTTAAATCCTTCAATGGCACTGCCAATACAAATTTGTTGAAATGATAGATGATAGTTAAAATATACAGGGGTCCTGGCCTCCATTTAGACCAGTTAATACTTTGCGCCTACTACCACTGTCTGCTGCTCAGCAGAGGAGCCCAACCCTGTACCCAGCTATGCCACCTGTTTATTTATGAACAATTTTTTGGCAGACATTTAGCCTACTTTATATCTTGGGCCTACTAACTGTGTCTTCCACTCATTACAGTTTTCCTTCACTGAACAAAGCAATGCCGCCTGTTTAGTCCTGTTACCACATTTGAACTTCATTTAGCCTACTTTATTATTTGGGCCTACTAACTGTGTCTGCCACTCATTACAGTTTTCGTCCACTGAACAAAGCAATGCCACCTGTTTAGTCCTGTTACCACATTTGAACTGCATTTAGCCTACTTTATTATTTGGGCCTACTAACTGTGTCTGCCACTCATTGCAGTTTTCCTCCACTGAACAAAGCAATGCCGCCTGTTTAGTCCTGTTACCACATTTGAACTGCATTTAGCTTACTTAATTATTTGGGCCTACTAACTGTGTCTGCCACTCATTACAGTTTTCCTCCACTGAACAAAGCAATGCCACCTGTTTAGTCCTGTTACCAATTTTGAACTGCATTTAGCCTACTTTATTATTTGGGCCTATATCTGTGTTTCCTCCTCATCCTGCCCATTGCCCAGCCACTGCTAGATGAGTCTGCTGGTTCATTGACCCAGGCCACTACATTCCCCTTGCACTCTACACAGCCAGAATCTGACCCTGCTGAAAGTCAGGTTCCCCTTCCCGCATACTATACCACATTACACGGGGACAAAGAGGAAGGTGCAGATGAAAGTGCAGGTTCCTTCATCAGGTGGGGGGGCATACTCGTTGGTGACGTCACTGGCACAGGGCCCCTCATAGTACACAAAAGTGTCTCTGCCAGTGGGAGGCGCCACCCGCCATCAAACACACCGCCGTACTATGAGGGGCCCTGTGCCAGTGCCAACGAGTAGGCCCCCCCTGCTTGCTCAGGATCACAGCACTTGCAAAGTTGAAATATTTACCTCTCCCTGCTCCACCGCCATGACGTATTCCGCTTTTCCTGGGCCCACGAAAATCTTGAGCCAGCCCTACCCCCCACAACTTTAGCCAAATGACCCCCAGTTTTCAATGCCTAACTATTATTATAAAGTAAATTAAGATTGACAAGCTTCAGTAATAAGAATTGATGTTTTTGGCATTAAAATGGGCACTGTAGGTGTTTTCCTGTCCTCCACTCACTGCCGACTTTGATTCCCCATTGACTTGCATTGGGTTTCGTGTTTCCGTCGGCCCCCGACTTTTCGCAATAATCGGCTGATTTCACCCGACCCGACTTTTGACAAACCCGACTCGATCCGAAAAAAGTAAAAGTCGCTCAACTACTAATCATGTCATTCAACTCCTTTGCTAGAATTCATCAGTTACATGGTTCTCAGTACTTACTGTTGTATACCCAGGATGGGGGGATCTCTGTAGATGTTATCTCACAGGTGCTATAGTATAGAGATGTAATCAGGGCAGCATCTTTGATCATCTTTTCCACACCAGGATGTGTTGAGCAGCTGTTGCTAGTTTATAACTAACCAGCTCCCACAATCTCGCTCTCCTGTCCCTGTAGTGGGGGCCTATAATTTTAGAAATATTTTAATAGGTACACGCATGTGTGGGGTCACACACATTCAGCAAAGCATCGCATTAGCGTAGCATCAAGCAAAGGGCAGTTAGTCAGGGCAGGAGTCAGGTAACCCAGACTCTACTCTCCCTTTTATCCATGTGCTTTATTACTATCCTCCTATGTTCCCTTGCCATCAAAATTCACCACCACATCCTCCTCCATCACGACTCATACATATCAGCCTCTCTATACTTCCCTCTCCCAAGTACAGCTCCCATGCACTTCTCACCTTCTTGAAAAACCTCAGCCCATCTTGCCCAAACACATTGCACACAATTCCAAAAACTACTTGCTCTTTATCTCCCTATTCCTACTGATTTCGGGGGACATCTCCCCCAACCTCGGTCCACCATCCCCCAACATCAAACCCTACCCTACCTCATAGCAAAACCATACTAACCTTATTAATATTACTTGCACTCCTTCGTCTCCCTCTTTAAATTGTGCCCTCTGGAATCCACAGTCTGTATGTAGAAAGCTTCCTTTCCTGCACAACTGAACAACTCTCTGAATCTGTTGGCCCTCACTGAAACCTGGATCCAGGACTCTGACACTGTCTCCCCTGCATCCATTTTACATGATGGCTTACAGTTCGTCCATTCCCCGAGACCCACAAACAGACTTGGTGTTGGAGTCAGCATACTCCAGTCCTCACAATGCACCTTCCAGTTCCATCACTCTCATTCCCTTCTTTTTAGGTCCACACCATCAGGCTCTTTTGTCCCCTCTCCCTCAGTGTAGCAGTCATATATCGGCACCCAGGTTCACCCACCCACTTCCTGGACCATTTCTCAGCCTGGATGCCGCATTTTATGTCCTCAGAACTCCCAACCCTTATCCTGGGAGACTTCAACATCCCCATTAACAGCCCCACTTCCACATCTGTGTTCCAGCTTCTATCACTAACCACTTTTCTTGGCCTCTCACAGCTCTCAACCTCTGAGACACATAAGGACAGTAACACCCTTGACCTGGTCTTTGTCTGGCTCTGTTTAATCTCCTACCTATATAACTCACCACTTCCGCTATCTGACCACAACATTCTCTCATTAACGCTTACAAATCCTCGCCCACACCAGCACACTCCTATCTACCATACATTCTGAAATCTACAAACCATTAACCCTCATACACTTTCAGACTCCCTACACTCATCACTGTCCCCAATCTCCTCTTTTTCCTGTCCTGATCTGGCTGTACAGCACTACAATGACACTCTCAGAAGCACCCTGGGCCAAGTAGCGCCCTTCACCCTCAGAACCTCCAAACACAGAGTAAAACAGCCCTGGCTCACATAGCAAACTCAATTTCTCCAGGAATGCTATAGGAGTGCTGAACGCTTATGGAGGAAAACTTGCACACAGAAAACTTCATCCACTTCAAGTTTATGTTAAAAACCTATAATTCTGCCCTTCGCCTCGCCAAACAGACCTACTTCACCACTATGATCTCCTCACTATCCAACAACCCCAGGAAACTTTTTGACACATTTCACTCCCTCCTCAGGCCAAAAGCACAAGCCCCTATCACAGAAATTTGTGCTGATGACCTGGCCTCCCACTTTATAGAGAAAATAGATAACATCCATCAGGAAATCCGCTCCCAACCATCAAGTTCAGTGACTCCCATCCCTCCCTGCATTTCCCCGGCTCACTCTCCACATTTAATCCCATCACAGAAGAAGAAGTCTCCAGGCTCCTCTCTTCTTCTTGTCTGACTACATGCACTACTGACCCCATTCCCTCTCATCTCTTCCAGTCTCTATCTGCAGTCGTCACAACTCCCTTAGCTACAATCTTTAATCTCTCCCTCTCCTCAGGCATTTTCCCATCCTCCTTCAAACACTCTATCATTACTCCATTATTAAGGAAACCCGCTCTCAACCCATCCTGCACAAATTACTACAGACCAGTCTTTAATCACCCCTTCATCTCTAAACTCTTGGAGCGCCTAGTCTACTCCTGCCTTACCCGTTACCTCTCCACCCTATCCCTCCTAGACCCTTCTCAGTCTGACTTCTGCCCCCTACATTCAACAGAAACTGCACTCATCAAAGTGACCAATGACCTTCTGACAGCAAAATGTAATGGTAACCACTCTCTGCTCATTCTTCTCACTCAACCTTTCTGCAGCTTTTGACACTGTTGACCACCGTCTCCTACTCTCTAGGCTCCGGTCACTAGGCATTAAGGACACTGCTCTCTCCTGGTTCTCTTCCTATCTTTCTGACCGCTCCTTCAGTGTTTTGTTTGCTGGCTCCACTTCATCTCTTCTTCCTTTTGCTGTTGGAGAACCTCAGGGCTCAGTCCTTGGCCCCTTCTCTTCTCTCTCTACATGGCCCCAATTGGACAGACTATCAGCAGATTTGTCTTTCAGTACCATCTTTACGCTGATGACACACAACTTTACACATCATCCCTGACATTACCCCCGCTGTACTACAGAACGCCAGTGACTGCCTGTCCGCAGTCTCCAACATCATGTCCGCTCTCTATCTGAAACTCAACCTCTCCAAAACTGAACTTCTTCTGCTCCCATCATCTACTAACCTCCCTAAATCTGATATTTCCCTCTCTCCGTGGGTGGTAAAAAAATAACACCCCGGCAGCAAGCGTGCTATCTGGGTGTTATGTTTCACTCCAATCTCTCCTTCACATTGCATATACAATCTCTAGCCTGTTCTTGCCCCTTACACCTAAAGAACATCTCTAGAATCTGTCCTTTTCTCACCATTGAAACAACAAAAACCCTCACTGTTGCCTTGATCCACTCCCGCCTGGACTACTGCAATGCTCTATTAATTGGCCTCCCCGTTACTCGACTTTCTCCTCTCCAGTCCATCCTTAATGCAGCAGCCAGGGTTGTCCATCTAGCTAATCGGTATTCAGACGTGTCCGATCTTCGCCAGTCATTACACTGGCTGCCCATTCATTATAGAATCCAATTCAAAGTACTTGCTCTCACCCACAAAGTTCTCCACAATGCGGCACCCCCTTACATCTCCTCCCTTATTTCTGTCTATCGGCCTAACCGGCCACTGCGCTCTGCAAATGACTTTCGACTAACCTCTGCACTAATCCGAACCTCCCACGCCCGACTCCAAGACTTCTCCCATACTGCGCCAATCCTCTGGAATGCTCTACCCCAAGATTTTAGGTCCACATCCACAATTTGCATAGTTTTAGTCACTCCCTCAAAACACATTTGTTCAGAGCGGCCAATCACGTTCCCTAATCAAATTCATTTTATGCTTGTGTGTGTAACCCATTCACTACTTCTATCTATCCCCCACCCCCTGAAGATGGCTGACCATCAATGTAAATACATCATTGTAAATACACTGTAAAAAGGGTGCTTCTACTCAATATTTAGCAAAGGGTCTGAATACTTATGACCATGTGATATTTCAGTTTTTCTTTTTTAATTAATTTGCAAAAATGTCTACATTTCTAGTTTTTTTCAGTCAAGATGGTGCACAGAGTGTTCATTAATGAGAAAAAAATGAACTTTTTTTAATTTATCAAATGGTTGGAATGAAATAAAGAGTGAACAACTTAAAGGGGTCTGAATACCATTCCATACACACTGAATATAAATAGTATGTAGGCTATATTTTCACTGTGAGATTTTGGTATGGAAGCACAATAAGCAAGCCTTGCAGTTCTATCTCTTATGAGAGATGACGGTTTTTTCTTTTTATCATGACCCTCTACGCTTGCTCAGGGAGACTAACATGTGGTTTCATGTTTGCAAATCAATTCATATGACCACTGCAGCCAGTCACTGGCCACAGCGTTATCATGCTGGTCACTGTCCTGCCAGAACAGAAAGTACAGATGGTGCTGATGAAAAATTGAAGGAGTGAAGATGAGGATGATATTGCTTCTTGTTTTAGGGCAATCTGAGTGAATAGCCCCTGAAGCAGTAAAATGTGTGGCAAAAAAAAAATTAATTACAATAATGACACTCTTCTTTATTGTAAACTATTCTTAGCAAGCTGTTTAAAAGCAGACTTATTTTTGGAAGACTAATGTCGTCCCTAACCTACATTTATAAATAGCACCTTATCTAATTTACTTGCATTATTTGCTTTCTTCGTTTGTAGAAGTTCTGATTGAAGTCGCTGTTCTCTGAAAAAGACCATCAGCAGAGTACAGGTCCTCTTATGTAAATATTTATTCCACCAACTGCACCACATAAAAAAGGTTGTTATCAGACAGCCTAGGGCAACAGACATTTTCTGTTATAATACCAAAACCAGGCGACATACTCGATACTTGGAGGAGAGATAGCACTAAATAGTGCCAAACAGCCCCTCACCATAGAAAACCAACTCCATGAAAACCATATGAAATCAGGAGAAACTCAGGAGAATAAGGCTAATAAATACTTTATTGTGACATATACATAATAATTACTTCATATCAAAAAGAGAAAACATGATAAAAACCAGGATGGTGATAAGAGTGGATAGGGATCACCAGGTGTGCATCACCTATGGGGCCAGCATGCATACCAATACGAGTAAGAGACCTCTGCTATAGTAGCACATGGGTACATAAGCCAAACTGGCACAAAAATAATAATAGTCGAGATTACTCTTACCGCTGCTGAATCCCAAGGTGGCGCACACCGGGGTGGATCCTAAGACACGGTCCCCAAGACATCATCAGACATTTTCTGTTGCAGATCATTAATGATGATGTCCTGTTCACACCACATTAAAGCCTTGTATTAAAAATATAATTCAGGAGTACAGCTCTGATGTACATCATTGTCTAGGCTTATTGTCATAGATCATCCAGTGACTTACCTGCTAAAAATAAAGATTTTTTTGAGAAATGCTATTGCACTAAAAAGTGTCTTTAAAGTACACCATTTTGCTCAGCTTCCATGAAAGCAGCCATATTGGTACATTTGGCATATGGATCAGAAGTTGTTCTTGATGTATAAGCCAAACATAAGGCTCTAACATCATGGGAACAAAGCTTTATGTAGGAACAGGTCATTATTAGTGTTGAGCGATACCTTCCGATATTCAAAAGTATCGGTATCGGATTGGATCGGCCGATATCCAAAAAATCGATGATCTCCCGTAGAGAACGGCAGCATCAGCTGGTGCGACCGTTCTCTAGGGGCTCCAGGAACACAATGATGGGAGGAAGGTATTCCTCCGCCGCTGTAAAAAAAAAAGTCCCTAGTCTTACTTTACGGCATTGCTGTATGAGAAATTTTCCCAGACAAAAAGTGAGACTTTGAACTCAGGTAACCTCAGTGATGCACTGCAGGAGCCATTGTCTCCTGTCAGTGTGTCACTGAGGGTCCTATAGAGCAGTGACATCACCCGATGTCACTGTTCTATAGGGGAGATCATCGTGGGACACTCGTTATTAATTGGACTACGGCAGACAGGTAGTATACGGTACAGTAATCACATATAGTAAATATCATGTAAAAATAATCACAAGAAATACAAAACAGGTGGTACAACCACCTACGACCCGGTAACTGCAGAAATAGAAAACAGAAACAACGAGACCCAGATACCCAGACCATATATGAAGAGATCAAATAACACAGGATGCTATACCACTAATAAAAGGCTTGGGTAGATCCATAATGCAAAGTGTGGGGTATATGCCAGGAAGCACACGCAAGTAACAAAGAGGGCCCGAGATAGATACAAGCTAGATCCCCCTAATCCCCCCCGTAATCTTAAACAGGTGGTAATTAAACCTGCAGATAAAGGGGGAAATGTTGTGATCTGGCCTTGTGCAATGTACGAGTGTGAGGCTTTCCGACAGCTACATAACAAACAGTGTTATAGGAGACTTGACAGCAATACACTAGTTCCGTTTAAGATGGAGCTTGATGACATGTTACAGCGGGCTTGTCAGGAAGGTATAATCACGGGTAGAATGTTGGAGGGTCTGGTTACTGATATGCCGACGTTTCCAACGTTCTACCTACTACCTAAAATTCACAAAGATAGGGATGACCCACCGGGTCGCCCTATCGTTTCAGGGATAGGGGGCATCAATGAGGCCATTTGCCGCTTTGTCGACTTTTACCTTCAGTGCTGTGTAGAAACCCTGCCTTCCTTTATTAAGGATACCACAGATATTTTGACTCGTCTAAATAACATACAATTAGAACGAGATATGTTTTTAGTGGTTTGTGATGTCGAGTCACTGTATACATCGATATTTCACGACCATGGGATCACGGCATCGAGGTCCTTCCTGGAAATGACAAATTTAGATGGATATTGGTTATCTTTATTTTGGATCTTTTGAGATTTATTTTGACCCATAATTTTTTTACATTTAAGGACAGATTTTTCCTACAGCTCCAGGGAACAGCGATGGGGGCGACTTGTGCGCCCTCATACGCAAATTTGTTCCTGGGGCTGTGGGAGAAAGAGGTGGTCTATGAAATGGGGGACTTCTCTGCCGTTGTCTCATGGTCCAGGTATATCGATGATATACTGTTTATATGGCAGGGCTCCGAAACATCACTGATTTCATTCATGACTGATTTAAATGAGAACTCGTATAACATCAAACTTACTTATAAATATAGTAAGCAAGAAGTGGAATTTCTTGATGTTTTGATACAGATAGATGAGAGTGGGTATTTGACGACTGATGTCTATCGTAAGAACACGGCGGTAAATGCCCTCCTTCATGCCTCTTCAGCGCACCATCCCCAGACGACTAGGGCGATACCGGTGGGGCAATTCCTCCGTATGAGACGTATCTGCTCTGATGACAATAAGTTCCGGAATCAGCAGGTACTCTCACTAGGTATTTACAACAACGTGGCTATAACCATAAATATATACGGAGGGGATATAGGAGAGCTTTAGGGACGCAGAGGGATGAATTGTTGGTCCAAAAGAAGGTGCCAAAACAACGTGACGATTCTGTTAGATTGGTCACCACATTCAACTCGAGATGGACCAATGTTATGGACATTTTGCGTAAATATTGGCCCATTTTGTGAGCCGATGAGGACCTCAGCAGTTGTCTACCTGTCCACCCCTCTGTGACGTGGAGATGGTCAAAAAATCTAAGGGACTTACTGACACGTAGCCATTACGTGGCAGTACAGAGGTCCCATTTTTCTGCACGTGCTGGTCCGACTTGGGGGTCCTTTCGATGTGGTGACTGCTCGGCATGTCAGTACGTTGAGAGGTCCTTCACATTTGACAATAGTGATGCCTCTAGGTCCTATAGGATCACACATCACATTTCTTGCACCACGGACATGGTGGTTTACTATGCCTACTGCCCGTGCAGATTAATATATGTTGGGATGACTACCCGACAACTGAGGGTTAGGATTTTGGAACATGCCAGGGATATCAGGAATGCTGCAGGGGCCCACGACCTGTCCATTTTAAAAACCATACCCAAACACTTCCGTGTCCACCACAACAGCAATCCTAAATTGCTCAAGGTGAAGGGCATAGATAGGGTGCAATTGGGCATCCGAGGAGGCAATTATAAAAAGGAACTTTTTCAGAGGGAAACCAAATGGATGGTTTGCCTCGATAGAGTGGCCCCGAAAGGCCTCAATGAGGCGTTAAGCTTCAAGTCCTTTATCTAAGGAGTAAGCGCGAATTTTAATGTGTGTTTGTGGTTTGTGATTTTAACTTTTTTCATTTTATTTCTAGTCACACTGCATGACTATGTATTGGGGCTCATACATGGTTTGGAACCCTGGGTGGAACTTATGGAGCTGAGGAGGCTTCTGTTTGAAACCATCAGATGGACTTGGGATGCCCTGCATGAGAAGATTTTTGGACTAATTGCAGCTGAATACTATGACCTAATACAAGGACAGATTGTTTTTTGTGATATATATATTATTGCCTTGATAATATTCGGTCATGCTGTATTATTATGTTATGTGGTCCATACATGCTCTGGACCTTTTTGGCGTAGGCTATGGGGCCGATTTGGCCTCTAGGTGGAACCATTATGTGGTCCTGTGACCTCTTGTAAAATAATGCCTGAGATCAACTGCAATTGAATATTATGGCCCAGCATAAGGATAGATCGTCTGATATACCTACTATGGTCTTGATAAATACTGGGTCAATTACACTATTTGCAGTTTTTACCTGTTTGGGGACCGGGGGTATGTATTAACAAATTAATATCGAATACCGCTTTAAATTTCCTGTTTAGGCCATTTGTTTAGGTCCACACGATCTGCCTAGTAACAGACGGTGGGGTTCCTATTATAATTAATTAGGTCATTCAGGCGTCCTGCATGTATGGTCCAGTTTAACCTCTTTGTTTTCACAGGGCCCAAGCATAGTACATATTTCTGTCCGTCAAGGGTCCTATTGCTGGAGATCACCATATTGTATACCCGTTTATATTCACACTCCCCACTTTTTTCTTCACCTGCAGTGTGTACTAGCTTACCTCCTTCTATCACCTTCTCGGCGGGAGCACGCACCGCGCATGCGCTGCTTCGCGCGGTGGTGGGTGGTGCTCCATTTGGGTGACGCGTTGCCATGGTCACGGGTCCGGTCATCGGACCTGACCGCGTGACATGGTGACGCGCACCCTGAGTGCCGTCCTCCACCGGCGTGTCGCATCATGGCGGAGGCGCGCCGCACTTGGCTGTAGGTAATCACATCATCTTTTCTCTAATACTTAAGGGGACTCCCTAGCGACGCTTACTTACCTCCTGACGAAGCCACTGTTGTGGTGAAACGCGCGTCGAGGTGTTCCACGCGACGAGACCATACCCTGACCACCATGACTACAGGTATTATGCGCCTACCACATTAGATGTTTTCTATTGGGATTACTGTTGTTACCTAGGCCTTTGGGACATGTGCAATAGTGGGTTGGTGCCCTACCATTTAGTTACTATAGTCATCTCCCTAGGGGGATCTAGCTTGTATCTATCTCGGGCCCTCTTTGTTACTTGCGTGTGCTTCCTGGCATATACCCCACACTTCGCATTATGGATCTACCCAAGCCTTTTATTAGTGGTATAGCATCCTGTGTTATTTGATCTCTTCATATATGGTCTGGGTATCTGGGTCTCATTGTTTCTGTTTTCTATTTCTGCAGTTACCGGGTCGTAGGTGGTTGTACCACCTGTTTTGTATTTCTTGTGATTATTTTTACATGATATTTACTATATGTGATTACTGTTTTAGATTTAATAAAATTTGTTAAATTGGGAATTGCTCCTTCTGGTGTCTCTTTTGGCATATATATGAATGTGAAGGTATTATCCCCTTTGGTGTTTTTTCTTTATTCATATATGAGGTGTCCTCTTTTAGAGTATACGGTTTATTATTTTACGTTTTTCGCAGGCGCTGAAGTATGGTAAGTATGGTGAAATGAAGAATATTAAAATACTTTTTCCTAATGTGTGCATGTTTTATTAATCCATTCTTACTATTGGATTAATAACGGCTAGGCGTCTTATTGACGCCTCTCTGTTATTAAGC
The DNA here is from genome assembly GCF_051348905.1 of Ranitomeya variabilis. Taxonomy (NCBI): domain Eukaryota; kingdom Metazoa; phylum Chordata; class Amphibia; order Anura; family Dendrobatidae; genus Ranitomeya; species Ranitomeya variabilis. The sequence continues at coordinate 146,268,078 of NC_135237.1, forward strand.
TGGCTTAATGTCACCTTACAATAGAAAGTGAACGTTTTTTTGTCCGTCGCGTCCACCATTTTCTACCGCGCATGCGGGCCGAAACTCCGCCCCCTCCTCCCCGCACTTGAGAATGGGCAGTGGATGCGTTGAAAAACTGCATCCGCTGCCCATGTCGTGCACAAATTTCACAACGTGCGTCGGTACGTTGGCCCGACGCATAGCGACGGACCCGTACCGATGCAAGTGTGAAACAGGCCTTTATGAGCGTTGAATTTAAACAAAACAAAAAACATGGAAAAAAACGGCGTGGGCTCCCGCGCAATTTTCTGCGCCAGAGGGAGAAAGCCAACAGCCGGGGGCCAATATTTGTAGCCTGCTATGAATATCAGATCGCAGCTGTCTCCGTAGCCTTTACTGGCTATTAAAATAGGGGGTCCCCCCAAAAAAATGACGTGGGGTCCCCCTATATTTTATAGCCAGAAAGGCTACGCAGACAGCTGCGGGCTGATATTCATAGCCTAGAGAGGAGCCATGGATATTGGCCCCCCCGGCTACAAATACCAGTTCGCAGCCGCCCCGGAAATGTCGCATCTGGGAGATGCGCCAATTCCGGCACTTAGCCCCTCTCTTCCCACTCCCGTGTTGCGGTGGGATATGGGGTAATAAGGGGTTAATGTCACCTTGCTATTGTAAGGTGACATTAAGCCGGGTTAATAACGGAGAGGCGTCAATAAGACGCCTATCCGTTATTAATCCAATAGTAAGAAAGGGTTAATAAAACACGCACACATTAGGAAAAAGTATTTTAATATTCTTCATTTCACCATACTTACCATACTTCAGCACCTGCAAAAAACATAAAATAATAAACCGTATACTACCTGTCCACCGTAGTCCAATTAGTAACGAGTGTCCCATGACCCACGAGGTGATGTCACAGCTCTATAGGACCCTCAGTGACACACTGACAGGAGACAATGGCTCCTGCAGTGCATCACTGAGGTTACTGTTGTGAATTTGGTTTCTGGGCTCCCCCGGTGGTTTCTGGTGGTACTGCACTTGTGTGCTTCATCTCCTCTGTTCACCTGTTTTCCATCAGTATGTGGGAGTTTTCTATTTAGCCTTGCTCCTCAGTCATTTCTATGCCGGCCAACAATGTTACCAGAAGCCTTTCTGTTGCATGTTCCTGCTCCTAGACTACTATCAGCTAAGTTGGACTTGTTGTCCTAAGTTTGTTTTGCATTTTTGTTCCAGTTCTCTGTGATTGAATATTTCTGAGGCTGGAAGCTCTTGTGAGCTGAAATTGCCACTCTGGTGTCATGAGTTGATGTTAGAGTCTTAAAGTAATTTCAGGATGGTATTTTGAAAGGGTTTTCAGCTGACCGTGAAGTTCCCTTTTCTGTCTTCCTACTATCTAGTAAGCAGACCTCAATTTGCTAAACCTATCTTCATACTTCGTATGTCAATTTCCTCTAAAATCACCGCCAATATATGTGGGGGCTACTGTCTGCCTTTTGGGGAAAATTTCTCTAGAGGTAAGCCAGGTCTGTATTTTCCTCTGCTAGGGTCAGTCAGTTCTCCGGCTGGTGCTGGGCGTCTAGGGATAAAACGTAGGCACGCTACCCGGCCACTGTTAGTTGTGCGGTAGGTTTAGCTCATGGTCAGCTCGAGTTCCCATCTTCCAAGAGCTAGTCCTTTTGTATGCTTAATTACGTTCTCTTGCCATTGAGAACCATGACAGTTTGGCCGGCCAAGGGTTAAAATAATTGGCAGAAGAAAGGAGAGAAAAGAAGTCTGCAGAGAATTTTTTTTTTTTTTTTTTTTCCTGAGTTTGCTCATTAGTTGATTCACTAGCATCTCTGCTTACTGCAGCCTTCGTCTCTCTCTCCTTCTAATCCTTGAATGGTTCTGATTTCACCTGATTAATATGGATCCACAGAGTTTAGCTACAGGTTTGAATAATCTCGCTATGAAGGTTCAAAGCTTACAGGATTTCGTTATTCATGCTCCTACATCTGAACCTAGAATTCCTTTACCTGAATTTTTCTCTGGGGATAGATCTCGCTTCCAGAATTTCAAACATAATTGTAAATTATTTTTGTCTCTGAGATCTCGCTCCGCTGGAGATCCTGCACAGCAGGTCAGGATTGTAATTTCCTTGCTCCGGGGCGACCCTCAGGATTGGGCATTTGCTTTGGCACCAGGGGATCCTGCGTTGCTCAATGTGGATGCGTTTTTCCTGGCTTTGGGGTTGCTTTATGAGGAACCTCATTTAGAGATTCAGGCTGAAAAAGCCTTAATGGCCCTGTCTCAAGGGCAAGATGAGGCTGAAATATACTGCCAAAAATTTCGTAAGTGGTCTGTGCTTACTCAGTGGAATGAGTGCGCCCTGGCGGCGAAATTCAGAGAGGGTCTCTCTGATGCCATTAAAGATGTTATGGTGGGGTTCCCTGTGCCTACAGGTCTGAATGAGTCCATGACAATGGCTATTCAGATTGATCGGCGTTTGCGGGAGCGCAAACCTGTGCACCATTTGGCGGTGTCTACTGAGAAGGCGCCAGAGATTATGCAATGTGATAGAATTCTGTCCAGAAGCGAACGACAGAATTTTAGGCGAAAAAATGGGTTATGCTTCTATTGTGGTGATTCAACTCATGTTATATCAGCATGCTCTAAACGTACTAAGAAAGTTGATAAGTCTGTTTCAATTGGCACTTTACAGTCTAAGTTTATTCTATCTGTGACCCTGATTTGCTCTTTATCGTCTATTACCGCGGACGCCTATGTCGACTCTGGCGCCGCTTTGAGTCTTATGGATTGGTCCTTTGCCAAACGCTGTGGGTTTGATTTAGAGCCTCTGGAAGTTCCTATACCTCTGAAGGGTATTGACTTCACGCCATTGGCTAGTAACAAACCACAATACTGGACACCAGTAACTATGCGTATTAATCCGGATCACCAGGAGATTATTCGCTTCCTTGTGTTGTATAATCTACATGATGTGTTGGTGCTTGGATTGCCATGGCTGCAATCTCATAACCCAGTCCTCGACTGGAAAGCAATGTCTGTGTTAAGCTGGGGATGTCAGGGGACTCATGGGGACGTACCTTTGGTTTCCATTTCGTCATCTATTCCCTCTGAGATTCCGGAATTTTTATCTGATTATCGTGACGTTTTTGAGGAGCCTAAACTTGGTTCACTACCTCCGCACAGAGATTGCGATTGTACTATAGATCTGATTCCGGGCAGTAAGTTTCCAAAGGGTCGTTTATTTAATCTGTCTGTGCCTGAACATGCTGCTATGCGGGAATATATTAAGGAGTCCTTGGAAAAGGGACATATTCGTCCTTCGTCATCTCCCTTAGGAGCCGGTTTTTTCATTGTATCTAAAAAAGATGGCTCTTTGAGGCCGTGTATTGATTATCGACTTTTGAATAAAATCACGGTTAAATATCAGTATCCTTTGCCACTGCTTACTGATTTGTTTGCTCGAATAAAGGGGGCCAAGTGGTTCTCTAAGATTGATCTTCGTGGGGCGTATAATTTGGTGCGAATTAAGCAGGGGGATGAGTGGAAAACCGCATTTAATACGCCTGAGGGCCATTTTGAGTATTTAGTAATGCCTTTTGGTCTTTCAAATGCCCCTTCAGTCTTTCAGTCCTTTATGCATGACATTTTCCGTGATTATTTGGATAAATTTTTGATTGTGTATCTTGATGATATTTTGATTTTTTCGGATGACTGGGACTCTCATGTCCAACAGGTCAGGAGGGTTTTTCAGGTTTTGCGCTCTAATTCCTTGTGTGTAAAGGGTTCTAAGTGCGTTTTTGGGGTTCAAAAGATTTCGTTTTTGGGGTACATTTTTTCCCCCTCTTCCATTGAGATGGACCCTGTCAAGGTTCAGGCTATTTGTGATTGGACGCAACCCTCTTCTCTTAAGAGCCTTCAGAAGTTTTTGGGCTTTGCTAATTTTTATCGTCGATTTATAACTGGTTTTTCTGATGTTGCTAAACCGTTGACTGATTTGACTAAGAAGGGTGCTGATGTTGCTGATTGGTCCCCTGCTGCTGTGGAGGCCTTTCGGGAGCTTAAGCGCCGCTTTTCTTCCGCCCCTGTATTGCGTCAGCCTGATGTTACTCTTCCTTTTCAGGTTGAGGTTGACGCTTCAGAAATCGGAGCTGGGGCGGTTTTGTCGCAGAAAAGTTCCGACTGCTCCGTGATGAGACCTTGTGCGTTCTTTTCTCGTAAATTTTCGCCCGCTGAGCGAAATTATGATATTGGTAATCGGGAGCTCTTGGCTATGAAGTGGGCTTTTGAGGAGTGGCGTCATTGGCTTGGGGGGGCTAGACATCAGGTGGTGGTATTGACCGACCACAAGAATTTGATTTATCTTGAGTCTGCCAGGCGCCTGAATCCTAGACAGGCGCGCTGGTCGTTATTTTTCTCTCGGTTTAATTTTGTGGTTTCTTACCTACCAGGTTCTAAAAATGTGAAGGCGGATGCCCTTTCTAGGAGTTTTGAGCCTGATTCCCCTGGTAATTCTGAACCTACAGGTATCCTTAAGGATGGAGTGATATTATCTGCTGTTTCCCCAGACTTGCGACGGGTCTTGCAGGAGTTTCAGGCGAATAGACCTGATCGTTGCCCGCCTGGTAGAATGTTTGTTCCTGATGATTGGACCAGTAGAGTCATCTCTGAGGTTCATTCTTCTGCGTTGGCAGGTCATCCTGGAATCTTTGGTACCAGGGATTTGGTGGCTAGGTCCTTCTGGTGGCCTTCCCTGTCGCGAGATGTGCGAGGTTTTGTGCAGTCTTGTGATGTTTGTGCTCGGGCCAAGCCTTGTGTTCTCGGGCTAGTGGATTGTTGTTATCTTTGCCTATTCCGAAGAGGCCTTGGACTCACATCTCCATGGATTTTATTTCTGATCTCCCTGTTTCTCAGAAGATGTCTGTCATCTGGGTGGTGTGTGACCGTTTCTCTAAGATGGTCCATTTGGTTCCCTTGCCCAAATTGCCTTCCTCATCCGAGCTGGTTCCTCTGTTTTTTCAAAATGTGGTGCGCTTGCATGGTATTCCGGAGAATATCGTTTCTGACAGGGGAACCCAATTCGTGTCTAGATTTTGGCGAGCGTTCTGTGCTAGGATGGGCATTGATTTGTCTTTTTCGTCTGCTTTCCATCCTCAGACTAATGGCCAGACCGAGCGAACTAATCAGACCTTGGAGACTTATTTGAGGTGTTTTGTGTCTGCGGATCAGGATGATCGGGTTGCCTTTTTGCCCTTGGCGGAGTTTGCCCTCAATAATCGGGCTAGTTCTGCCACCTTGGTTTCTCCTTTCTTCTGTAATTCGGAGTTTCATCCTCGTTTCTCTTCCGGTCAGGTGGAGTCTTCGGATTGTCCTGGAGTGGATGCTGTGGTGGAGAGGTTGCATCAGATTTGGGGGCATGTGGTGGACAATTTGAAGTTGTCCCAGGAGAAGACTCAGCATTTTGCCAACCGCCGTCGTCGTGTTGGTCCTCGTCTTTGTGTTGGGGACTTGGTGTGGTTATCTTCTCGTTTTGTCCCTATGAAGGTTTCTTCTCCTAAGTTTAAGCCTCGGTTCATCAGCCCGTACAAGATATTGGAGATTCTTAACCCTGTGTCCTTTCGTTTGGACCTCCCTGCATCTTTTTCTATTCATAATGTCTTCCATCGGTCATTGTTGCGCAGGTATGAGGTACCGGTTGTGCCTTCCGTTGAGCCTCCTGCTCCGGTGTTGGTTGAGGGTGAGTTGGAGTACGTTGTCGAGAAGATCTTGGACTCCCGTGTTTCCAGACGGAGACTTCAGTATCTGGTCAAGTGGAAGGGCTACGGTCAGGAGGATAACTCTTGGGTGACAGCCTCTGATGTTCATGCCTCCGATTTGGTCCGTGCCTTTCATAGGGCTCATCCTGATCGCCCTGGTGGTTCTGGTGAGGGTTCAGTGCCCCCTCCTTGAGGGGGGGGTACTGTTGTGAATTTGGTTTCTGGGCTCCCCCGGTGGTTTCTGGTGGTACTGCACTTGTGTGCTTCATCTCCTCTGTTCACCTGTTTTCCATCAGTATGTGGGAGTTTTCTATTTAGCCTTGCTCCTCAGTCATTTCTATGCCGGCCAACAATGTTACCAGAAGCCTTTCTGTTGCATGTTCCTGCTCCTAGACTACTATCAGCTAAGTTGGACTTGTTGTCCTAAGTTTGTTTTGCATTTTTGTTCCAGTTCTCTGTGATTGAATATTTCTGAGGCTGGAAGCTCTTGTGAGCTGAAATTGCCACTCTGGTGTCATGAGTTGATGTTAGAGTCTTAAAGTAATTTCAGGATGGTATTTTGAAAGGGTTTTCAGCTGACCGTGAAGTTCCCTTTTCTGTCTTCCTACTATCTAGTAAGCGGACCTCAATTTGCTAAACCTATCTTCATACTTCGTATGTCAATTTCCTCTAAAATCACCGCCAATATATGTGGGGGCTACTGTCTGCCTTTTGGGGAAAATTTCTCTAGAGGTAAGCCAGGTCTGTATTTTCCTCTGCTAGGGTCAGTCAGTTCTCCGGCTGGCGCTGGGCGTCTAGGGATAAAACGTAGGCACGCTACCCGGCCACTGTTAGTTGTGCGGTAGGTTTAGCTCATGGTCAGCTCGAGTTCCCATCTTCCAAGAGCTAGTCCTTTTGTATGCTTAATTACGTTCTCTTGCCATTGAGAACCATGACAGGTTACCTGAGTTCAAAGTCTCACTTTTTGGCAATTGCTGCCTGGGAAAATTTCTCATACAGCAATGCCATAAAGTGAGACTAGGGACTTTTTTTTACAGCGGCGGAGGAATACCTTCCTCCCGTCATTGTGTTCCTGGAGCCCCTAGAGAGCAGTCGCACCAGCTGATGCTGCCGTTCTCTACGGGAGATCGTCATGGGACCCTCGTGGATTTCTGCAGACAGGGAGTATATTGGTTGTTTGTTTTTTTCATATTTTTTACAGATGACAATGGCTTTGGGGATCAAAATGACAATTAATTGTGAGTATGTAATCTATGTTTAATGTACTGTATGTCTATATGTATGTCATGTATGTAATGTATGAATGTACTGTATGTAGTATGTATGCAGTATGTACGTAGTATGTATGTAGAATGTATGTATGTAGTATGTATTTATGTAGTATGTATGTATGCAGCATGTATGTAGCTTGTATGCAGCATGTATGTAGCATGTATGTAGCATGTATATAGTATGTATGCAGCATGTATGTAGCATGTATGTATGTATGTATGCATGTAGTATGTATGCATGTAGTATGTATGTAGTATGTATGTAGTATGTTAGTATGTATGTATGTAGTATGTATGCAGTATGTATGTAGCATGTATGTAGCATGTATGTAGCATGCATGTAGCATGTGTGTAGCATGTATGTAGCATGTATGTAGTATGTATGGAGTATTTTTTTTTTCATTCAACACATTAGCAGGATGATGGGACTACTACTGTCCCATCATTGGCTAATGTGTCAATCACTGTCAGTGTAGCAGGCATCGTCCGATGGGTCTTGTAGTCCCATTGGACGATGCCTGCACACACGCACAGAGCCCCAGCACGCCGCACAGAAACTCCCCCCACGCTGCATACAGCCCCGGCATGCCGCATACATCCCCTGCATGCCGCACAGAGACACGCCGCACAGAGACACCCGGCATGCCGCATAGAGCCCTGGCACACATGCAGAGAGCCCCACGGTCATGCACAGACACCGCCCACACACGCGCACATGCACACACTCAGTCTCTGCCCACACACTGCCCACACTGTCATGATCTCCATGGCCAGAGAACTAGCATAAGCCTCAATAGGAACAAGCTCTTGGAAGATGTAACTATACTGACCATGAACTAAACCTACCGCATCATCTAGAAGTAGCCAGGTAGCATGTCCTACTTTTTATCCCTATATGCCCAGCGCCGGCCGGAGAACTAAATAATGCTAGCAGAGGGAAATATAAGACCTGACTCACCTCTAGAGAAATGCCCAAAAAGGAGACAGAAGCCCCCCACATATATTGGCGGTGATATGAGATGAAACAACAAACGCAGCAGGAAAATAGTTTTAGCAAATTTGAGGTCCGCTTTCTAGATAGCAGAAGACAGAAAGCATACTTTCATGGTCAGTAGAAAACCCTAACAAAACACATCCAGAAATTACTTTAGGACTCTGGCATTAACTCATAATACCAGAGTGGCAATTCCTGATCAACAAGAGCTTTCCAGACACAGTAACGAAACTGCAGCTGTGAACTGGAACCAAAATACAAAAACAAAACATGGACGAATGTCCAACTTATCTAGTAGATGTCTGGGAGCAGGAACAAGCACAGAGAGGCTTCTGATAACATTGTTGACCGGCAAGCATCTAACAGAGAAGCCAGGTTATATAGCGACACCCAGATCTAATCAGAACAGGTGAACAGGGAAGATGATGTCACAAGTTCAATTCCACCAGTAGCCACCGGGGGAGCCCAGAATCCAAATTCACAACAGTACCCCCCCCTCAAGGAGGGGGCACCGAACCCTCACCAGAACCGCCAGGGCGATCAGGATGGGCCCTATGAAAGGCACGAACCAGATCAGAGGCATGAACATCAGATGCAGTGACCCAAGAATTATCCTCCTGGCCGTATCCCTTCCACTTGACCAGATACTGGAGTCTCCGTCTGGAAACACGGGAGTCCAGGATTTTTTCCACAACGTACTCCAACTCACCCTCAACCAACACCGGAGCAGGAGGCTCAACGGAAGGCACAACCGGTGCCTCATACCTGCGCAATAACGACCGATGAAAAACGTTATGAATAGAAAAGGATGCAGGGAGGTCCAAACGGAAGGAAACAGGGTTAAGAATCTCCAATATTTTATACGGACCGATGAACCGAGGCTTAAACTTAGGAGATGAGACCCTCATAGGGACAAAACGAGAAGACAACCACACCAAATCTCCAACACAAAGCCGAGGACCAACACGACGGTGACGGTTGGCAAAAAGCTGAGTCTTCTCCTGGGACAACTTTAAATTGTCCATCACCTGCCCCCAGATATGATGCAATCTCTCCACCACCGCATCCACTCCAGGACAATCCGAGGATTCCATCTGACCGGAGGAAAATCGAGGGTGGAACCCCGAATTACAGAAAAACGGGGACACCAAAGTGGCAGAGCTGGCCCGATTATTGAGGGCGAACTCCGCCAATGGCAAAAAAGCAACCCAATCATCCTGGTCAGCAGACACAAAACACCTCAGATATGTCTCCAGGGTCTGATTAGTCCGCTCGGTCTGGCCATTAGTCTGAGGGTGAAAAGCAGACGAAAAAGACAAATCTATGCCCATCCTAGCACAGAATGCCCGCCAAAATCTAGACACAAATTGGGTTCCTCTGTCAGAAACGATATTCTCAGGAATACCATGCAAACGAACAACATTTTGAAAAAACAGGGGCACCAACTCGGAAGAAGAAGGCAATTTGGGCAGGGGAACCAAATGGACCATCTTAGAAAAACGGTCACACACCACCCAGATGACAGACATCTTCTGAGAAACAGGCAGATCTGAAATAAAATCCATCGAGATGTGTGTCCAAGGCCTCTTAGGAATAGGCAAGGGCAACAATAATCCACTAGCCCGAGAACAACAAGGCTTGGCCCGAGCACAAACGTCACAAGACTGCACAAAGCCTCGCACATCTCGTGACAGGGAAGGCCACCAGAAGGATCTTGCCACCAAATCCCTGGTACCAAAAATTCCAGGATGACCTGCCAATGCAGAAGAATGTACCTCAGAGATGACTCTACTGGTCCAATCATCAGGAACAAACAACCTATCAGGCGGACAACGATCCGGTCTATCCGCCTGAAACTCCTGCAAGGCCCGCCGCAGGTCTGGAGAAACGGCTGACAAGATAACTCCCTCCTTAAGAATACCTGTGGGGTCAGAGTTGCCGGGTGAATCAGGCTCAAAACTCCTAGAAAGGGCATCCGCCTTAACATTCTTAGAACCCGGTAGGTACGATACCACAAAATTAAACCGAGAGAAAAATAATGACCAGCGCGCCTGTCTAGGATTCAGGCGCCTGGCGGTCTCAAGATAGATCAAATTTTTGTGGTCAGTCAATACCACCACCTGATGTCTGGCCCCCTCGAGCCAATGGCGCCACTCCTCAAACGCCCACTTCATGGCCAAAAGCTCCCGATTCCCAACATCATAATTCCGCTCAGCGGGCGAAAATTTACGGGAAAAGAAGGCACAAGGCCTCATCACGGCGCAGTCAGAACTTTTCTGCGACAACACTGCCCCAGCCCCGATCTCAGAAGCGTCGACCTCAACCTGAAAAGGAAGAGTCACATCAGGCTGACGCAACACAGGGGCAGAAGAAAAACGGCGCTTAAGCTCCTGAAAGGCCTCCACAGCATCAGGGGACCAATTAGCAACATCAGCACCCTGTCTAGTCAAATCGGTCAATGGCTTAACGACATCCGAAAAACCAGAAATAAATCGACGATAAAAGTTGGCAAAGCCCAAAAATTTCTGAAGACTTTTAAGAGAAGAGGGCTGCGTCCAATCACAAATAGCTTGAACCTTGACAGGATCCATCTCAATGGAAGAGGGAGAAAAAATATATCCCAAAAAGGAAATTCTCTGAACCCCAAAAACGCACTTAGAACCCTTGACACACAGAGAATTAGACCGCAAAACCTGAAAAACCCTCTTAACTTGCCGGACATGAGAGTCCCAATCATCCGAAAAAATCAGAATATCATCCAGATACACTATCATAAATTTATCCAAAAAATCGCGGAAAATATCATGCATAAAGGACTGGAAGACTGAAGGGGCATTAGAAAGACCAAAAGGCATCACCAAATACTCAAAGTGGCCCTCGGGCGTATTAAATGCGGTTTTCCACTCATCCCCCTGCCTGATCCGCACCAAATTATACGCCCCACGGAGATCAATCTTAGAGAACCACTTGGCCCCCTTTATGCGAGCAAACAAATCAGTCAGCAACGGCAATGGGTATTGATATTTAACCGTGATTTTATTCAAAAGCCGATAATCAATACATGGTCTCAAAGAGCCGTCTTTTTTTGACACAAAGAAAAAACCGGCTCCTAAGGGAGATGACGATGGACGAATATGTCCCTTTTCCAAGGACTCCTTTATATATTCTCGCATAGCAGTATGTTCAGGCACAGACAGATTAAATAAACGACCCTTTGGGTATTTACTACCCGGAATTAAATCTATGGCACAATCGCACTCTCGGTGCGGAGGTAGTGAACCAAGCTTAGGTTCTTCAAAAACGTCACGATAATCAGACAGGAACTCAGGGATTTCAGAGGGGATAGATGATGAAATGGACACCAAAGGTACGTCCCCATGAGTCCCCTTACATCCCCAGCTCAACACAGACATAGCTCTCCAGTCAAGGACTGGGTTGTGAGACTGCAGCCATGGCAATCCTAGCACCAAATCATCATGTAGATTATACAGCACCAGAAAACGAATAGTCTCCTGGTGATCCGGATTAATACACATAGTCACTTGTGTCCAGTATTGTGGTTTATTATTAGCCAATGGGGTGGAGTCAATCCCCTTCAGAGGAATAAGAGTCTCCAAAGGCTCTAAATCATACCCACAACGATTGGCAAAGGACCAATCCATAAGACTCAAAGCGGCGCCAGAGTCGACACAGGCGTCCGCAGTAATAGATGACAAAGAGCAAATCAGGGTCACAGACAAAATAAATTTAGACTGTAAAGTGCCAATGGGAACGGATTTATCAAGCTTTTTAGTACGCTTAGAGCATGCTGATATAACATGAGTAGAATCCCCACAATAGAAACACAACCCATTTTTCCGTCTAAAATTCTGCCGCTCGCTTCTGGACAGAATTCTATCACACTGCATGTTTTCTGGCGTCTTCTCAGTGGACACCGCCAGATGGTGCACTGGTTTGCGCTCCCGCAGACGCCTATCGATCTGAATGGCCATTGTCATGGACTCATTCAGACTTGCAGGCACAGGGAACCCCACCATAACATCCTTAATGGCATCAGAAAGACCCTCTCTGAAAGTAGCCGCCAAGGCACACTCATTCCACTGAGTAAGCACAGACCATTTACGGAATCTTTGGCAGTAAATTTCAGCTTCATCTTGCCCCTGCGATAGGGACATCAAAGTTTTTTCTGCCTGAAGTTCCAAATGAGGTTCCTCATAAAGCAAGCCCAAGGCCAGAAAAAACGCATCCACATTGCGCAACGCAGGATCCCCTGGTGCCAATGCAAAAGCCCAATCTTGAGGGTCGCCGCGGAGCAAGGAAATCACAATCCCAACCTGCTGTGCAGGGTCTCCAGCAGAACGAGATTTCAGGGACAAAAATAACTTACAATTATTTCTAAAATTCTGAAAGCTAGATCTATTCCCTGAGAAGAATTCCGGCAAAGGAATTCTCGGCTCTGATACCGGAGCATGAACAACAAAATCTTGCAAACTTTGTACTTTCGTGGCGAGATTATTCAAACCTGCAGTTACACTCTGTAGATCCATTATAGACAGGTGAACATAGAGCCATTCAAAGATTAGAAGGAGAGAGAAAAAAAAGAAAGACTGCAGCATAGACAGACTGGCAAGTGATCCAATCAAGAGCACACTAACTACTAGAGAAAAAAAAAAAAAAAAAAAAAAAAATTTCAGCAGACTTCTTATTTCTCTCCTTTCTCAGCCAAGGATTTTAACCCTTTAGTGGGCCGGTCAAACTGTCATGATCTCCATGGCCAGAGAACTAGCATAAGCCTCAATAGGAACAAGCTCTTGGAAGATGTAACTATACTGACCATGAACTAAACCTACCGCATCATCTAGAAGTAGCCAGGTAGCATGTCCTACTTTTTATCCCTATATGCCCAGCGCCGGCCGGAGAACTAAATAATGCTAGCAGAGGGAAATATAAGACCTGACTCACCTCTAGAGAAATGCCCAAAAAGGAGACAGAAGCCCCCCACATATATTGGCGGTGATATGAGATGAAACAACAAACGCAGCAGGAAAATAGTTTTAGCAAATTTGAGGTCCGCTTTCTAGATAGCAGAAGACAGAAAGCATACTTTCATGGTCAGTAGAAAACCCTAACAAAACACATCCAGAAATTACTTTAGGACTCTGGCATTAACTCATAATACCAGAGTGGCAATTCCTGATCAACAAGAGCTTTCCAGACACAGTAACGAAACTGCAGCTGTGAACTGGAACCAAAATACAAAAACAAAACATGGACGAATGTCCAACTTATCTAGTAGATGTCTGGGAGCAGGAACAAGCACAGAGAGGCTTCTGATAACATTGTTGACCGGCAAGCATCTAACAGAGAAGCCAGGTTATATAGCGACACCCAGATCTAATCAGAACAGGTGAACAGGGAAGATGATGTCACAAGTTCAATTCCACCAGTAGCCACCGGGGGAGCCCAGAATCCAAATTCACAACACCACACTTCATTAGACTGCATAATTTCACTATAGGAACTTCTGATTCCGATTTCCGATATCGCAAAAATATCAGAACTCGGTATCGGAATTCCGATACAGCGAATATCGGCCGATACCCGATATTTGCAGTATCGGAATGCTCAACACTAGTCATTATAAATTGGTAAGTCATTGGCAATTTTCTAATGTAGTAAACTAAAAAATGTACGTTACAAATATATATAGCATTAGCATATACAGCTCTGGCAAAAATTAAGAGACCAATGCAAAATTTTCAGTTTATCTAATTTTTCTCTTTATATGTATTGTATATACTCGAGTATAAGCTGAGATTTTCAGACCCATTTTTTTGGGCTGAAAGTCCCCTCTCGGCTTATACTCAAGTCATACCCAGGGGTCGGCAGAAGAGGGGGAGCGGGTGCTGTCTAATTATTCTCACCTAGTCCCTGCAGGTCCCCGGCGCCCCAGCTTCTTCCTATACTGAGCGGTCACATGGTACCACTCATTACAGTAATGAATATGCGGCTCCACCTCTATGGGAGGTGGAGCCGCATATTCTTTACTGTAATGAGCGGTAACGGTGACCGCTCAGTGCAGGATGAAGCTCAGTCGTTGGGGAAGCAGGGACTGCACAGCGACAGGAGCAGGTGAGTATAATGGGGAGGGGAGTGCTGCACGATATTCATCTGCTCCCCAATTCTGGCGCCACTCCGTCTTCAGCGTCTTCTGCAGTGATGCTCAGGTCAGAGGGCACGGTGACGTGGTTAGTGTGCGCCCTCTGCCTGAACGTCAGTGCAGAAGACGCTGAAGATGGAGCGGCGCCGGAACGAGGAGCAGGTGAATATTGAAAGTGTTGGGGGCCTGATCGACGGAGAGGTGAGTATGTGATTTTTTTTATCGCAGCAACAGCAAATGGGGCAAGTGTTTGTATGGAGCATCTTATGGGGCCATAATGTTTGTGCAGCACTATATGAGGCAAGTGTCTGTATGGGGCCATAATCAACGTTTGTACAGCACTATATGGGGCAAGTGTCTGTATGGGGCCATAATTAATGTTTGTGGAGCATTATGGTATATGGGGCAAGTGTCTGTATGGAGCCATAACGTTTGTGCAGCACTATATGGAGCAAGTGTCTGTATGGGGCCATAACGTTTGTGCAGCACTATATGGGGCAAGTGTCTGTATGGGGCCATAATTAATGTTTGTGGAGCATTATGGTATATGGGGCAAGTGTCTGTATGGAGCATCTTATGGGGCCATAATCAAGGTTTGTGCAGCACTATATGGGGCAAATATCTTTATGAAGCATCTTATGGGGCCATAATCAGCATTTGTGAAGCATTATATTGGGCAAATGTGTCTATGGAGCATCTTATGGGGCCATTATTAACCTTTATGCAGGATTTTATGGGGCATATTTTAAATATGGAGCATCTTATGGGGCCATCATAAACTTTATGAAGCATTATATTGGGCTCCTGATTCAATATGGATATTCAAAAACACTTAGGGTATGTGCAGACGCTGCGGATTTTACGCTGCGGATTCGCAGCAGTTTTCCCAAAGTTTACAGTACCGTGTAAACCTATGGGAAAAAACACCGCTGTGCACATGCTGTGGAAAAATCCGCGCGGAAACGCAGCGGATTATTTTCCGCAGCATGTCAATTCTTTCTTCGGATTCCGCAGCAGTTTTCAACAAGCACCAATAGGAAAGTGCAGTTGAAAACCCGCAGAGGAATCCGCAGAAGAAACCGCGAGAAAATCCGCAGTGAAAACCGCAGTGGTTTTGCACTGCGGATTTTCCAAATCCGCTGCGGAAAAATCCGCAGCAGAATCCGCAACGTGTGCACATACCCTTAACCTACTGATGTCTAAATTAATTTTACTTTTATTGGTATCTATTTTTACTTTTTACATTTACGGTAGCTGCTGCATTTCCCACCCTAGCCTTATACTCGAGTCATTAAGTTTTCCCTGTTTTTAGTGGCAAAATTAGGGGGTCGGCTTATACTCGGGTCGGCTTATAATAGAGTATATACGGTATATATTTCAGTAAAATGTAAATAGTTATTTTATTCTATAAACTACTGACAACATGTTTCGAAGTTCCAAGTAATACATTTTGTATTTATTTTCTGAAAATGAGAAATGGTCAAAATAACAAAAAAAAATGCAGACCCCACATAATGCAAAAAAACAAACAAAATCATAATCATTTACAAACAACAATACTAATGTTTTAACTCAGGAAGAGTACAAAAATCAATATTTTGTGGAATGACCATGATTTTTAATCACAACTTGTGTCTTGGCATGCTTCCCACCAGTCTTTCACATTGCTTTTGGGTGACCTTTTGCCACTCCTCGTACAAAAATGTACGCAGTTCTCCTTTGTTTGATGGATTGTGTCTATCCATATTCCTCTTGATTACATTCCAGAGGTTTTCAATGGGGTTCAGGTCTGGAGATTGGGCTGGCCATGACAGGGATTTGATGTGATGGTCCTTCATGCACACCTTTATTGACCTAGCTGTGTGGCATGGTGCATTGTCCTGCTGGAAAAAACAGTCCTCAGAGTTGGGGAACATTGCCTGAGCAGAAGGAATCAACTGTTTTTCCAGGATAACCTTGTATGCGGCTTGATTCATACGTCCTTCACAAAGATTAACCTGCCCAATTCCAGCCTTGCCATCGCATCCCCAGATCATCTCCGATCCTCCACCAAATTTCACAGTCGGTGCAATACACTGTGGCTTGTACGCCTCTCCAGGTCTCCGTCTAACCATTAGATGACCAGGTGTTGATCAGATGATGCTTCTGCAAGGCTGGAATTGGGCAGGTTAATCTTTGCGAAGGACGTATGAATCAAGCTGCATACAAGGTTATCCTGGAAAAACAGTTGATTCCTTCTGCTTAGGCAAAGTTCCCCAACTCTGAGAACTGTTTTTTCCAGCAGGGCAATGCACCATGCCACACAGCTTGGTCAATCAAGGTGTTGATGAAGGATGACCACATCAAATCCCTGTCATGGCCAGCCCAATATCCAGACCTGAGCTGTACAGTATATAGAGCACATAGCCTATAGCATTATGATTTATTGCCTTTGCTTAAGGAAGACCAAAATATTCTGAAATGCAGTACAGAAATTATTACTCATTTGAAATCAGTTGACCATTTCGAGATGTTTTGAGAAGGGTAAGTCATAGTAAACCGGAAGCCGGGCTATGTTTCCAAGAAGAGGGATGGATTTCTGCAATAGATTACATGACCTCCACAATCACCTGACCTGAATCCAATTGGGATATTTGGGATGAGTTGGACAGCAGAATGAAAGCAAAGCACCCAACAAGTGCTCAGCATCTCTGTAAATCCTTCAAGACTGTTGGAAAGCTTTTTCAGGAGACTACCTCATGAAGCTGCTTGAGAAAATACCGAGGGATTGTAAAGCTGTCATCGAATTAAAAAGGGGGTAATTTGAAGAATCCAAGGTTTAACCCATATTCTGATTTGTAGCACACACATTTCTATACTCCTTGTTTCCATATGTGTTTTTTCTGCCTTCAGTCTGAATCTACAATCTGCACATTTCAATACTAACAAGTAAAACCATTGCATGAACGGATGTGTCCAAACTATTGCCATAAGTTTACATAAACCTTAGCCTCATTCATTAAAACAAAGTTTTTCAAAATTCCTGACTCAGTACATATTTCATATCTTAAGTCAGTTAGGATTACTAGAATAGTTGAAGAATGTGAAATATCAGAAAAATACTAGAGACCCTGATTAATTATTTTTAAATTTATCTCATCACATTCCCAGTGACAATATATGTGGTTGACATTGCTTTTAAATTAACCCCTTTTTGACCTCGGACGGGATAGTACGTCAGAGGTCAGATCCCCTACTTTGATGCAGGGCTCCGCGGTGAGCCCGCATCAAAGCCGGGACATGTCAGCTGTTCAAAACAGCTGACATGTGCCCGCAATAGCGGCGGGTGAAATCGCAATAATCAAGGTTTGCAGCACTATATGGGGCAAATGTCTTTATGAAGCATCTTATGGGGCCATAATCAGCATTTGTGAAGCATTATATTGGGCAAATGTGTCTATGGAGCATCTTATGGGGCCATTATTAACCTTTATGCAGGATTATATGGGGCATATTTTAAATATGGAGCATCTTATGGGGCCATCATAAACTTTATGAAGCATTATATGGGGCTCCTGATTCAATATGGATATTCAAAAACACTTAGGGTATGTCACATGATCGGAGGTCGGCGATGCTTCTGTATAGTAACCATAGAGGTCCTTGAGACCTCTATGGTTACTGATCCCTGGTAGCTGTGAGCGCCACCCTGTGGTCGGCGCTCACAGCACACCTGCATTTCTGCTACATAGCAGCGAACATCAGATCGCTGCTATGTAGCAGAGCCGATCGTGTTGTGCCTGCTTCTAGCCTCCCATGGAGGCTATTGAAGCATGGCAAAAGTAAAAAAAGTGAAAAATAAAAAAATATAAAAGTTTAAATCACCCCCCTTTCGCCCCATTCAAAATAAATCAATAAAAAAATAATCAAACCTACACATACCTGGTATCGCCGTGTTCAGAATCGCCTGATCTATCAATAAAAAAAAGCATTAACCTGATCGCTAAACGGCGTAGCGAGAAAAAAAATTGAAACGCCAGAATTACGTTTTTTTGGTCGCCGCGACATTGCATTAGAATGCAATAACGGGCGATCAAAAGAACGTATCTGCACCAAAAAAGTATCATTAAAAACGCAACTCGGCACGCAAAAAATAAGCCCTCACCCGACCCCAGATCATGAAAAGTGGAGACGCTGTGAGTATCGGAATATGGCGCAATTTTTTTTTTTAGCAAAGTTTGGAATTTTTTTTTCACCGCTTAGATAAAAAATAACCTAGTCATGTTAGGTGTCTATGAACTCGTACAGACTTGGAGAATCATAATGGCAGGTCAGTTTTAGCATTTAGTAAACCTAGCAAAAAAGCCAAACTTTGGAATTTTATTCCCGTTTTCTAGTTCACGACATGGTAAAACCAATGATGTCGTTCAAAAGTACAACTCGTCCCGCAAAAAATAAGCTCTCATGTGGCCAAATTGACAGAAAAGTTATGGCTCTGGGAAGGAGGGGAGCGAAAAACAAACACGGAAAAATGGAAAATCCAAATGTCATGAAGGGGTTAAAGTGGGTGATGGTTTGGGTAGCTTTCCAAAAGCTTCTCGCAACAAGATGCTATAACTTTGCTACATTCCTCCTGAGAGTACTGACATAACTGAGCCAGATATACATGAATATGCTTATACATTTGTTAGTTTTGCCCATAAATTTTCTATGGGATTGAGGTCAGGGATTTGGGATGGCCACTCCATTACTTTCTCTTTGTTGATATATAATAAAAGGATATTACCCAAAGTGCAAGTTACCCTTCATCCAGGGAATTGAGGATAATTTGCTCATCACTGAGGTTCTGTCCACAGGAACTTGCAGTGATCAGGGCTCTGCAGAGCTTAATTTTCAGTGAAGTGAAGCTACGCATGCACGACCCCTGCTCCATTTATTATCTATGGGACTTCCAAAGAAAGTAGAGTACAGCGCTCAGATAATTCCAGCAGTCCCATTTACAATGAATGCAGGTCAGGCATGTGCAACTTTGCTCTACTCAAGACAGGGCTCCACGGAGGTTTCTAGGGTCTCCAGAAGTCAAACTCCCACAATCATAAAGTTATCTCCTATCTCATGCATAGGGTATAACTTGCAAATTTAGCAAAACTCCTTTGAGCCATTTTCCTACAGCAATGGAAGTATGATCCAGATCATTGTGCCTTTGAACTCAAGCTTTAGCTTCTTGACTGATGTCTTGATGTCTTGCATCAGTTCCTCCTGCAGCAAAGCATCCCCACAACTTGATACTGCTACCTCCTACTTAAATGGCTGGGAATGTGTTCTTCGGCATGCAAAATTGCAACTTTTTGCGCCATACATAACAATAGCCATTATAGCCAAAGAGTTACATTTTTTATTTATCAGATCAGAGGACAATTTCAAAAAGAAATATCTTTGATCCCTTGCGTGCAGTTTCAAAGTATAACCTGTTTTTTTATGATGGCTTCTTCCTTGCAAAATTGGCTTTATATCACGTCGATATAGAACTCTTTTTTTGCTGGTTTTCAGTGCCTTGAAAAAGGTTGTATACCATCTGTAATTTTTCAAATTTTTTCACATTATACCCAAAAACTTAAATATATTTTAAGGTGATTTTATGTGATATACCAACACAAAGTAGCAAGTATTTGTGAAGGGTAAAGAAACTGATACTTGGTTTTCTAAATATTTTTAAAAATATAAATCTGACAAATGTGATGTGCATTTGTATTCAGTCCCCCTGAATCAATACTATGTAGGACCACCTTTCTCTGCAATTACTACTGCTGCAAGTCTTTTTGGAATATGTCTCTTCCAACATTGCACCTCTAGAGGCTGAAATTTTTGCCCATTCTTTTCGAAAGCTAGTTCTAGCTCTGTGAAATTAAATGAAGAGCATTTGTGAATAGCAATTTTCGATTCTTGCCATGGATTCTCAAAGGGATTTAGGTCTGGACTTTGACTGAACTCTTCAAACACTTTATTGTGCTTTAATTTAAATTGTTCCATTGTAGCTTTGGCAGTATGTTTAGGGTCATTGTCCTGCTGGAATGTGAACCTATGCCCCAGTCTTGAGTCTTTCCATTTTCTAAAAAAAATTCCCTCCAGAATTGCCCGGTATTTAGCTCTATCTATCTTCCCATTAACTCCTACCAGCTGCCACCACCATGTTTGACACTAGGAATGGTGTTTTCATGGTGATGTGTAAAAGTAATTTTCCTGCCACAAATAGACTTTTGCATTTAGTCCAAAAAGTTCTACTTTGGTCTCATCTGACCAGAGCAATTTTCTCCAAACAATAGCTGTGTACACTGCATGGCTTTTTTCAAATGGCAAATGGCTTGCTTTCAAAAAAAATTTCTTCTTGCCACTCTCCCATAAAGGCAATATTTGTGGAGTACAAGACTAGTAGGTGTCTTGTGGAAAGATTCTACCACCAGAGCAGTGAATCTCTGCAGCTTCCACAAAATGACCATGTGCCTCTTGGCTGCTTTTCTAATTAGTGATCTCGTTGCTTGGGATGTCAATTTAGGTAGACGGTTATGTCTTGGTAGATTTTCAGCTGTGTCATATTCCTTTCATTTTTGGATAATGAATTTAATAGTGCTTTGCAAGATGTTTGGAGCTTGGGCTATTTTTTATCATTTAACCCTGCTCATCTCTTCTCCACAACTTTATCCTTAACTTGTCTTGTGCATTCCTTGGTCTTCATGATGCTGTTTCTTCCCTATTGTTCTCAAATAAACCTCTGAGGCCTTCACAAAACAGCTGTTATACTGAGAATAAATTACACACAGGTGGACTCAATGTTCTGTATATGTAATTCTGGAGTTTGTAAGGAGAATACCACTCGATCCCAGATTTGATGGTACTTTCCAAAGTGCTGCTGATGACACCAACCTCTGTGAAACTTGAGGGAAGACCCATTGGATCCACGCATCGCATTGTAAGAAAGCGCCCATACCAGAGGATGACACCCAAGCCAGAATGATGTTGTGGATTCCCTGCCTGTCCGGATAGATTGCCTACCTGATAAAGAATACACACCGCTGACTACTCATGCTGTTGACTAAGACACTATGATTACAGTGCCATGAACCCCCTGTTAGGGACAAATCTCCTGACTGCCCATTTGCGAAAAGTCTGTAAAGGGGGCTTTATGAACTAAGCATGCATCAGCTCACCGGCAGAATAAAAGAGTTGCAGCGCTTTGGGACAGGAGGTTAGGATTAGGGCAAGTGATATCTAAAGGGGATTGTGATGGAAATATATCATATAGATTTCACTTGCATATATACTTATATATTCACAGCTAATATATACACTATAATCAATTGCTTAAAATGGCTGACATAAACTGATATAAGCCAGACAGACTGTTAGGGGATTTCCAGGCAAAAGTGGAACAACACCAGATGTACTAAGTGACTACTACAACCGTGGCACACGCTGCAAACACGTTTCCTGCAGCGGTGCTCCAGGTGCGCCGAATGTCTGTGGAGAAAATCTAATCTACCCGAAGATTTCATTCATTATAAGTTCATTCTTAAAACATACAACTCTGCCCTTCACCTCTCCAAACAAACCTATTTCAACACCCTCATCACCTCACTGTCAAATAACCCTAAACATCTCTTTGACACTTTCCATTCCCTACTCAACCCAAGAGAGCAGGGCCCAACCATGGATCTCCACGCTGACGATCTGGCCAATTATTTCAAAGAAAAAACTCACCACATTCGACAGGAAATCATCTCCCAATCTCTTCATACCATGCACTGTCCTCCCTCCCCCACTGCATCTAGTTCACTCTCTGCCTTTGAACCAGTTACAGAAGAAGAAGTAATCAGGCTCCTTGTGTTATGACCCCAATGGCAGAGGGTCTCAGAAATAACTACTAAGTCTGCAAACACAAAAACCAGCTCATAGGGCAGTGGTAACTGGGCTGACCATATATCTAATCCTAGCACCACAAATAACAGCAGCCGGGGAACGTGCCTACGTTGATTCTAGACGTCTCGCGCCAGCTGGAGAACTAACTAACCCTAGAAGGGAAAAGAAAGACCTTTCTTGCCTCCAGAGAAAAGACCCCAAAAGTTGGATACAAGCCCCCAACAAATAATAACGGTGAGGTAAGAGGAAAAGACAAACGTAAGAATGAGCTAGGTATTTAGCAAAGAGAGGCCCACTAGCTAATAGCAGAATATAGTAAGATAACTTATATGGTCAGCAAAAACCCTATCAAAAATATCCACGCTCGAAATTCAAGAACCCCCGAACCGTCTAACGGTCCGGGGGGAGAACAACAGCCCCCTAAAGCTTCCAGCAAGGTCAGGAATCACATTTAGTACAAGCTGGACAAAAATGAGAGCAAGCAAATAACCCAAAAAACAAAGAAGCACGACTTAGCTTAATTTTGCACGAACCAGGACCACCAGATAGGAGCAAACAGAAAGGATCTGATTACAACGATGCCAGGCACTGGACTAAGGATCCAGGGAGTTTATATAGCAACACCCCTGGACTAACGACCCAGGTGGGTGCAAACTGAGGGAAGAAAATCCCAGAGTCATATCACTAGTAACCAAAAGAGGAAGCCAAAAAGTCTAATTCACAACATCCTTGCATCTTCTTGCCCGACCACTTGCACCAGTGACCCCATTCCGTCACACCTCCTCCAGTCCCTTTCCCCGGCTGTCACCTCCCACCTAACAAAAATATTCAACCTTTCTCTCACTTCCGGTATTTTTCCCTCCTCATTTAAGCATGCCATCATACATCCATTACTTAAAAAACCCTCCCTCGACCAAAACTGTGCCGCTAATTATAGACCTGTCTCTAACCTTCCCTTCATCTCCAAACTCCTGGAACGCCTGGTCCATTCCCGTCTTACCCGCTATCTCTCAGATAACTCTATTCTCGACCCTCTTCAATTTGGCTTCCGCTCTTTACACTCTACTGAAACTGCCCTCACTAAAGTCTCTAATGACCTACTAACAGCTAAATCTAATGGTCATTACTCCATGCTAATTCTCTTGGATCTCTCCGCAGCATTTGATACTGTGAATCATCAGCTCCTCCTCACTATGCTCAGCTCCATCGGCCTCAAGGACACCGCCTCTCCTGGACTCCTATCTCTCTGACCGATCCTTCACTGTATGTTTTGCTGGTTCCTCCTCCTCTCACCTTCCCCTTACTGTTGGGGTTCCTCAAGGATCAGTCCTAGGCCCCCTCCTCTTCTCATTGTATACTGCCCCTATTGGACAAACAATCAGTATATTTGGTTTCCAGTACCATCTCTATGCTTACGACACCCAATTATACACCTCTTCTCCTGTTATCACGCCAACCTTTTTAGAAAACACCAATGATTGTCTTACCGCTGTCTCTAACATCATGTCCTCCATCTATCTGAAACTGAACCTGTCAAAAACTGAACTCCTCGTGTTCTCTCCCTCTACTAACCTACCTTTGCCTGACATTGCCATCTCTGTGTGCAGTTCCACCATTACTCCAAAGCAACATGCCCGCTGCCTTGGGGTCATCCTTGATTCCGAGCTTTCATTCACCCCCACATCCGATCACTGGCTCGCTCTTCTTATCTGCATCTCAAAAACATTTCTAGAATTCACCCTTTTCTTACTTTCGACTCTGCAAAAACTCTTACTGTTTCACTTATTCATTCTCGTCTGGACTATTGTAACTCTCTACTAATCGGCCTCCCTTTTACCAAACTCTCCCGCTCCAATCTGTCCTGAATGCTGCAGCCAGGATCATATTCCTCACCAACCATTACACCGATGTCTCTACCTTATGCCAGTCATTACACTGGCTACCCATCCACTCCAGAATCCAGTACAAAACTACTACCCTCATCCACAAAGCACTCCATGGCTCAGCACCACCCTACATCTCCTCTCTGGTCTCAGTCTACCACCCTACCCGTGCCCTCCCCTCCGCTAATGACCTCAGGTTAGCATCCTCAATAATCAGAACCTCCCACTCCCGTCCCCAAGACTTTACACGTGCTACGCTGATTCTTTGGAATGCACTACCCAGGTTAATACGATTAATCCCCAATCCCCACAGTTTTAAGCATGCCCTAAAAACTAATTTGTTCAGATTGGACTACCGCCTCAACGCATTAACCTAACTATCCCTGTGTGGCCTATTAAAAACACAAAAAAACATAATCAGGTTCCTCGCATCATGTTCTCATACACTTTATGCAGTTAATAGCACTCTGTGTCTGTACTGCTACACACTTAGGCAGTTAACTGGTTAATGCAGCTTTACATGAACACCCGAGCCTTACACTATGGCTGGTCCAAATAATTAAAGCAATTGTTACCATCCACCTCTCGTGTTTCCCCTTTTCCTCATAGTTTGTAAGCTTGCGAGCAGGGCCCTCATTCCTCCTGGTATCTATTTTGAACTGTGATTTCTGTTATGCTGTAATGCCTATTGTCTGTACAAGTCCCCTTTATAATTTGTAAAGCGCTGCGGAATATGTTTGGCGCTATATAAATAAAAATTATTATTATTATAATAGATGTCTCAACTTTGTCCTAGATGCAGAAAAAGGTGACAGTTACACTTTAGTTGCTTAATCAGTATTCATATGTGCAGTAATCACAATATTCCATATATATTTAGATAACCAATAACAGAGGAGCTCGACAATATGGTAATTAACTAACCACCCCTAACCACCCCCTTTCTATATGCAATTATAAAACCATGTATGTACAATAAACCATCAGTATTGGTTGAATGTTATTCTGTCACCATGGTGTACAGTGACATTCTTGATGAGCGTTCAAAATACCCAGTCTAATGGGGAACGGCCGCAGCACACAGGGATAGATTTATCCAAACCAAATTCCCATAACAGTTAGTCACTCAGAATTTTATCTAGGGGTATCAGACTACAGGAGGCTGAACACAAAATGCACGTCACAATTTTCATTGCTATATTTTTAAAATAATTAGAAAACCATGTATCATTTTCTTTACAATTCACAAATATTTGCTACTTTGTGTTCATATATCACATAAAATTCCAATAAAATCCAGTAAAGTTTGTGAGTGTTTACGTGAAAATATGTAGAAAAGTACACGGGGTATGAATACTTTTTCAAGGCACTGTGTATACATTTTCTTGTTACCTGTGTATACATTGTCTGTTTCCATGAGCATCTTTACACTGTTAATTTCCGTTGTTCTTGAATTAATTTTTTTTGCATCAAAATACTTTCATCTCTATGAGACTGAACACATCACTTCCCAAATAGTATATTGGCTGTATGCTCCCAAAGTGATTAAGTTTACATATCATCACTTGAGCAGACAAATGTGGTATCTTCAGGTGTTTGGAAATTGTACCCAAGGATGTACTAGATTTGTGGAAGTCCACAAATCTTTTGGTAATGCCTTGGTTGATTTGCTTTGATTACCACATGATGTCAAGCACAGAGGCATGTGGATGTAGGGGTGGGAAATGTTTTTGTTGTTCCCTCTTCTCCCTAACCCCTTTAAGAAATATTGTATATTATTAATGTGTTCGCATACAGTTGTACTGCTACATATAAAGTGTATTTCCACCTTGTACAAGAGCATTGCTATACCTTTCGTATATTGCTCTTTATATTTGTGTAATGCCATTGTTTGCTATGCACACATAGTTTAAAGGGAAAGTTTGTCCCAGGGCCCAGTATAGTGATAGGGGCATAGTGTCCATAGTTGGCCATTAGAAGGGAGCACTGTACTATATAGTTAGAATAAGAGGGGCACGGTAGGGATAAGAATAGTTAAGCTTCTTGGTTTAGTGAGTCGGGGCCTGGCCACCCATGCAGCTCACTGGGCTGCTTGGCCAGGGGTCTCTGTGCGCCGCAATGGTAAAGAAAGGGGCCCAGCATAGAACAGCACACTAAAGGTTCCTCTAGGAGGAACAAGCACGAAAGCGCTGCGGATGCAGCTGATAGAAGTCTGTCGCTACAAAGAGAGAAGTCTGGTTAGCATGGGCAGTACATACCATGAGATACCGCCTTCCCAAAACCCTGTCTGATGACAAATGCACACTTAGCAGGATGCAGCAGGCATCCACTGATAAAGGCTAGGGGCGGCACAGGTGCAAACTATTTGATAAAAACAGCCACCCCCACACCAAACAAACATTGCAGGGGTTGTCTGCCTAGCAGAAAAAATGAACATTGAGATGACTCACATAGGACGCCAGTCACACTGGTAAGTGTGGTGCACAGTGTCTGATATGCAGCCTATTAATGACGCCCCTTGTATTAACAGGCGGGCTGCTCAGCACTATAATATGCAGCACACAGTGACAGAGAAACCTAACCAACAAAAAGAGGCCTGGCCACATCCTGCAAAAAAAGATATGATATAGTGCAAAAAATGTATGCATATGATAAACACATACATTATATGAGGTATTGGTTTAATATTTTGGTCAAAATAAAGTAAGCCCGCAACCCAACATCAAGGGTCCTCATAACCTTGCGGGTCATACCACTAATATCAAAAAACCCTTCAATGGTTTTTTTTTAGGTTTTTTTAGGTTAGGTTTTTTTTAGTTTTTTTTGGGAAGGCCGTATCTCATGGTATGTATTTTTTCTGAGTTTTTTTTTCTATGTTAGCTGTTTTTTAATATTAGTGGTAGGACCCATCTAATGTAGATGTGAAAAACATGTACATTACCGTAACTTAAATTATATAACTGAACCTAGCAAAATCATCTATTATTAAGCTTTGCTTTTATATCACCATTGTATTCTACAACACTTTACAGCCATTATCTTTTAAAACCATGATATTGTTTTCTGGAATTTTCCAAGCTATTTAATGATACAAGTATATTGTACGTAATTTTCCAACCCACTGGAATTTTACTGTAGTAACTTGTAAATGAAATTATTTATTTGTAAATTGATTGCAAATTTTTCTCGTGTCACCTACTTTATAGACAATAGCTGAAACCACTTGCTTAAACAACAGATTGTTGACCTCAAACCCTTGGAGGAGGTAAATGTGAGTTTTAAGGACTTCATCCTAAGTGTATGACTTCAACTATAAGCATCCTGCTTTAATTAGGCTGTTCCTTTAATGACAATAAATTGGTAACAAAATAAATTCATATATAGCACTTAAAGTAGTAATCAAAGGTTGCAATGTTGATGATATTCTGTGAAAACTCTAAAAATGAAATGCATAGCTTACAGATAAAAGGTGCATCTTGTAATAACATCACACTTTGACCACTTCTCATAAATAAACAGATCCCTTTTTACTGCACTGTACCTTTTCTGGAGATTAAAGGAAATACATTTTTGCCAGTGATTCATCTCTGGCTGTACTGCTGAGAAAATAAAATATATAATGAGGGGGTAAGATGGACAACGATTTTGTTCTCTAAGAGGATGCTATTATTGTTGCATATTTCTAAAATTGTAAGGGAATAGCAGAGTGGATATCAATACACTGCGTTATACTGCATTAAACCCTGTTTTTGAAGCGGGCTCTTACTTTAGTGCAACACAAGAACATTTTATATCAGAACAACAAATATTGTGCAGAATAAGACCTTTAATCAGCAGTCGAGCCTTGAGAATTTCAAATTATGATGTGAACTTTCTTCTTGTCTCTTTCTATGCTTTGTCTTCAAAGTATGTATCACTATACATATAAAAAAGCACCATAGCAAAGATAATTTTAAGAAAACAGAACATATTATAACAATTTTGGTGCCTAAAGCCAGGTTTTATGAATGTGCTATACACCCAAGATCTCTGAAGTTCAGTTTATCTTTTGCATAAATAATCATTAATTTACTTAACTCCCTTAATACCATGATTTTCTTTCAAATCCTATTTTTCATATCTATTACATCCATATATATACCATTATTTACCGTCAAATTTTGCATATTGTGCACATGTTGTTCTTAACCCATTCACCCCAAACCTGTTTTCACCTTTCTAATCAGGCCAATTTTTTCAACTCTCATGAGTACCTTTTTATGTGGTAATAATTCTGAAATGCTTTAATATATTCCACTGATTCTGACACTGTTTCTTCATAACAGTTTTACTTCATGTTAGTGTTTCTTCATAACAGTTTTACTTCATGTCAGTTGTAAACTTTGGTCAACATGATTTTTCATTTCTCTATGAAAATATCTAAAGTTGGACAAAAAATTATAAAATGTTACAATTTTCAAACTTTGAAGTTTTATACCCTTAACCCCTTAACCCCCAAAGGTGGTTTGCACGTTAATGACAGGGCAAATTTTTGGAATTATATGTTATAACTCTGGAACACTTCAATGGATCCTGATGATTCTCACACTGTTTTCTCACGACAAACGGTACTTCATGATAGTTGTAAAATTTCTTTGATATTACCTGCGTTTATTTGTGAAAAAAATGTAAATTTGGCAAACATTTTGAAAATTTCGCAATTTTCCAACTTTGAATTTTTATGCCCTTAAATCACAGAAATATGTCACACAAAACACTTAATAAGTAACATTTCCCACATGTCTACTTGACATCAGCACAATTTTGGAACCAATTTTTTTTTGTTAGGCAGTTATAAGGGTTAAAAGTTGACCAGAAATTTCTCATTTTTACAACACCGTTTTTTTTAGGGACTACATCACATTTGAAGTAACTTTGAGGGGTCTATATGATAGAAAATGCCCAAGTGTGACACCATTCTAAAAACTGTACCCTTTAAGGTGCTCAAAACCACATTCAAGAAGTTTATTAACCCTTCATGTGTTTCACAGGAATTTTTGGAATATTTAAAAAAATGAACATTTAACTTTTTTCACAAAAAAATTACTTTAGCTCCAATTTGTTTTATTTTACCAAGGGTAACAGGAGAAATTGGACCCCAAAAGTTGTTGTACAATTTGTCCTGAGTATGCTGATATCCCATATGTGGGGTAAACCACTGTTTGGGCGCATAGCAGAGCTCGGAAGGGAAGGAGCGCCGTTTGACTTTTCAATGCAAAATTGACTGGAATTCATACACCAAGTGTTTCACTACAGTTTATAACGCAGATGTCATGGTTCCCAATGGCAAGGGAACGTAAAAAACACATAAGTAATGAACGAGCTCTCGGGTGATGGAAACTCGAGTTGAACGTGAGTTAAATCTACCACACAACTAACAGTAGCCAGGGAGCATACCTACGGCTTCCTATATGCCACGCGCCAGCCGGAGGACTAACTACGCCTGGTAGAGGAAGAAACAGACCTGGCTTACCTCTAGGGAAATACCCCAAAAGATGATAGCAGCCTCCCACATGTAATAACGGTGAATTAAGAGGAAAAGACATACACAGTATGAAAGTAGATTTAGCAAAGAGAGGTCCACTTACTAGATAGCAGAAGGATACAAAAGAGGACTTCACGGTCAACTGAAAACCCTTTCAAAAACCATCCTGAAATTACTTTAAGACTCCTGTGTCAACTCATGACACAGGAGTGGCAATTTCAGCCCACAAGAGCTTCCAGCTACAGAGAATTACAAAAACTGCAAACTGGACAAAAGGTACAAAACAAAAGGACAAAGTCCACTTAGCTGATCAGCAGACTAGTAGCAGGAACATGCAACCGAAGGCTCTGGTTACAATGATGACCGGCAAGGAAATGACTGGAGAGCAAGGCTAAATAGGAAACTCCCAAACACTGATGGAAGCAGGTGAACAGAAGAAGCAAAGTGCAAACAAGTCACCAGTACCACCAGCAACCACCAGGGGAGCCCAAAAAGCGGATACACAACAGTACCCTCCCCTTAAGGAGGGGGCACCGAACCCTCACAAGAACCGCCAGGGCGATCTGGATGAGCCCTATGAAAGGCACGAACCAAATCCGAGGCATGAACATCAGAGGCAGTTACCCAAGAATTATCTTCCTGACCATAGCCTTTCCATTTAACCAGATATTGAAGTCTCCGTCTGGAAATACGGGAGTCCAAGATCTTCTCCACGACGTACTCCAATTCACCCTCCACCAGCACAGGAGCAGGAGGTTCAGTAGAAGGAACCACCGGTACCTCATATCTCCGCAACAACGACCGATGGAACACATTATGGATAGCAAAAGATGGCGGGAGGTCCAAACGAAAGCAAACAGGGTTAAGAATCTCCAAAATCCTATAAGGACCGATAAACCGAGGCTTAAATTTGGGAGAAGAAACTCTCATAGGGACAAAACGGGAAGACAACCACACCAAGTCCCCAACGCGAAGGTGGGGACCAACACGACGACGACGGTTAGCAAACTGCTGAGTCCTCTCCTGGGACAATTCCAAATTATCCACCACTTGTCCCCAAACCCGATGCAACCGATCCACCACCGCATCCACTCCAGGACAATCCGAAGATTCAACCTGACCAGATGAAAAACGCGGATGAAACCCTGAATTGCAAAAGAAAGGAGAAACCAAAGTGGCAGAACTAGCCCGATTATTAAGAGCAAACTCCGCCAACGGCAGAAAGGCGACCCAATCATCCTGATCCGCAGACACAAAACACCTCAAATAAGTCTCCAAAGTTTGATTAGTTCGCTCCGTCTGGCCATTGGTCTGAGGATGGAATGCAGACGAAAAGGACAAATCAATGCCCAACCTGGCACAGACTGCCCGCCAAAATCTAGACACGAACTGGGTACCCCTGTCAGAAACGATGTTTTCCGGAATACCATGCAAGCGAACCACATTTTGAAAAAACAGAGGGACCAACTCAGATGAGGAAGGCAACTTAGGCAATGGCACCAAATGAACCATTTTAGAAAAACGGTCACACACCACCCAGATGACAGACATCTTCTGAGAAACAGGGAGATCCGAGATAAAGTCCATAGAGATGTGCGTCCAAGGCCTCTTCGGAATAGGCAAGGGCAACATCAACCCACTAGCCCTAGAACAACAAGGCTTGGCCCGAGCACACACATCGCAAGACTGCACAAAAACACGCACATCTCGAGACAGGGAAGGCCACCAGAAGGATCTAGCCACCAAATCTCTGGTGCCAAAAATTCCCGGATGACCTGCCAGAGTAGAAGAATGAACTTCCGAGATGACTCTAATGGTCCACTCGTCAGGAACAAACAGTCTACCAGACGGACAACGATCAGGTCTATCCGCCTGAAATTCTTGCAAAGCACGTCGCAAATCTGGAGAGACAGCAGACAAAACCACTCCATCCTTAAGGACACCAGCAGGTTCAGAATTCCCAGGAGAGTCAGGCTCAAAACTCCTAGAAAGAGCATCTGCTTTCACATTCCTAGAACCCGGTAAGTACGAGACCACAAAATTAAACCGGGAAAAGAACAACGACCAACGTGCCTGTCTAGGATTCAGGCGCCTGGCAGACTCCAAATAAATTAAATTCTTGTGATCAGTCAAAACTACCACCTGATGTCTGGCAACCTCAAGCCAATGACGCCACTCCTCAAATGCCCACTTCATGGCCAAAAGCTCCCGATTACCAACATCATAGTTTCGCTCGGCGGCCGAAAATTTTCGCGAAAAGAACGCACAAGGTCTCATCACTGAGCAGTCAGAACTTTTCTGCGACAAAACCGCCCCCGCTCCGATCTCGGAAGCATCGACCTCAACCTGAAAGGGAAGAGAAACATCAGGCTGGCGCAACACAGGGGCAGACAAAAAGCGGCGCTTAAGCTCCCGAAAGGCCTCCACGGCAGCAGGGGACCAATTGGCAACATCAGCACCCTTTTTAGTCAAATCCGTCAGAGGTTTAGCAACGCCAGAAAAACCAGCTATAAATCGACGATAAAAATTAGCAAAGCCCAAGAATTTCTGGAGACTCTTCAGAGAAGTAGGCTGCGTCCAGTCGTAAATAGCCCGAACCTTGACAGGGTCCATCTCAATAGAAGAAGGGGAAAAAATATACCCCAAAAATGAAATTTTTTGAACCCCAAAAACACACTTTGAACCCTTTACACACAAAGAATTCTCCCGCAAAACCTGAAAAACCCTCCTGACCTGCTGAACATGAGACTCCCAGTCATCAGAAAAAATCAAAATATCATCCAAGTACACAATCATAAATTTATCCAAATATTCCCGGAAAATATCATGCATTAAGGACTGAAAGACAGAAGGTGCATTAGAAAGGCCGAAAGGCATTACCAAATACTCAAAATGGCCCTCAGGCGTATTAAATGCGGTCTTCCACTCATCCCCCTGCTTAATTCGCACCAAATTATACGCCCCACGAAGATCAATCTTAGAGAACCACTTAGCCCCCCTTATGCGAGCAAACAAATCAGTCAGCAAAGGCAACGGATACTGATATTTGACTGTAATTTTATTCAGGAGACGATAATCAATACAAGGCCTCAGAGAGCCATCCTTTTTAGAGACAAAGAAAAAACCGGCTCCTAAAGGTGATGAAGAAGGACGAATATGTCCCTTTTCCAGGGACTCCTTAATATACTTGCGCATAGCAGCATGTTCAGGTACAGATAGGTTAAACAAACGACCCTTTGGAAATTTACTGCCAGGAATCAGATCTATGGCGCAATCACAATCCCTGTGAGGAGGGAGTGAACCAATCTTAGGCTCTTCAAAAATATCACGATAATCATACAAAAATGCCGGAATCTCAGATGGAATAGATGACGAAATGGACACCATAGGAGTGTCCCCATGAGCCCCCCGACATCCCCAGCTTAACACAGACATAGCCTTCCAGTCAAGGACTGGGTTATGAGACTGTAACCATGGTAATCCAAGCACCAAAACATCATGTAAATTGTACAACACAAGGAAGCGAATCACCTCCTGATGGTCTGGAGTCATACGCATAGTCACTTGCGTCCAGAACTGTGGTTTATTACAAGCCAAAGGTGTAGAATCAATACCCTTCAGAGGTATAGGGACTTCCAGAGGCTCTAAATCAAACCCACAGCGCCTGGCAAAGGACCAGTCCATAAGACTCAGAGCGGCGCCCGAGTCCACATAGGCATCCACGGTAATAACTGATAATGAACAAATCAAGGTTACAGACAAAATAAATTTGGACTGTAAAGTGCCAATTGAAATGGACTTGTCAACCTTCCTAGTACGTTTAGAGCATGCCGATATAACATGAGCAGAATCACCACAATAGAAGCATAACCCATTTTTACGCCTATAATTCTGCCGCTCGCTTCTGGACATAACTCTGTCACATTGCATTTTCTCTGGCGTCTCTTCAGAAGATACCGCCAAATGGTGCACGGGTTTGCGCTCCCGCAAACGCCGATCAATCTGAATTGCCATTGTCATGGACTCATTCAGACCTGTAGGCGCAGGGAACCCGACCATAACATCTTTAACGGCATCAGAAAGGCCCTCTCTGAAATTTGCCGCTAAGGCGCACTCATTCCACTGAGTAAGCACAGACCACCTACGAAATTTTTGGCAGTATATCTCCGCTTCATCTTGCCCTTGAGATAGGGCTATCAAAGCTTTTTCAGCTTGAATCTCCAAATTAGGTTCCTCATAAAGCAACCCTAAAGCCAGAAAAAACGCATCCACATTGAGCAACGCAGGATCCCCTGGTGCCAATGAAAATGCCCAATTTTGAGGGTCACCTCGCAGCAAAGAGATTACAATCTTAACCTGCTGGACAGGATCTCCTGAGGAGTGAGGTCTGAGAGAAAGGAATAATTTACAATTATATTTGAAATTCAAAAACCGAGATCTATCTCCGGAAAACACCTCTGGTGTAGGGATTTTAGGTTTAGAAATAGGAGCATGTATAACAAAATCTTGTAAATTTTGAACCTTCGTAGCAAGATTATTTAAACCTGCAGCCAAACTCTGGACATCCATGTTAAACAGCTAAGGTCAGAGCCATTCAAGGGCTAAGAGGAGGTAAGAAGCAGCTAGACAGCAATTAAGGGCTAGGCAGCAAAACTCTGAGGGAAAGAAAAAAAAAAGAAAAAAATTTCCCTTCAACACTTCTTTTTCTCCTGCTTCAGCCCAAACAATTAACACTTTGTGGGCCGGTCATACTGTCATGGTTCCCAATGGCAAGGGAACGTAAAAAACACATAAGTAATGAACGAGCTCTCGGGTGATGGAAACTCGAGTTGACCGTGAGCTAAATCTACCACACAACTAACAGTAGCCAGGGAGCATACCTACGGCTTCCTATATGCCACGCGCCAGCCGGAGGACTAACTACGCCTGGTAGAGGAAGAAACAGACCTGGCTTACCTCTAGGGAAATACCCCAAAAGATGATAGCAGCCCCCCACATGTAATAACGGTGAATTAAGAGGAAAAGACATACACAGTATGAAAGTAGATTTAGCAAAGAGAGGTCCACTTACTAGATAGCAGAAGGATACAAAAGAGGACTTCACGGTCAACTGAAAACCCTTTCAAAAACCATCCTGAAATTACTTTAAGACTCCTGTGTCAACTCATGACACAGGAGTGGCAATTTCAGCCCGCAAGAGCTTCCAGCTACAGAGAATTACAAAAACTGCAAACTGGACAAAAGGTACAAAACAAAAGGACAAAGTCCACTTAGCTGATCAGCAGACTAGTAGCAGGAACATGCAACCGAAGGCTCTGGTTACAATGATGACCGGCAAGGAAATGACTGGAGAGCAAGGCTAAATAGGAAACTCCCAAACACTGATGGAAGCAGGTGAACAGAAGAAGCAAAGTGCAAACAAGTCACCAGTACCACCAGCAACCACCAGGGGAGCCCAAAAAGCGGATACACAACACGCAGAGCTGTGAAAATAAAAATCAATTTTTCCCACAAAAATTATTTTTTAGCCCCCAATTTTTTATTTTCCCATGGGTACTAAGAGAAATTGGACCCCAAAAGTTGTCCAATTTGTTCTGAGTACATTGATACCCCATATGTTTAGGTAAACCCTTGTTTGGGTGCACAGGAAAGCTCGGAAGGGAAGGAGCACTGTTTTACTTTTTCAACGCTGAATTGGCTGAAATTGAGATCGGACGCCATGTCACATTTTGAGAGCCGCTGATGTGCCTAAACAGTGGAAAACCCTCAATTCTAACTCCAACCCTAACACATCCCTAACCCTAATCCCAATCCTAACCATTACCCTAACCACACACCTAACCCGAACACACCCCTAACCCTTATCCCAACTCTAACCACACCCCTAACTCCAACACACCCCTAACCCTAATCCCAACCCTAACCACACCCCTAACTCCAACACACCCCTAACCCTAATCCCAACCATAACCCTAACCATACCCCTAACCCTGACACACTCCTAACCCTAATCCCAACCCTAATCCCAACTGTTAATGTAATCCAAACCCTAACCCTAACTTTGGCCCTAACCGTGACCCTAACTTTAGCCCCAACCTTAACCCTAGCTTTAGCCCCAACCCTAACTGTAGTCCTAGCTCTAACTTTAGCCCCAATCCTAACCCTAACTTTAGCCCCAATCCTAACCCTAACTTTAGCCTCAACCCTAACCCTAACTTTAGCCCCAACCCTAGCCCTAACTGTAGCTCCAGCCCTAACTGTAGCCCCAACCCTAACTGTAGCCCTAACTCTAACTTTAGCCCCAACCCTAACCCTATTGGGAAAATGGAAATAAATACTTTTTTAAATTATATTATTTTTTACTAACTAAGGGGGTGATGAAGGGGGGGTTTGATTTACTATTTATAGCGGGTTTTTTAGCGGATTTTTATGAATGGCAGCTGTCACACACTAAAAGATGCTTTTTATTGCAAACAACAGTTTTTGCTTCTCCACATTTTGAGAGCTATAATTTTTCCATATTTTGGTCCACAGTCATGTGAGGTCTTGTTTTTTGCAGTACAAGTTGTATTGGTACTGTTACCGGCCACGTAACATTTTTTGATCGCTTTTTATTCTGATTTTTATGAGGCAGAATGACTAAAAACCAGCAATTCATGAATTTCTTTTGGTTGGGGGGCGTTTATACCATTCCGCGTTTGGTAAATTTGATAAAGCAGTTTTATTCTTTGGGTTAGTATGATTACAGCGATACCTCATTCATATAATTTTTTTACGTTTTGGCGCTTTTATACTATAAAAACTATTTTATGTAAAAAATAATTATTTTTGCATCGCTTTATTCTGAGGACTATAACTTTTTTATTTTTTCGATGATGATGCTGTATGGTGGCTCTTTTTTTGGGACAAGATGACGTTTTCAGCAGTATCATGTTTATTTTTATCCAGCTTTTTGATCGCGTGTTATTCAACTTTTTGTTCGGCGGTATGATTATAAAGCGTTGTTTTTTGCCTTGTTTTTTTTTTTTTTTTTTTACGGTGTTCACTGAAGGGGTTGACTAGTGGGACAGTTTTATAGGTCGGGTCATTACGGACGTGTCAATACTAAATATGTGTACTTTTATTGTTTGTTTTTTTTTACTTAGATAAAGAAATGTATTTATTGGAACAATATTTTTTTTTCTTTATTTAGGATTTTTTTTTTTTTTTACACATGTAAATATTTTTTTAAACTTTTTTACTTTGTCCCAGGGTGGGACATCATGCTATAGTGTCAGATCGCTGATCTGACACTTTGCAAAGCACTGTGTCAGATCAGCGATCTGATATGCAGTGCAGGAGGCTTGCAAACCACCTCCCTGCAAGACTCGGAAGGAGTCCCGCCCCCATTTTGGATCCGGGGCCTGCAGCGAGGAGGACATAGGAGACCCTCTGAACAACGCGATCACATCGCGTTGTTCCGAGGGTCTCAGGGAAGCACGCAGGGAGCCCCCTCCCTGCTCGATGCTTCCCTATGCCACCGGAACGCTGCAATCATGTTTGATCGCAGTGTTCCGGGGGTTAATGTGCCGGGAGCAGAATTTATCTAGAGGTGTGGTGAGCACCTTAAAACTGAAGGTGTTTCAAAGAATTTTATAACGTTGATACTTGAAATTAAAAAATCACATTTTGCCACCAAAATGTTGCTTTAGCCGAAAATTTTTCATTTTCACATGGGTAACAGGAGAAAATGGAACCCAAAAAATTGTTGTCCAATTTCTTCTGAGTGCACTGATAACCGATATGTAGTGGAAAACTACTGTTTGGGTGCTTGTCAATTATATTTGCAGAGCCTCTGATGTGCCCAAACAGTAAAAACCCCACACAAGTGACATCAATGAATTCATCTAGGGGCGCAGTAAGCATATTAACACCATAGGTGTGTCACATAATTTTATACCTTTGGGTGGTGAAGAAAGAATAAATACAATTTTACCACTAAAATATCAAATTGGCAGAGCCAATTTTACAAACTATACCTCTCAATGAATTCATTTAAGGGTGCAGTTCACCTTTTTACCACAAACTTTTTGTTTTACCCCAAGGTTTTACATTATCACATGGGAAAATGTGTAAACAGGGCACCAAAATGTGTCACACAAAAGATTCATTGGGAAAGGAGCTCTATTTGACTCTTGGAGTTCACATTTTCTTAGAATAGTTTGTGGTCTCCATATACAGAGCCCGTAAGTGCCAGACAAGCAGAATTCCCCCACAAGTGACCACATTTTGGAAATAAAACCCCTCTGAGAATGTATCTACAGTTGTAGTGACGATCTTAACTCCTTGGGTTTTTCAAGATGCATTTAGCATTGAATGTTGCTGGGTGAATATTGCAAGTCTGCCATTATACAGTAGTGCCTATACATTGTAATGCCTAGTAAATTGTAGTACATTACATTGTAGAGCCCATACACGTAATTATTCTTTCTTAAACACCCAGTAGTATAAAGCTCTGTGAGGCACATGTGGTGTCAACATGTGAGCTGTGTGCTTAGATTAATTAATTGAGGGGTGTAGTTTGTAAACAAAAGTCGCTGCTGTTTTGGGACTTAAGAAGCTCTGCCACCCTCATTCCTTTCAAGAAAAATCTGCACTCCAATATGGCGCTGCTTCCTTTCTGAGCTTTGCACTGTGACTCAAAAGTAGTTACAGACTACATATGGGGTATTGGCGCAGTCAAAAGAAATTGTGTAAAACATTGTGCCATTCATTTTCTCAAATTACTCCTTTTAAAAATTAAAAGGTTTGGGCCAAAACAACATTTTGTGGAAAAAATGTTAATTTTTCATTTACTCAGTCCAATGTTATACAACTATGTGAATCGCCAGAGGGTTATAAATGCTAATTAAATCCTTTGCTGAATACCTCTAGGGGTGTATTTTCAAAATGGGGTCACTTGTAAGAGTTTCTACTGTTTTAGAATGTCAGGGGCTCTTCAAATGTGACATGGCGTCCACAATCTATTACAACAAAAATTCAAACAGCACACATTCCCTTCCAAACCGTGCCTTCCCTGGCTCCAGGTTTAGTGGAGAAAGCCATTGCTCTAACGCCACCTGGATACCTGTCCACAACTCTTGAGCAGTGTGACTGCAATCTCCAAGGCATAATTATTTAAACACTGACTGATTGTGGTGAGCAATGGAAGCGCAGTATGGAGGTGGAGGAGATTCTATCTGCACTGTTGGAATGTGTGTCTGATTAAGGGAGATGTTGAGGGCACATTTGGAGGCCCTAGAGGAGGAGGCAGAAGCAGTGGAGGAACTGTTAGATACAGAGGTTTGTCCCGCAAGCCTTGGGAATTCAAAAACATGTGGAGCAGCCCCTTGAGTGCCTGCCCCCATAGCCACCAGAATCATCCAGTGCCCGGTTGGTGAGATGTAATGCCACTGCTCATGTTTGTACGTCCAGGTGTCAGTGGTGAACTACACCCTGGCAGACATAGATTTTTTCAGAGAAAATGTGATATTGTCACTGACATGCTGGTATAGTGCAGATACTGCCTTCTTAAAGAAGTAATGCTGACTGGGCAAATGGTATTGGGGGACTGCGACAGCCATACATTTTCAGAAACCATCTGTATCCACTAGGTGGAAAGATAGCATTTCCATGGCAAGCAGATTGCAGATGGTGGAGTTCAAGCTCTTAGCTTTGTCATGTGTAGGAGGAAACATTCTTTTATGTGACCACAACTGTGGGACCGATGGGCTGGCTGCTGTGCTGAGAGAGGGACGAGTACGGAGAACAGGCCAAACTTCTGGACTGTGAGTGACGTGCAGTTGGAGATGCTATGGTGGACTGAAAAAGTTGTGTTATGCTAGGTGACACAAAAGCAGCAGTTATGTCTACTTCTGTAACAGCTGACTGGCTCTCACTCAGCTCGACTGTGGTGGGAAAACAAGTGTAGTTTCTGTGGCCAGAGACCTGTGTGTGAAAACTTGGAATGGTGATGGGTGAGGAATAAGCAGCAGATGGGGTTGATGGGACGAAAAGTGGCTGGAGAGGACCGCTCGTCCACATTTTAGCGTACTGAGATTCCCACACTAAGGCATGTTCAGTGCATGGGCTGGTTCATGCATGTAGTTGTCAAATTATTGCAATTTTTGCCTCTACTGAGTTTTTTAGGAAAATTTGACAGATAATATGTGTTCGGTCATCCATTGCGGTCTCACAAAATGCCCAGGCTAGGCAACCCTTGCTGTGCCTGCGAACTGCACACTCGTGAACAGTGCTGGCTATAGCTAAAGAGGGGCTGAAGATTCAGTGCTTGATGTGGTTGCATCACTTCATGTTTGTGTGGGAAGCCGCAATGTAACCTTCTCATCTTTCTCCTCCCCCATGTCCTCTGCTGAGCTACTCAGCTGCATACCTCTGGTTTCACACAATCTCATTGTCATCCTCTCTGTTCTCACACTCCTCACCCTGAGAGTCACCATCCTTCTCTTCCTGCCCTGACACCACAGCAGTACAGTCTTCTTGCACTTCTGGTATCTGAGTCTCATCAGGATCACCTCCACCCTTGGTGGTTAACATGTGGTGACGAGGGTCTGGATTCTGCTTGGACCCTACTTTGTCTGGCCCTGAACCAACATGAAAACATCTTGGGCATCGGTGCAGATGCTTTCCTCCTCGGGATTCCATGATTCTTCTGAGCAGACCTCTGATGCCCATGGAATAGAATGAGTGAACAGCTCTGTAGAATAGCCCATCTTGTTACATAGTTTGGTCGCAGAAGAAACTTGTGAGAGTAGATTTTATGGGGTAATTCAAATTTTATCTACACAGAACGTGAGGAACATGCATCACCTTCTTTATAAAGCAGGAACACTAGCAGACCTTTTTACCAGAAAGAAAATAAAACCAAAGTACAAGTATATGCATTACATTAAAGTAATACTGCCCCCCGAGGAAGCCGAGGGTGAAACACGCATCGGGGCTCGTGTGTGCACATATGGAGAAGGATATGGGTAAGATTGTGTGATGGGAACACTGGTTCATGGATAGAAGTGGGCTCCCTTGCTATGCAGATGTGGCCGATTTAAAACTGAGAGATGAGGACTTCTCTATATTACTATATAAGCAAGTGGACTACATTTATTGTGGTTATTATGCACTGCCATTTTTGAAAGACTGGTTGTATTGACCCCAATCCTGCCATCATTTTACCTTTGATCTCCCTGTGGTGCTACACATTTTACATGGGTGCACCTGTTCCTTATATTCAAATTGCTCTGTTAATAATAATTGTATCTTGATTGTTATATACATATAACTTATGATGAACGTTTTATAAGTACTGAATAGTGTTGAGCATTCCGATACCGCAAGTATCGGGTATCGGCCGATACTTGCGGGTATCGGAATTCCGATACCGAGATCCGATACTTTTGTGGGTATCGGGTATCGGTATCGAAACAACATTAATGTGTAAAATTAAGAATTAAAATAAAAAATATTGCTATACTCACCTCTCCGACGCAACCGGGAGCGTTCTTTGCTTAAAATGCGCGCTTTTACTTCCTTCCGTGACGTCACGGCTTGTGATTGGTCGCGTGCCGCCCATGTGGCCGCGACGCGACCAATCACAGCAAGCCGTGACGTAATTTTCAGGTCCTCAATGCCTAATTCTAGGCATTCAGGAATTTAAAATTACGTTCCAGCTTGTGATTGGTCGCGTCGCGGTCACATGGGCGACGCGACCAATCACAAGCCGTGACGTCACGGGAGGCAGGAGACGCGCACATTTTTAAAATTACGTCACGGCTTGTGATTGGTTGCGTGCCGCCCATGTGACCGCGACGCGACCAATCACAGCAAGCTGTGACGTAATTTCAGGTCCTCAATGCAGAAATAGGCATCCTTTCTCAATAGTAAGGATTTATTTAGTTAAGCCTAATTTCTTCATCAGTCTATGATGTCTTTCAGCATTCAGTGCTTTTGTGAAAATATCTGCTGTCATATCTTCAGTTGAGCAGTACTTTAAATTTAGGATTCCTTGTTCCTGGTGATCTCTCAAGAAGTGAAACTTCACATCAATATGTTTAGTTCTTGGATTAACTCTTTCCATCTGAGCAAAAACTAGACATCCTTGATTGTCTTCATACATCTGTTGTTGGTACCAATTGCTGTTGTCCTAAGTCTGTTAGCAGTTGTCTTAACCATAGAACTTCTTGACTGGCATGTACTGTGGCACCTTCCTGCTCAAAATTCACACTGCTGCAATGTCCGGCCTTGTAACAGTTGCAAGATATAATAATTTTCCCATTGCCTTTCTGTATTGTTCATTACTCGGTAACAGATTCTGTCCACTATTTATTTTCTTCAGATAGTTGGCTTCCATTGGAGACTTTACTGGTTTTGAATCTTTCAATCCAATGTTTCGATTATGTCTTGAATCATGTGATTTTAATTAAGAAGGAAACTCCTGTCTTCTTCTCTTTCTATCTGTATTCCTTGGTACTGTTTCACATTTCCCTGAAAGACATCAGAGACTGATGAAGAAATTAGGTCATGATTCACGTACTCTACATTTGTGCAGCACTGTAGTCCAGGGTTCAAATTCCACCAAGGACAACATCTGCAAGGAGTTTGTATGTTCACCCTATTCTTGTGCGGGTTTCCTCCTGGTAATCTCACTTCTGCCACACTCCAAAGACATACTGATAGGGAATTTAGATTGTGAGCCCCAATTGGGACTGTGATGATGTTTTTAAAGTGCTGTGGAATTAATGTTGCTATATAAGTGAGTAAAATAAATATATGCTAGGTTTGTCATTTTGAATTTCAGATTGTATGTGTAATAGGTAGTGTTGAGCATTCCGATGCTGCAAGTATCGGGTATCGGCCGATACTTGCTGTATCGGAATTCCGATACCGGGATTCCGATACTCTTGTGGTATCGGGTATCGGGTATCGGAACAACATTAATGTTAAAATGTGTAAAATAGAGAATTAAAATAAAAAATATCGCTATACTCACCTGTCCGACGCAGCCGGGACCTCAGCGCAGGAACCGGCAGCGTTGTTTGTTTAAAATTCCCGCTTTTACATGGTTACGCGAAGTCCCGGCTTGTGATTGGTCAGGGCGGCCATGTTGCCGGGCCGCGGACCAATCACAGCAAGCCGTGACGAAAATACGTCACGGCTTGCTGTGATTGGTCCGCGTCCCGGCAACATGGCCGCCATTAACCAATCACAAGCCGTGACGTCACGGGAGGCTGGAAACGCGCTCATTTTAAAAAGGGCGCGTGTCCAGCCTCCCGTGACGTCACGGCTTGTGATTGGTTGCGTCGCGGTCAACCAATCACAAGCCGGGAGGCTGGACACGCGCCCATTTCAAAATGAGCGCGTCCAGCCTCCCGGCTTGTGATTGGTTGATCGCGGCGCAACCAATCACAAGCCGTGACGTCACGGGAGGCTGGACACGCGCCCATTTCAAAATGAGCGCGTCCAGCCTCCCGGCTTGTGATTGGTTGATCGCGGCGCAACCAATCACAAGCCGTGACGTCACGGGAGGCTGGACACGCGCCCATTTTAAAATGAGCGCGTGTCCAGCCTCCCGTGACGTCCCGGCTTGTGATTGGTCAGGGCGGCCATATTGCCGGGACGCGGACCAATCACAGCAAGCCGTGACGTAATTTCGTCACGGCTTGCTGTGATTGGTCCGCGTCCCGGCAACATGGCCGACCTGACCAATCACAAGCCGGGAATTCACGTAACCAAGTAATAGCGCGATTTTTAAACAAACAACGCTGCCGGTTCCCTCGCTGAAGTCCCGGCTGCGTCGGACAGGTGAGTATAGCGATATTTT
This sequence comes from Ranitomeya variabilis, assembly GCF_051348905.1. Classification (NCBI taxonomy): domain Eukaryota; kingdom Metazoa; phylum Chordata; class Amphibia; order Anura; family Dendrobatidae; genus Ranitomeya; species Ranitomeya variabilis. The sequence goes on from NC_135237.1 coordinate 146,311,420, forward strand.
TTATTTTAATTCTTTCTTTTACACATTTATATGGTTCCCAGGGCCTGAAGGAGAGTTTCCTCTCCTTCAGACCCTGGGAACCATCAGGGATACCGTCCGATACATGAGTCCCATTGACTTGTATTGGTATCGGGTATCGGTATCGGATTGGATTCCGATACTGTGACGGTATCGGCCGATACTTTCCGATACCGATACTTTCAAGTATCGGACGGTATCGCTCAACACTAGTAATAGGAGTATATGTTTCTGTAAATGTTTTTAAAGTTATGAGGAAAAGATTAAAATAATTCATGTCCCTCTATAAGTATGAGATATAATATTTGTCCTATTTAGAATATAGAACTGCCATAAATATAGTATAACACTTCTAAATGTTTACCATCCGAGGGGCAATAAGCAAGTAATATCTGCATTTTTTTTATGTATTGCAAGTATACAGTTTCCTGCAGGTGGCTAAGGAAATGTTCCCAAAGGAATACATTTATAACAAACACTTCTTGAGATAATACATTTATGCAAATTGGCTTTGCTTCTCAACTTAAAATGCACTTTATGAGAGCTGAATCTCTTCCTTGCCCAAAAACGCTATGGAAAAGACACAACTTTATCACTGAAAGGAAGAGAAGGTGAAGCAAAGATAATAACAGTCTGCATTATAATGACCTTATGTTGCGATGAAATCAGGAGTGGAATCACGCCTTGACTAGCACACCACAGTCTAATGCACCATCACAAGCTCCGTCAAGCCTGCAGAGCCAAGTGATATTTTGTGCTGTCAAACCTGATTGTCTCACCCCAGTGATCAGAAATCTGTCAATGACCTACATCAGCAGCTTCAAGAATTAATGAATCATGCAGGTTCCTACATTTTATCTTTTTCTCAGCAGGAAAATGTGACCTGGTTGGAATATTTAATGTGTTCTATCCTTTCTATGTCCTAAATTACACTGTGACCTTGTTTGTAAAATAGCAATGTCCTTCAGAATATACAATGCTGAATATACTCAGATAACAAACAACAATATTATATATACATTACAGTTAGCATTCCCAAATATTATGCCTTAACTCAGCATTAGTACACACACAGCACAGCACAGACCAGACCAGGCCTTTAGAGGGAACAGGGTTAGGTGAGAAGTTCAACCTTGGTTTAAATGTTCAGTCAGTAGTTTGGGAAATCTGTGAGGACCATCATACTATGAGTAGAGAGTAATGGGTGTATCGTGCTTTGTGTGGGGGCTTTGTTGGGCTATCATACTCTGTGCGTGGGATTGGAAGGGTAATCATACTGTATGTGGTGGACTGTGTCCTTAGGGCCATCATACTGATTGTGGGAGAAAGTACTGTGAGGCTACAATACTACATATAGGATGCTGTGAGGATCCTCATACTGTGTTTGGGGTGCTGTAGGGACTAACAAACTGTGTATGGAGAGTTTTGGACATCATATGTGAGGGTGCTTTGGGGACCATAGCACTGTGTAGTGGTAGTGTGTAGTGCAGAGCTAGAATAGGGTCAACTTAAAGAGGTTGCCATAACTTGGCAGTGGGCTTATATCTTTTTTTCAAAATATTAACTAAGAATCTCATGTTATTTTTTCTGTAAGTATTGCTTAGGAGCAGTTGATTAATGTTCAGTGTTTGATGTTAGATCTATGATTTTGTTTTCTACAGTTGTGTTGTACAAAAAATGATTTTTAAAGTGTTTTTATTGTGGTAAAGTAACAAAAATGGAAAAAAAGAAAAAAGATATACATGCATGGAATTAAGTTAATATATCACTTATATTCCACAGTGAACACTGTGTCCCCAAGAAGAATAATAAAAAATTGTCAAATATTATATGCATTCATGAGAAAATCTAAGTACACCCTCTTTGAATTCTTTGGTTTACTTGTAAGGACATAGTAAAAACTGTCATTACATAACCTCAGATGAACAACACATGACAAACTACACAGTCATTATTTGTTTAGCAAAAACTAGGCCAAAATGCAGGAACAGCATGTGAAAAATTAAGCACAACCTATGACTCAATAGCTTGTAGAACCACCTTTAGCAGAAATAACTTGAATTACCGTAATTATTTTCTGCATGACTTTCTGAATCTGATATCGTGCTCAAGGAATTTTATCCCACTTTTCTATACAAAGTTATTTAAATTAATTGAGATTTGTGGGCGTTTGTTTATGCAAATCTCTCTTAAGGTGTCGTCATAGCATTTCATTTCAATTGGCATGAGATCTAAACTTTGACTTGGTCACTGCAATACCTTGATTCTTTTATTTATTTTTCAGTCATTTTGATATAGATTTGCTGGTGTGTGTGGAAACCTTGTCCTGTTGCATGACCCATTTTCAGCCAATTTTTGGATAAATTGTCTTCCATTTGAATTTAGAATACATTGACATAAAGAGGACTTTATAATCTACCCAATGATGGCAAGGTGCCTAGGTCCTGTGACTGCAAAACAAAACAAATACATTTGGTGTCAACTCTTAATGCAAACAAGTAGTCTTTTGTTAGGTTAACAAAATGTTAAACAGCTATGGCTCTAAGAAAGTAATAATAAGGAAAATCTTTGTGCTCTCAATGACCAAAACAGTGGTATCATGGAAAGAATATTAAAGATTAAAAGTAAAAAGTTTTAAGTTTTAACCCCTTAGTGATCGAGAAAATTTTGTACTTAATGACAAAGCCAGTTTTTACAATTCTGATCACTCTCACTTTATGAGGTTTTTTTGTGACTTACTGTACTTCATGATAGTGATAAAATTTATTTGATATGACTTGTGTTAATTTATGAAAAAATGGAAATTCGGCAAATATTTTGAAAATGTTGCAATTTTCAAACTTTGATTTTTTGTGCCCTTAAATCAGTGAGTCGTGTAACACAAATTAGTTAATAAATAACATTTCCCACATGTCAATTTTGGAAACATAATTTTTTTTTGTTACCAACATTATTAGGGTTAAAAGTTGCAACGTTATTAGGGTTAAAAGTTGATAAGCCATTTCTCATTTTTCCCCAAAAATTTACAAAACCATTTTTTTAGGGACCACCTCACATTTGAAGTGAGTTTGGGAGGTCAATATGACAGAAAATACCCAAAAGTGACACCATTCTAAAAACTGCACCTGTCAAGGTGCTCAAAACCACACTCAAGTTTATTAATGTACATTTTACTTTTTTCACAAAAAATTTAATTTAGACCCAAACTTTTTTATTTTCATTAGGACAACAGAAGAAAATGGACCACAAAATGTGTTGTGCAATTTCTCCCGAGTACACTAATACCCCATATGTGGGGGAAAGCCACTGTTTGGGTGCATAGCAGGGCTCAGAAGGGAGGAAGCATCGTTGGACTTTTTGAATGCAAAATTGTCTGGAATCAATGGCAGGCACAATGTTGCGTTTGGAGACCCCCTGATGTATATAAACCTTGGAACCCTCCAATTCTAACTCCAACCCTAACACAGCCGTAACCTAACCCTAACCCCAACACTCCCCTAACCCTATTCCCAACCCTAACCATAACCATAACCCCAACTGTAATCCCAACCATAAAAACAACCATAACCTTAACCACAACCCTAACCCCAACACTACCCTAACCCCAACACCACAACACTAACCCAACACCAACACAACCCTTACCCCAACCCTAACCCTAGCTCTAACCCTAGCCCAACCCAAACCCTAGCTCTAACCCCAACCCTAACCCAAGCCTAACCCTAACTCTAATAGAAAAATGGAAAAGAAATATTTTATTATTTTTACATTTTTGCTCTAAATGTTTTATTTTCATAAGGGTAACAGGAGAAAATGGACCCTAAAATACTGTATGTTGTGCAAATTTTCCAGAGTATGCCGATACTTCATATGTGGGGGAAAACCACTGTTTGGGCACATGGAGGGCTTGAAAGAGGAGTGCCGTTTCACTTTTTTAAACCAAGAATTGCCGGAATCAAGAGCGGACGTCATGTTGTGTTTGGAGAGCCCCTGATGTACCTAAACAGTTTAAATTCCCAACTAGTGACCCCATTTTGGAAACTAGACACTTTAAGAAATATATCTAGATGTATGGTGAGTTTATGACATAGAGCCGTGAATATAAAAAAATCATTTTTTATCCACAAAAATGTACATTTAGCCCCAATTTTTTTTCACAAGGGTATCAGGAGAAAATGGACCACAGAATATGTTGTACATTTTGTACTGAGTACGCTGATACTTCAATAGTGGGGGAATACTACTATTTGGGTGCACAGTAGGGCTTGGTATTGAAGGAGCATCATTTGACTTTTTGAACGCAAAAACGTCTGGAATTGAGAGTGCACGCCATGACTCGTTTGGATAGCCCTTGATGTGCCTAAACAGTGGAACCCCCCCAAAATCTAGACCCCTTATGTAACTTATATAGATGTGAGGTGAGATTGTTTAGCCCCAAGGTGCTTCACAAAAGTTTATAACGTAGAGCCGTGAAAATAAAAAGATCGAATTTTACACACAAAAATGTACTTTTAGCCATAATTTTTTATTTTCACATAGCTAACAAGAGAAAATGGACCACAGATTTTGTTGTACATTTTCTACTGAGAACTCTGATAACCCATATGTGGGGAATACTACTATTTGGGAGCACGGTAGGGATCGGAAGGGAAGGAGTACCGTTTGACTTTTTGAATGCAAAAATGTCTGGAATCGAGAGCAGACGCCACGTCTCATTTGGAGAGCCCTTGATATGCGTAAACAGTGGAAACTCCCCACAAGTAACCACATTTTGGGACCAAACCCATTAGGGAAGTTTATAACGTAGAACTGTGAAAATAAAAAAAAATGTATCACATTTTACCCACAAAAATATATTTTTAACCCCAATTTTATTTATTTTCACAAGGATAACAGGAGAAAATGGACCCCAAAATGCATTGTACATTTTCTACTGAGTATGCCAACACCCCATTTGTGGGGGAATACTACTTACTATTTGGGCGCACAGCAGGGCTTGGAAGGGAAGGAGCACCGTTTGACTTTTTGAATGCAAAAATGGCTGGAATCGACAGCGGATGCCATGTCGCATTTGGAGAGCACCTGATGCGCCCAAACAGTGGAAACCCCTCACAATTGACCCCAGTTTGGAAACTAGACCCCTTACAGAACTTATGTAGCTGTGTCATGAGCACCTTAAACCCCCAGGTGCTTCACAGAAGTTTATAATGTAGAGCTATAAAACTATAAAATCCCATTTTACCCACAAAAATGTATTTTATCCACTTTTTTATTTTCACAAGGAGAAAATGGAAACAAACATTTATTGTGACATTTCTCCTAAGTACGCTGATACCACATATGTGAAGGAATGTTGTGAATTCTGCTCTTGGGCTCCCTCCGGTGGTTGTAAGTGGTAGCGCTGCTGTCTCTGAATCGCAGCACTTATCAGGTGTGTTCACTTTTTGCAATTTTGACTGGGCTATTTAGTCTTGCTTCACCCTTTAGTCAGTGCCAGTTGTCCATTGTTCCTGGAGGATTCACATCCCTGCCTGTTCTCTTCTGCTTTGCAGTTCATTTCAACAAAGATAAGTTCTGGCCTTGATTTTTGCTGTCCACATGCTGTGGCCTTATTGTTCAGTTCTTTTCCATGTTTTTGTCTTGTCCAGTTTGGTCTGTATAAGGATTTGTTTAGCCAAGCTGGTATCTCTGGAGATGCAGATATACCCTCCATATCTTTAGTTAGCTGTGGAGATTTTGTATTTTCTGTGGTGGATATTTTCTAGTGTTTTAATACTGACCGCATAGTACTCTGTCCTATCCTTTCTGTTTAGCTAGAAGTGGCCTCCTTTGCTAAATTCTCATTTCAGTATGTGTATCTTTTTTCCCTCTCCTCTCACAGTCAATATTTGTGGGGGGCTGTCTATCCTTTGGGGATTTTCTCTGAGGCAAGATAGTTTTCCCTTTTCTATCTCTAGGGGTAATTAGTCCTCCGGCTGTGTTGAGATGTCTAGGGAGCGCTAGGTACATTCCATGGCTACTTCTAGTTGCGGTGTTAAGTTCAGGGTCTGCGGTCAGTACAGGTACCACCTTCTCCAGAGTACATCTCATGCCGCTCTTAGGCCACCAGATCATAACAGAGGAAAGCCACTGTTTCAGCCCACAGCAGGGCTCGAGAAGGAAGGAGTGATGTTTTGGAAAGCAGACTTTGACGGAATGATCTGTGGGCGTCATGTCATGTGTAGAAAGCTCCTGATGTGCCTAAACAGTGAAAAAACTCACAAGTAACCCCATTTTGGAAACTACACCTCTCAAGGATTTTATCCATGGGTATAGTCAGCATTTTGAACTCACAAATACTACACAGAATTTGGTAACATTACGCTGTTTTATTGAAATGAATATATTTCGCGAAAATGTTTTAATTCCAAGTTTTTCATTTTCACAATGTATAATAGGAGAAAACAGACCCCATAATTTGTTTTGCAATTTGTTCCAAATATGACTATACCCCTTATGTGGTCAAAAAATTCTGATTGGGCACATGGCAGGGCTAGGAAAGGAAAGAGCGCTATTTGCCTGGGATAGATTGTGAATGCTATGTCGCATTTGGAGAGCTTCCTGACATGTAAAAACAACAGAAACCCTGCACAGGTGACCCATTTTGGAAACTAGACCCCTTAAGGAATGCAGTGAGTATTTTGAACCCTTAAGTGCCTCACAGAATTTTACAACATTGAGACATGGAAATATAACATTTTAGTGGTAAAAATGTAATTTTTGGACTTGCTGCAAATTTGTCAGATACACAAAGGTTAATAGGTTAAACTAGAAGCCACAATTTTTTGCGCAATTTCTCCCTAACCCTATGCTGCACCATATGTTGTAAGAAATAACTTTTAGGCCACATATCAGGGCTGCGAAGGAAGGAGCGCTATTTGACTTTTGGAGCCCAGATTTTGCAAGAATAGTGACCCCATTGTAGAAATTGCACCTCTCAATGAATTCATCTACGTCTGTAGTGACTATTTTGTAACTTCCACGCCAAGCTTCTTTTCAGGAGAATTGCAAATCTGCCAGTCTAGTGCCCATACATTATGCCCCAATACAGTATAGAGCCCCCATATATTGTAGCACCCCCATAAATTTTGCCAGCTTGTGCTTCTGGCAATACGCACCCATAAATTAAGTGCCTTTTCTCCATTACAATAATGCCAAACATGTGGCCGCTTACTGTGAATTAGGTACAGTGGGGCTCAGAAGGAAGGGGCATTTGGATATGTGAGCTCAGAAAGTCACTGGATTTTAGTTGAGGGGGTGGGAGCCATATCGTTTTTCCTTAGTGTTTGTCCTAGCAGTAACGTGGGAACCCCCTATAGTTCCAGTGACATATGATGGACCCGAGTGGGAGGTGGTTTTGTGCAGGACATATTAAGGATTTTATCGGTAGCACTTTGGTGTATATAACATATTTGTATCACTTCCAGAATAAGTTTGGATCACATTCTTATGTTCTACACTGAGCACTTATGTCAGGGTTTCTGTGTAAATCCCACAAAACGGGATTCAGATGAAACTTCATTTGGCATCTGCTCCGGTGGTATCCATCTTTTTAGGCATGTACAGATCTGTGGTTGCCAACACTAAAAAGATGCCTAAAATGGTGGGTCACTGTCAAAACACAGACCAGTGCAAAGTGACTCCATCTGCTTCATAAATGAATGGTTCCAACCAGGGTTTTGTCTAAATCGGTTTTGGGGAATTTACATGTAAACCCCGATGTAAGTGCTCAGTGGAAAGTGCAGGATAAATGTGAGCCGAGCCTTAGTTCCAATTTTTGGGAGGCAGAATGAACAAATAGACAACAGTACAAGAATAGGTCTTAATTTTATTTTTGTGCACTTCGCCGTGCGGTATAAGTGATAAAGCGGATTTATTCTTGGGGTCAGTGCGATTACAAAGATAACAGATATATATATTTTTGTTAGGTTTTGCTGCTGTCACAGTAAATCTGTTTTTTTGTCGCTATGTTCTTAGAGCAGTAACTTTTCTATTAAAAATTACCACGTTTTTCAGGAAAAACATAACTCAAACCAATATGCTTTTAAACCAATTGTATCGAATTAATTTTTTCATCATAATAAGAACTACAATACATCCACCCACTGTCCCTGGCTTCACCAATGCATTTATTCACTAAGCAGGAAACTTTCTCATTTACATAAAAACAAATAAAATCACACTTTGGGTAACCCAGACATTTGTATTGCATGCTAATAATGTACTCAAGTGTAAATGCAAATCAAGAACAAAAGATTGATTAACAAACAAACATTCACTAAAATAATTTATTTAACGTATACGTTTTTCCAAACACAATATGCACGGGACCTCCCAAAAAATAAAAATGTGAAAAACTCAAAAATTGAAAGTCAAATAAAATATCATCTAAATTTAGTTACATGGACTCCTGTTTCAGTACTGCAGAAACAAACTATTTGCAGTGCACACATGTTACTTAAATAGCCAAAGGCTTCTTCTTTCCCTCCTGCAGACAAAACAAAAGGTTAATTACATACCTCCCAATCCAACATTTAGTTGACTGAAAGGAGAAAATAGTTCCTTTCAAAATCAAACACAGTACAAACAAAATTGAAAGAATGAGCTCATAAAACATAAAAATACCACTTGTTTTTTTCTTTGGCTGAGACAATTTTAACATAGGATATCCATGACAATTGCAAGGGTTTGCACAAACAACATACAGTACGAAACAACATGTAACAAATAAGTCATTAAGTCATCTATTACTTTAGTCAACCCCATCATATCAAATTAAATTCATTGTCTGTCATTTCACTCCCTCTTTTACTTGTATGTGTTAGGGGTCGAGTTCCCGCCTCTGCACAGGGGGAATCTAGGGCCATCTCCGCTGCGATCTCCCATTCTTCTTCTGCCACAGTGGAGCCTGCTCAGAGGAGATGTTGGTCCCAGCGTCTTGCTCAGTCTCATTCTGTGCAAAGGGTTACTGCTGCTTTTCCAGCTTCTGCCATTGAAGCCAGTGCTGGGCAGCGGCGAGCAGACACTTTTGGGACTAAGTCCTGCTTTTCCTCTTCTGAGCATGCCCAGGGCAAGATCTCCCATTGGAGATCGAGGGTCACATGCTCAGATACTGCAGCAGGTCCCATTGGTCCTCCAGGAAGGTCCTGAGGGTGCTCAACTTCTGTGGCAGCCTTCCATTGGTCCTTTGGGGAAGGTCCTGTACATGCTGCAGCTATAAAAGGTTTGCATGACTCTGCAAGGCCATGCGCTAGTGTACATTTGTATACGTGTGTGTGTTGATGAGTGCAAGTCGTTCTTAAATATCCCTTCCCTGTTGTATGACTGTTCGCGTTTGGTGTATGGCTGCTATCTAGCACCAGGCTGAACTGTCAGCACTATTACACACAACAGCATCTACTGCTGTGACCACCAGTACGGCGCCACACGCCACTAGAGCGCTTTCTTAGCCCAAGCCTGGGTGGTTGGTGGCGTCCGCCAGTACGGCACAGCTCGCACTCTTGTGCTCAAAATATTAATCTCTTACACCCAGTAGCGGTGTCGAGCGCAAGTAGTCTAGATGGACTCAAATCCCGAGTCTTGGGACTGAGTTCGGTGACTCCTTGCTTGCGCTCTTTGTGCGGTACCGTGGCCCTGTGACTTAACAGAGTTCATTTCCACTGCCATATAGCGCTGCCATTTGCTAGCAGCAGGTTCTCTCCTGCACGGTGGACCCCGGACTGCGAACGTACCTGATAACATCTTACTATTTACTCGGTGCGTTCTGCCAGTCCTAACAGTATGCCTCTTTCACATGGCTCCCACATACAGAATCATCTTGCATCTGTTGTGGTCTTTCTCCATTTAAAAAATATTAAGGTCTAGCACCAAGTGACAGCAGTCTGTCAGTTGGAAGGTATTACAAACACTCAAATGAGAAATGTACATCTATGCATCACCAAGACCAAACCCAATTTATCATATATCTCAGACAGTGCATATGTCATAGTATGCTCACAGGAATATTTATCTTCTTAAAAAACTCTAGAACAAAAACAAACATCATTAGACATCAAAAATGGCAAAACTGTTCAAACACAATTCTCATGGAATGTTCCACAACTTTTATCCAAAAATCTGCAATTATATTAGTCCATGAGGGAATAAGGACATGGTATTGGAGGAGTTAAAGGGGCAGTTACAGTAGGGACTTTGTCATCAGGTGTCCCACCTCTATCTTTCCAACCCCCTATCTCATTTGTCGCCACCCTCCTGGGCTTGGTGATTTGCAATTTGCCTTTTCTCCTCAGATCTTGCCATCTTCTGAACAGGACACTAGTAGGGATCCCATCTATCTCCTGGAATAGAACTCCACTAGCTATCACGTCACAAAACAACTCCTTCCTGCTCTTTCTAATTTGAGTATCATCCCTTTTCTCCTTTCTTGATCTACTCTGTCTACTGTGCAATTTTTTGACACTTTTGCTTTTTCTAGAGTAGATAACTGAGAAATTAAACTGCATGCTGTATAGACAGTAGTGGAATTTCCCATAAGACCACTGAACATGGTAAATAATGGGGATTTGTAAGCAGCTGGGACACCTTCTTTGAACTTATTCTTCATCATTACTCTCAGCATTGCAGTATCTGGTCCCTTCCAATCCTAAACAACAGCAAAGTGATCATTCAAATCTGGCAAAGGATTGCGAGTTATACCCCCTATGCATGCGATTTCTCTAAATCTCTGAACTCCGTACAGATTGTGCGAGTGCCGCAGAACGTGTTCTGCCAACTCCAAGGATTGCAGGAATCCAGTCTGTACGCATTGACTCCTCCTCATACACAAGTTCCTCAGAATCATCGCTGCAGGAGCTGTCACAGTCCACCTCCACATGGACCCATGAACGTTTACCTGTTACGACCGACATGAGCACAGCTGTGGCCAAACATCAACAGGCCGTCTTGAAATTAATTTCTTTGGGGAATAGAAGCCACACAGCGCAGGAGCTTTGGAATGCCATCAAGCAGGAGAGCGACGTGTGGTTTGTGCCAGCGAATCTCCAGCCAGGCATGGTAGTGTGTGACAATGGCCGAAATCTGGTGGCAGCCCTTGCCCTAGGCAACCTCACTCACATCCCATGTCTGGCACATGTGCTCAACTTGGTCATGCAGAGTTTTTTTGAGGGACTATCTGGATCTTGATGCACTGCTGCACAAGGTCCGCCTAGAGTGTGCACACTTGCGGCGTTCCAGCATGGCTTGAATGCTTCAACAAACACTGCAAGTGCTAAGGGATGATGTTGAGGAAGAGGTGGAGGATGGGGAGTCACCAATTCCATCAGCTTCTGGACAGTCAGCGCTACGTGGTTCCTCACAAAGGCCTAGGCAGGGGACACTTTGTGAGGAGGATGAGGAGGAGTCAATGGAGGAGGAAGACATCGGTCCAGAGGAGGGAGTTACACAATTCTCCAGTAGTCAGTGTGTAGAGCGAGGGTGGGGTGATGCAGAGCAGGCAGAGATCACGCCTCAAGCAGGGGACAGCGTTTCTTGGCCAGTCTGCAGCACATGGCTGATTACATGCTGCAGTGCCTGAGAAACCTGTTGTGAATTCTGTTGTGGGTTCTGCTCTTGGGCTCCCTCCGGTGGTTATAAGTGGTAGTGCTGCTGTTTGTCCTTCACAGCAGTCATCAGGTGCTTCCACTTTGGACGGGGCTATTTAGTCTGGCTTCACCCTTTAGTGAGTGCCAGTTGTCCATTGTTTTTCTGGAGGATTCACATCTCTGCTTGGTTTCTCCTGCTGGATTGTCCAAATCATCAAAGATAAGTCCTGGCTTTGTTTTTGCAGTCCACATGCGGTGGACTTTATAGTTCAGTGAATTGCTATGTTTTTTCTTGTCCAGCTTTGTCTGTGTAAGGATTTATTCAGCCAAGCTGGAAGCTCTGGAGTGGCAGAGTTACCCTCCATGCCTTTAGTTAGGTGTGGAGATTTTTGTATTCTCTGTGGTGGATTTTTGTAGTATTTTAATATTGACCGCACAGTACTCTGTCCTGTCTTTTCTTTCTAGGTAGCGTGGCCTCCTTTGCTAAATTCTGTTTTCAGTCTGGGTTTGTAATTTCCCTCTCCTCTCACAGTCAATATTTGTGGGGGGCTGTCTTTCCTTTGGGGATTTTCTCTGAGGCAAGATAGTTTTCCTGTTTCTTTCTTTAGGGGTAATTAGTCCTCTGGCTGTGACGAGGTGTCCAGGGAGTGACAGGAACATCCCACGGCTACTTCTACAGTTGCGGTGTTAAGTTCAGGGTCTGCGGTCAGTATAGAGGCCACCTACTCCTGAGCTCGTCCATGCTGCTCCTAGGCCACCAGATCATAACAGAAACCACCACCGCATTGCCCACATTCTCAACACGGCTGATTATTGGGTGTACACCCTCCTAGATCCTCGCTAACGGGACAACTTACAAAGCCTCATAACACCGTTGAACCGGGAGCATAAAATGCGGGAGTACCAAGACACACTGGTGAATTCCATCATCTTCTCCAGTCCAACTGAGAGCAGTGCTGCTAGTGCTTTACAAATCAGCTCAGTGCGTCGAGGCAGTGGAGGAAGCTCTGCACAAAGAGGGAGCAGAAGCAGCGCCTCAGCACAAGGCAAGACCAGTATGGCCCAACTTTGGCACAGGTTTGTGTGCCCGCCACACATGTCTACACCATCACAGATGGCTCCAGTCAGCAGGAGGCAACGTTTCCATCAGATGGTGACAGACTACATGTCTTGCCCTCTTACTGTACTCCCAGACGGCTCTTTCCCCTTCAAATTTTGGGTCTCTAAGCTGGATACATGGCCAGAGCTAAGCCAGTATGCATTGGAGGTTCTGGCTTGCCCTGCTGCTAGTGTATTATCGGAACGCGTCTTTAGTGCTGCAGGTGGTGTACTAACAGACCGGCGCATGCGACTATCCTCCAATAACGTTGACCGGCTTACTTTTCTGAAAATGACAAGGCCTGGATCTCGCAGGAATTTGCCACTCCTCTTCCAGATTAAATAATTGGTTGGCTACAGTATCCAGGTCTCCTGTTGCGTTCATGTTTCTACCACCTGAACTGTAATCCCTGGGCTCCAACACCGCCAGTTAATGCTCAGAAGTGTCATCTGCACAGTCAACACTTGCTGCCATGTTATTGGGGTTCAGTAACGTCAGCTGATCCCCAGCTGTGTATCCGGCAATGTGTCCTGCGACCGCCACGCTGACACAACAACTGAAATGTAAGGGAACCTGTCCCCCCCAGGCGTTTCTTAGTGAAAGAGCCACCTCATGCACCAGTAATGCTGCACAAGTAAAAGGTAGCTCTTTTAGTTTAGCTCCTTGCACACACGGAACTTAACACTTATAAAATGTGTCAGCACATAAATAAAAAAATGGCTAAAAAAGCCATAGCCAGCTCACCAACCAGACTTGCAGGTACGGAGCACGGGAGTTCGTCCTGACCCAGACGTCCAAGCAGCAGCAAATCCAATCGAAAGTAGATACTCCAGCTCCGATAAAATTGAAGTCTTTATTAGTCCAAAATGGTTAAAACATAGTCCTTACATATGGTGGACAAAACAGGTGTATGTTAATTATGGCTACGCGTTTCAACCTAGGCATGAGTAAGACCGATGTAGGTCGAAACGCGTAGCCATAATTAACATACACCTGTTTTGTCCACCATATGCAAGGACTATGTTTTAACCATTTTGGACTAATAAAGACTTCAATTTTATCGGAGCTGGAGTATCTACTTTCTATTGGATTTGCTATAAAATGTGTCCCCTGATACCGTGAGACCGTCCTGGAGGTGGGACTTTCCTTCATAATGGGACGCTGCACAGCCGTCATTCCTACCCCCTTGGTGCCGTGCGCCGCCTCTTCCGCGTTGTTTGAATCTGTCCTGGAGCCAGCGCTGTTGTGTTATCCCTTTGCCATGCACATTTAGCGCTGCCAGTCTTCTGACATCATTTGGTGGCAGGCTGGCTGCGCCTGTGCGGCCGCTTTGCCCGAGATCCCGCCTCGCAGTATCTTCTGATTTAATCACACTGCGGGCCTGGGATCCATGGGCATGCGCAGTGCATATCTTCACCTCAGCCTCTCACTCATCTCCCTCCGCCTTCTTCAGACTGTGTGCCGTCAGCTGATCCCTAATAGCATGCCACGGCCGTGACGCCGCACAGTCTGAAGAGGCCGGAAGGAGGGGAGTGAGAGGCAAAGATATGCACTGCGCATGCCCATGGATCCCAGGCCCACAGTGGGATTACATTACATGACTCTGCGAGGTGGTATCTCGGACAGCGCGGGCGCACAGGTGCAGCCAGCCTGACACCTAAATGATGTCAGCAGACGGGCAGCGCTAAGTGCGCATGGCCAAGGGATAACATAACAGCGCAGGCAATGGGACAGAATCAAACAACGCTGAGGAGGTGGCGCACGGCACCAAGGGGGTAGGAATGACGGCCGTGCTGCGTCCCATTACGAAGGAAAGTCCCACCACCGGGACGGTCTCACGGTATCAGGGGACACATTTTGTAAGTGTTTAGTTCTGCGTTTGCAAGGAGCATAATTAAAAGAGCCACCTTTTCCTTTTGCATCCTTAGTGCTGCACAAGATGGCTCTTCCAGCCACAAACGCCTTGGGAAGGTTAAAGGTTCCCTTTCAACTTGCTCCAATCAGGTTTCAGCCTACACTCTGTTCCTCTGCTCCTCCTGCTGTCCCTGGGCTCCAACACCGCCAGTTGCTGTCTGGAAGTGCTGTCTGCACAGTCAACAGTCGCTCCTCTGTTATCGGGGTTCAGTAACGCCAGCTGCTCCCCTGCTGTGTTGCAGCAATACCTCCAGTCTGCTCCTCCTGCTGTCCCTGGGCTCCAACACCACCAGTTACTGCCTGGAAGTGCTGTCTGCACAGTCAACAGTCGCTCCTCTGTTATTGGGGTTCAGTAACGCCAGCTGCTCCCCTGCTGTGTTGCGGCAATACCTCCAGTCTGCTCCTCCTGCTGTCCCTGGGTTTCACCACTGCCAGTTGCTGCCCGGAAGTGCTGTCTGCACAGTCAACAGTCGCTCCTCTGTTATTGGGGTTCAGTAACGCCAGCTGCTCCCCTGCTGTGTTGCGGCAATGTGTCCTGCGACTGCCACGCTGACACAACTACTGAAATTGAAGGGAACCTGTCCCCCCCAGGCATTTGTTACTGAAAGAGCCACCTTGTGCAGCAGTAATGCTGCACAAGGAAAAGGTGCCTCTTTTCATTGTGCTCCTTGCACACGCTGAACCTAACACTTATGAAATGTGTCCCCTCACACCGTTAAACCATCCCGTAGGTGGGACTTTCCTTTGTAATGTGACGCAGCACAGCCGTCATTCCTACCCCCTTGGCGCCGTGCGCCGCCTCCTCTGCATTGTTTGATTCTGTCACGGAGCCTGCGCTGTTATGTTATCCCTTGGCCATGCACACTTAGCGCTGCCCGTCTTCTGACATCATTTGGTGGCAGGCTGGCTGCGCCTGTGCGGCCGCGCTGCCCGAGATCCCGCCTCGCAGTGTCTTCTGATTTAATCACACTGCGGGCCTGGGATCCATGGGCATGCGCAGTGCATATCTTCACCTCAGCCTCTCACTCATCTTCCTCCGCCTTCTTCAGACTGTGCGCCGTCAGCTGATCCCTAATAGCATGCCACGGCTGTGACGCCGCACAGTCTGAAGAGGCCGGAAGGAGGGGAGTGAGAGGCAAAGATATGCACTGCGCATGCCCATGGATCCCAGGCCCGCAGTTGGATTACATTACACGACACTGCGAGGTGGTATCTCGGACAGCGCAGGCGCACAGGCGCAGCCAGCCTGCCACCAAATGATGTCAGAAGATGGGCAGCGCTTAGTGCGCATGGCCAAGGGATAACATAACAGCGCAGGCTCCGTGACAGAATGAAACAACGCTGAGGAGGCGGCGCACGGCGCCAAGGGGGTAGGAATGACGGCTGTGCTGCGTCACATTACAAAGGAAACTCCCACCTACGGGACGGTATAACGGTGTGAGGGGACACATTTCATAAGTGTCTAGTTCAGCGTTTGCAAGGAGCATAATTAAAAGAGCCACCTTTTCCTTTTGCAGCATTACTGCTGCACAAGATGGCTCTTTCAGCAACCAATGCCTGGGGGGGTTAAAGGTTCCCTTTCAACTTGCTCCACTACAGGCTTCGGCCTACACTCTGCTCCTCCTGCTGACCCTGGGCTCTAACACACCAGTTGGTGCTCGGAAGTGCTGGCTGCACAGAGAAAAACATCCACCTCGCCACTGTGTCAGTGGGGTTCAGTAACGCCAGCTGTTCCCCTGCTATGTAGCCGGCAATGTGTCCTGCAAACGCCACGCAGGCACAACAGATATTAAACTGCCTCCAGTGCAGGCTTCGGCCTGTTATGACCTGGTGGTTAGGAGCACCCGAAGTGACCTGATGGTTAAAACAGAAAACCTGGGACAAACTCTGAGGAAGTGGTAACTCTACTGACCGCAATCCCTAATCCTATCACACACACTAGAAATAGCCGTGGAGCGTACCTAACTCTCCCTAGACGCCTCTTCACAGCCTAAGAGCTAACTACCCCTAAAGATAGAAATAGCAGCCTACCTTGCCTCAGAGAAATGGACCCCCAGAGCTTCCAGCTAGCAAGGAAATATCATAATAGCAGGCTGGACTGAAACATGGCATGTACTGAAAATATATTCAAAAACCAATGAACAGCAAAATGACTAGCAAGGACTTAGCTTCTGCTGGAGTAGTCAGGTCAGCTGAGAATTCCAAGACATATCTGAACCAGTACTGAGACATTGACAGCTGGCATGGACTAACGACCTGGGCAGAGGAAAGTCAGCAGCAGAAATAAACGAGGGCAGCTGAGAAAGCCAACCTCAAAGATCAGCAGTTCCACTCAAAGCCACCAGAGGGTGTCCAAGGACAGAACTCACCAAAGTACCATTCACGACCACAGGAGGGAGCCCGAGAATGGAATTCACAACATCGGCCTACACTCTGCTCCTCGGCTCCAACACCGCCAGTTGGTGCTCGGAAGTGCTGGCTGCACAGAGAAAAACACCCACCTTGACACTGTGTCAGTGGGGTTCAGTAACGCCAGCTGTTCCCCTGCTGTGTAGCCGGCAGCGTGTCCTGCAAACGCCACGCAGGCACAACAGATATTAAACTGCCTCCAGTGCAGGCTTTGGCCTACACTCTGCTCCTCCTTGATTCCCTGGGCTCTTACACTGCCAGTTTGTGCTCGGAAGTGCTAGCTGCACAAAGAAAAACACCCGCCAATGTGTCAGTGGGGTTCAGTAACGCCAGCTGTACCCCTGCTGTGTAGCTGGCAACAACGTGTCCTGCAAACGCCACGCAGACACAAAGCTGACTCCAGTGCAGGCTTCGGCCTATACTCTGCTCCTCTGCTCCTCCTTGATTCCCTGGGCTCTAACACCGCCAGTTGGTGCTTGGAAGTGCTAGCTGCACAGAGAAAAACACCCGCCAATGTGTCAGTGGGGTTCAGTAACGCCAGCTGTTCCCCTGCTGTGTAGCCGGCAAAGTGTCCTGCAAACACCATGCAGACACTACAACAAAATTTAAAAGGAACCTGTCACCCCCCAGGTGTTTGTAACTAAAAGAGCCACCTTGTGCAGCAGTAATGCTGCATTTGGACAAGGTGGCTTTTAGTTTTACTCCTTGCACATGCTCAACTTAAAACTTATTAATTATACTATGTTTCCCCAGATACCGTTGAACCGTCCCGGAGATGTGACTTACCTTCATAATGACACGCAGCAACCCCCTTGCCACCGTGCGCCACCTCCTTTGCGTTGTTTGAATCTGTCTCAGAGCCTGCCCTGTAATGTTATCCCTTGGCCATCTGCACTTAGCGCTGCCCGTCTTCTGACATCATTTGAAGTCAGGCTGGCAGCGCCTGTGCAGACACGCTGCCCAAGATCACACGCCTCAGTGTCTTATTTATTCTCACTGCGGGGCTGGGATTCATGGGAATGCGCTGTGCATATCTTTGCCTCTCACTCATCTCCTTCCGCCTTCTTCAGACTGTACGGCTTCACGGCCGTGGCATGCGATAAGGGATCAGCTGACGCTGCACAGTCTGAAGCAGGAGTAAGGACATGAGTGACAGGCGCCGATATTTACTGCACAAGGCCATGAATCATACCCCGCAGTGTAAATAAATCAGAAGACACTGCGGGGCTGGGATTCCTGGAAATGCGCTGTAAAACCACATGGCAAAGGGATAACACAACAGCGCAGACTTCGTAACACAAAAAAGCAACACTCAGGAGGCAGCGCCCAGCACCAAGGGGGGAAGTTTGACTGCTGTGCTTTGTCTCTTGAAGAAGGAAAGTCCAGCCTCCGCGATGGTTTCATGGTATGAGGGGAAAAATTATATAAGTGTTTCATTCAGCGTGTGCAAGGAACATAATTAAAAGAGCCACCTTTTCCTTGTGCAGCATTCCTGCTGCACAAGGTGGCTCTTCTAGTTACTAAAGCCTGGGGGGATTTCAGGGTACCCTTTCAATTTGCTCCAATTAGGCTTCGGCCTACACTCTTCTCGTCTGCTCCTCCTTGATTCCCTGGGCTCTAACACCGCCAGTTGGTGCCCGGAAGTGCTAGCTGCACAGAGAAAAACACCCGCCAATGTGTCAGTGGGGTTCAGTAACGCCAGCTGTACCCCTGCTGTGTAGCTGGCAACAACGTGTCCTGCAAACACCACGCAGACACAAAGCTGCCTCCAGTGCAGGCTTCGGCCTACACTCTGCTCCTCTGCTCCTCCTTGATTCCCTGGGCTCTAACACCACCAGTTGGTGCCCAGAAGTGCTGGCTGCACAGAGAAAAACACTCGCCAATGTGTCAGTGGGGTTGAGTAATGCCAGCTGTACCCCTGCTGTGTAGCTGGCAACAACGTGTCCTGCAAACGCCACGCAGACACAAAGCTGCCTCCAGTGCAGGCTTCGGCCTACACTCTGCTCCTCTGCTCCTCTTTGATTCCCTGGGCTCTAACACTTCCAGTTGGTGCTCGGAAGTGCTAGATGCACAGAGAAAAACACCCGCCAATGTGTCAGTGGGGTTCAGAAACGCCAGCTGTACCCCTGCTGTTTAGCTGGCAACAACGTGTCCTGCAAATGCCACGCAGACACAAAGCTGCCTCCAGTGCAGGCTTCGGCCTACACTCTGCTCCTCTTCTCCTCCTTGATTCCCTGGGCTCTAACATCACCAGTTTGTGCCCGGAAGTGCTGGATGCACAGAGAAAAACACCCGCCAATGTGTCAGTGGGGTTCAGAAACGCCAGCTGTACCCCTGCTGTGTAGCTGGCAACAACGTGTCCTGCAAACGCCACGCAGACACAAAGCTGCCTCCAGTGCAGGCTTCGGCCTACACTCTGCTCCTCTTCTCCTCCTTGATTCCCTGGGCTCTAACACTGCCAATTGGTGCCCGGAAGTGCTGGCTGCACAGAGAAAAACACCCACCAATGTGTCAGTGGGCTTCAGTAACGCCAGCTATTCCCCTGCTGTGTAGCTGGCAACAACCTGTCCTGCAAACGCCACGCAGACACAAAGCTGCCTCCAGTGCAGGCTTCGGCCTACACTCTGCTCCTCCTTGATTCCCTGGGCTCTAACACCGCCAGTTGGTGCCCGGAAGTGCTGGCTGCACAGAGAAAAACACCCGCCAATGTGTCAGTGGGCTTCAGTAATGCCAGCTGTTCCCCTGCTGTGTAGCTGGCAACAACGTGTCCTGCAAACGCCACGCAGACACAAAGCTGCCTCCAGTGCAGGCTTCGGCCTACACTCTGCTCCTCCTTGATTCCCTGGGCTCTAACACCGCCAGTTGGTGCCCGGAAGTGCTGGCTGCACAGAGAAAAACACTCGCCAATGTGTCAGTGGGGTTTAGTAACGCCAGCTGTTCCCCTGCTGTGTAGCCGGCAATGTGTCCTGCAAACGCCTTGCAGACACAACAGACACTAAGCTGCCTCCAGTGCAGGCTTCGACCTACACTCTGCTCCCCCTGCTGACCCTTTGCTCCAACACCGCTAGTTGGGGCTCTAGGAAGACAATCTTGAATAGGTTCCCATCCTGGTTCCAGTACCGTCAGCTGGTTCCGAGTAGATCCTTTGGCTTAGGTGACTCCTTCTGTGTATCCGAGTTCCACCAATCCTATATTATTCTTAGTTGTTTTCCTTCATGTAGAATGAACCTACAAGGAAAGAAAGGGTTTATTTTAATTCCGATATTTTGGTCCCATTGACTTGCATTGGTATCGGGTATCGGTATCGGCGATATCCGATATTTTTGGAATATCGGCCGATCCAATCCGATACCGGACACACTCCAATACCGCACCCTCCTGTGCGCTAATGTCTCTGATGTCCTAACGGATGGATTTCACTGTATTTCTCCAATAAAGTTCACGATTCTCTGCAAAATAGGGGTGAGTGCCGCATATTCTTTCTTCAATATTTGGATTCTTGTGCATATATCTATGCTGAGCACCACAAAACCCCTTAGAATTGTGACGCCCGCTTACCAGCAGTCCATGCTGAGTCCCGCTGATAGGATTTTACACAGCTTTAGTGCCGTTCTACTTTTTGACTTCACTAGAATTCAATTTCACTGTTTAGTCCTTTGGGAATAATAGTGTCTAAGGTGAAAATCCACTTTGTTTCCACATGGGACATAGCTGCTATATAATTCCAATTTCTCAATGGTGGTGGCACTTTTTCAAAACCTATAATTACCATGGAGTGTATATCACTGTTGTGTTGTTCCACAAAGTGTTTAGAAAGTGAATGACTAAGGAATTTTTGTTTAATGTTGCGAATGTGTTTGCTAATTCTCACTTTCAGTGGGTGTTTCGTGCGACTCACATAAAATTTGTTACAGGGACATTTGTTGAGGTAAATGACCCCGTCTGTGGTACATGTGATAAAGTGCTTGATGGTATAGTTTTTTCCATCTTTTGTTATTAACACTTTTTTTACGGGTATGTGTTTGTTTACACATAGTGCACTCCCGACAGGGAAAAAATCCTCTCAAAGTTCTCTCGAAAAATGCTTCTGTTTTATGGGCTTTAGGATTTTGTACCGTAGGTGTGATTAAACTACCCAGATTACATGCTTTTTTAAATATAAAGTGTGGATGTTCAGGGACAAGGGCTCCCAGAATTTTGTCATCCTTAAGGGTCCCCCAATGATTACTAACTAATTTCCTGAAAATGTTAACATTTGAATTGTATTGTACTATAATTGGGACAAAATCTGTTGTCTCCTGTTTTTTAACCAGTGATTTTTCTGTCAGAAGCTCTTGGCGTGGTAGGCTGGCAACATGATCTTTTGATGCCTTCAATTACCTTATATCGTAGCCCTTTTGTAAAAATTTAGCAGTTAATACTTCAGCTTCTTTATCAAATTGTTGTGGATTTCACCAATTCCGGTGCAATCTCATGAATTGGCTTTTTGGTACGTTTATTACCCAATTTGGTAAGGGAACTGTCCATCTGGATAAAACTGTTGACATCTGTTGTCTTGTTATATGTGCAAGTGTGTATACGATTATTTTCAATAAAAATATTTAGATCTAAAAAATTAATTTTTTTATTACTGACATTGCTGGTAAAATTTAAAAAGAACTCATTTTTATTAATATGGGTTAAAAATTGACTTAAGGAGTTCTGGCTTCCTGACCAGATAAAAATGACATCATCTATAAATCTATGCCAGAGCACCAGGTCCGTGCATAGGGTGCCCCCAGGGTATATATGGTCCTCCTCCCATCGCCCCATATAAAGGTTTGCGTAACTGGGCGCGAACTTGGTCCCCATTGCTGTACCCCACTGTTGGGCATAGTAGTGCTGTTCAAATCTTAAAAAGTTATGGGTTAAAATGAATAACATGCAATCTTTCATAAATTCTATTTGTTCCTTGGGTAAAGGAGTTAGTTTATCTAAAAAGTATACTGCTGAATTGCAGGCTTTTTGGTTTTCAATGACAGTATACAAGGAAGTGATGTTGAGCGTACCCATTATAAAATGGTCCTTCCATTCAATTTTTTCTAGTAAATTAAGTATGTGAGTGCTATCTTTTAGATGTGCTGGTAGCAAGGGTACCAATTTCTGTAAATAAAGATACACAAACCTTGACATATTGGATGTAAGGCTTTGTATCCCAGATATAATGGATCGCCCTGGTGGATTTATAAGGCTTTTGTGAATCTTTGGTAGATAATAAAACGTTGCTAGCCTGGGGTAGGGGATATCCATAGATTCAAATTCATTTTTGCTCCCTTTATTTAGTCCCAAGAGAAGTAAATTTTTCATTTCAAAAATGTATTTGTTAGTTGGGTCAGTGTCTAATATTCTATAGGTGCATGTATCATTTAAGAGACGTGTGGCTTCCATATGGTAATCTTCCTGATTAAGGATCACTATTGCTCCTCCCTTATCTGCTGGACATATAGTTATATCATTATTCTTTTGGAGGGATATTATGGCTTGTCTTTCTCTGAATGTTAGATTATGTTTAAATTTACAGCATCTGTTATCACTGAGCTTCCTTAAATCGTCAATGACGTTCTTTTGGAAAGTTTCCATAGGTTCAGAGTACTCATGTCGGGGGTGAAAAAAGGATTTTTGCTTTAATGAGGTATGGGTATAGGGATCTGAAGAAGTTTCTGTTGCTATCGTTGAAACAGAGGGTTTTAAAAAAATGTCTTTTTATGGCTGACTTTCTCATGAATAACTTGACCCCTATAAAGGCTTGAAACTTGTCAAGTTTGCTTGCTGGGGCACATTTAAGACCTTTATTTAGAAGGGTTATCACATTTTTGTCCAAAGTATATTTACTCAGATTGAGGATATTTAGGTCAGTGTTAGTTGGCTGTCGTCGTTTCTTTTTCTTTTGGGCGATTTTTTGGCTAATAAACGTACCAAAAAGCCAATTCATGAGATTGCACCGGAATTGCTCAAATCCACAACAATTTGATAAAGAAGCTGAAGTATTAACTGCTACATTTTTACAAAAGGGCTATGATGTAAAGTCATTGAAGGCATAGAAAGACTATGTTGCCAGCCTACCACGTCAAGAGCTTCTGAAAGAAAAATCACTGGTTAAAAAACAGGAGACAACAGATTTTGTCCCAATTATAGTACAATACAATTCAAATGTTAACATCTTCAGGAAATTAGTTAGTAAACATTGGGGGACCCTTAAGGATGACAAAATTCTGGGAGCCCTTATCCCTGAACATCCACGCTTTATATTTAAAAAGCACGTAATCTGGGTAGTTTAATCACACCTATGGTACAAAATCCTAAAGCCCATAAAACAGAAACATTTTTCGAGAGAACTTTGAGAGGATTATTTTCCTGTCGTAAGTGCACTATGTGTAAACAAACACATACCTGTAAAAAAAAGTGTTAATAACAAAAGATGGAAAAAACTATACCATCAAGCACTTTATCACATGTACCACAGAGGGGGTCATTTACCTCAACAAATGTCCCTGTAACAAATTTTATGTGGGTCGCACGAAACGCCCACTGAAAGTGAGAATTAGCAAACACATTCGCAACATTAAACAAAAATTCCTTAGTCATTCACTTTCTAAACACTTTGTGGAACAACACAACAGTGATATACGCTCCATGGTAATTATAGGTTTTGAAAAAGTGCCACAACCATGGAGAAATTGGAATTATATAGCAGCTATGTCCCATGTGGAAACAAAGTGGATTTTCACCTTAGACACCATTATTCCCAAAGGACTAAACAGTGAAATTGAATTATTCATATTTTTGTAACAGAGAGCTGATGATGACCTCTCCTTTATGATGACCATTAGTGCATACAGGACCATCCCTGATGAAGGAAAGCATACTTTCCGAAATGCATAGGAATTGAATGGTCCCTGTTGCACCCTGTATCAGACAATTGGCAAACATACAGCGGCTCCCCGTGGTTGATGACGTCATGCCAGGTCCTGCCCTGACCATTTTTGTTTAATGTTGCGAATGTGTTTGCTAATTCTCACTTTCAGTGGGTGTTTCGTGCGACTCACATAAAATTTGTTACAGGGACATTTGTTGAGGTAAATGACCCCGTCTGTGGTACATGTGATAAAGTGCTTGATGGTATAGTTTTTTCCATCTTTTGTTATTAACACTTTTTTTACGGGTATGTGTTTGTTTACACATAGTGCACTCCCGACAGGGAAAAAATCCTCTCAAAGTTCTCTCGAAAAATGCTTCTGTTTTATGGGCTTTAGGATTTTGTACCGTAGGTGTGATTAAACTACCCAGATTACATGCTTTTTTAAATATAAAGTGTGGATGTTCAGGGACAAGGGCTCCCAGAATTTTGTCATCCTTAAGGGTCCCCCAATGATTACTAACTAATTTCCTGAAAATGTTAACATTTGAATTGTATTGTACTATAATTGGGACAAAATCTGTTGTCTCCTGTTTTTTAACCAGTGATTTTTCTGTCAGAAGCTCTTGGCGTGGTAGGCTGGCAACATGATCTTTTGATGCCTTCAATTACCTTATATCGTAGCCCTTTTGTAAAAATTTAGCAGTTAATACTTCAGCTTCTTTATCAAATTGTTGTGGATTTCACCAATTCCGGTGCAATCTCATGAATTGGCTTTTTGGTACGTTTATTACCCAATTTGGTAAGGGAACTGTCCATCTGGATAAAACTGTTGACATCTGTTGTCTTGTTATATGTGCAAGTGTGTATACGATTATTTTCAATAAAAATATTTAGATCTAAAAAATTAATTTTTTTATTACTGACATTGCTGGTAAAATTTAAAAAGAACTCATTTTTATTAATATGGGTTAAAAATTGACTTAAGGAGTTCTGGCTTCCTGACCAGATAAAAATGACATCATCTATAAATCTATGCCAGAGCACCAGGTCCGTGCATAGGGTGCCCCCAGGGTATATATGGTCCTCCTCCCATCGCCCCATATAAAGGTTTGCGTAACTGGGCGCGAACTTGGTCCCCATTGCTGTACCCCACTGTTGGGCATAGTAGTGCTGTTCAAATCTTAAAAAGTTATGGGTTAAAATGAATAACATGCAATCTTTCATAAATTCTATTTGTTCCTTGGGTAAAGGAGTTAGTTTATCTAAAAAGTATACTGCTGAATTGCAGGCTTTTTGGTTTTCAATGACAGTATACAAGGAAGTGATGTTGAGCGTACCCATTATAAAATGGTCCTTCCATTCAATTTTTTCTAGTAAATTAAGTATGTGAGTGCTATCTTTTAGATGTGCTGGTAGCAAGGGTACCAATTTCTGTAAATAAAGATACACAAACCTTGACATATTGGATGTAAGGCTTTGTATCCCAGATATAATGGATCGCCCTGGTGGATTTATAAGGCTTTTGTGAATCTTTGGTAGATAATAAAACGTTGCTAGCCTGGGGTAGGGGATATCCATAGATTCAAATTCATTTTTGCTCCCTTTATTTAGTCCCAAGAGAAGTAAATTTTTCATTTCAAAAATGTATTTGTTAGTTGGGTCAGTGTCTAATATTCTATAGGTGCATGTATCATTTAAGAGACGTGTGGCTTCCATATGGTAATCTTCCTGATTAAGGATCACTATTGCTCCTCCCTTATCTGCTGGACATATAGTTATATCATTATTCTTTTGGAGGGATATTATGGCTTGTCTTTCTCTGAATGTTAGATTATGTTTAAATTTACAGCATCTGTTATCACTGAGCTTCCTTAAATCGTCAATGACGTTCTTTTGGAAAGTTTCCATAGGTTCAGAGTACTCATGTCGGGGGTGAAAAAAGGATTTTTGCTTTAATGAGGTATGGGTATAGGGATCTGAAGAAGTTTCTGTTGCTATCGTTGAAACAGAGGGTTTTAAAAAAATGTCTTTTTATGGCTGACTTTCTCATGAATAACTTGACCCCTATAAAGGCTTGAAACTTGTCAAGTTTGCTTGCTGGGGCACATTTAAGACCTTTATTTAGAAGGGTTATCACATTTTTGTCCAAAGTATATTTACTCAGATTGAGGATATTTAGGTCAGTGTTAGTTGGCTGTCGTCGTTTCTTTTTCTTTTGGGCGATTTCCCCCCACACACACACAGCCCCTCTTACATTTCTTTTTTGTCCCAATTGAAAAAAAGGTTTGATAGATTGCTTTTTTCGAATCTGTGGTTGGTGATTATTTTGGTTTTTTTTGCATGTTTATTCAATTTAACCCATAACTTTTTCAGATTCGAGGAGCACTTCTATGCCCAATAGTGGGGTACAGCAATGGGGACCAAGTTCGCGCCCAGTTATGGAAACCTTTATGTGGGGCGATGGTAGGAGGACCATATACCTTGGGAGCACCCTACGCATGGACCTGGTCCTCTGGCATAGATTTATAGATGATGTCATTTTTATCTGGTCAGGAAGTCAGAAATCCTTAAGTCAATTTTTAACCGATATTTTTAACCGATATTAATAAAAATGAGTTCTTTTTAAATTTTACCAGCAATGTCAGTAATAAAAAAAATTAATTTTTCAGACCTAAATATTTTTATTGAAAATAATCATATACACACTTGCACTTATAACAAGACAACAGATGTCAACAGTTTTATCCATATGGACAGTTGTCACTTACCAAATTGGCTAATAAACGTACCAAAAAGCCAATTCATGAGATTGCACCGGAATTGCTCAAATCCACAACAATTTGATAAAGAAGCTGAAGTATTAACTGCTACATTTTTACAAAAGGGCTATGATGTAAAGTCATTGAAGGCATAGAAAGACTATGTTGCCAGCCTACCACGTCAAGAGCTTCTGAAAGAAAAATCACTGGTTAAAAAACAGGAGACAACAGATTTTGTCCCAATTATAGTACAATACAATTCAAATGTTAACATCTTCAGGAAATTAGTTAGTAAACATTGGGGGACCCTTAAGGATGACAAAATTCTGGGAGCCCTTATCCCTGAACATCCACGCTTTATATTTAAAAAGCACGTAATCTGGGTAGTTTAATCACACCTATGGTACAAAATCCTAAAGCCCATAAAACAGAAACATTTTTCGAGAGAACTTTGAGAGGATTATTTTCCTGTCGTAAGTGCACTATGTGTAAACAAACACATACCTGTAAAAAAAAGTGTTAATAACAAAAGATGGAAAAAACTATACCATCAAGCACTTTATCACATGTACCACAGAGGGGGTCATTTACCTCAACAAATGTCCCTGTAACAAATTTTATGTGGGTCGCACGAAACGCCCACTGAAAGTGAGAATTAGCAAACACATTCGCAACATTAAACAAAAATTCCTTAGTCATTCACTTTCTAAACACTTTGTGGAACAACACAACAGTGATATACGCTCCATGGTAATTATAGGTTTTGAAAAAGTGCCACAACCATGGAGAAATTGGAATTATATAGCAGCTATGTCCCATGTGGAAACAAAGTGGATTTTCACCTTAGACACCATTATTCCCAAAGGACTAAACAGTGAAATTGAATTATTCATATTTTTGTAACAGAGAGCTGATGATGACCTCTCCTTTATGATGACCATTAGTGCATACAGGACCATCCCTGATGAAGGAAAGCATACTTTCCGAAATGCATAGGAATTGAATGGTCCCTGTTGCACCCTGTATCAGACAATTGGCAAACATACAGCGGCTCCCCGTGGTTGATGACGTCATGCCAGGTCCTGCCCTGACCATCGCACACAGCACAGCGAGGCAGTAACCGGCAGCTGGCTGATCGGAGCTCCCACACGTCGCCTGAATTCCTCTGCTTCCTGCACCACTAGGAGAGAAGAAGCGGCGTCGCTCAACAACAAGGTAACAGCGGCGTGTCACAGATTTCCGACCCGGTTAATCTGTACCAACACGCGCCGCATCGCCTTAATCCTCTGAAGCACTGCCACCGGCCAGGGCATCTTCTACTTAATTTCAACTACTGCATGCATGAGTTGACTTTCACAGGACTCACTACTTTGGATCAACGATCGAGAAAGTTACCCAATATCAGAGGTCAGACCTTGTTTAACAGACTCTAATTGGACTCCTTTTTTATAGTCTATTGTACAACTTGTTACCCCTCTGTTGTTACAGGTTCGCAGTATAATAACTTTGCAAATGTTATTTTAGGTGGCTGCAATAACCCACCAGATACCTGATTACACAGCGCATTAACCCTTATTGACCATTTTTTCCACAGGTGTTATAGCGCTGTATATTATCTTTTTTATAGCATCATTAATCAAATTTTGTTGGCTTTATGGGCATATTGCAATCGAATCATACAGGATACTTTTTTCTCCACATTGTATACTCTATACATTTTTAATTACCCCCCTCTTGTGTACAATATACAACTCTCTAATATATATCCTGAGTAAATATACATTTTTTTCTATTTAGATTCCATTCAGTGTGTTTTTCGTAATCTAGGGACTTAACATTGTTTTCATCTGGCTTCCTGTGTGCAAATTTAAAATTTTTCAAATTTCTTATCTTTTTTGACAGCATGGTGGTTATTGTCTAGATTTGCAGCAATAGGACAACTTATATACTAGCGCCGCTGTAAATATACATTTTAGCTAAATTTTGACTCTTTATTAATTTAGTTAATGTTTTTATTCATATTTATTATTTCAGAGTCACTAAGATTGGAAGTTATAACCACATAATGTGAGACATGTCTGATTTGAAAAATCTGCCAAGGTCAGGAAGATGAAAACTGGCTATTGTAGAAAGGGGTTAGGCAAGCTTATAAGTCAACAGGACATGTGCTGCAGAGAACATGAAGTATTAACGATCGTTCTTTGTGCAAGTCCGGTCGAATTGTCTGATTAGACGGGTCAATAATTGGTAGACGAGCATTCCTAATAATACTCGTTCATGAATATTAGCCATTCTATTTTTAAACTTATTTCAAGGCTAATACAGAATTTATATTAAAGCTATATAATCTAATGACCATTTTAATAATTTGTGCAGTAATTAGTGAAATAATCTAGAAACAGTTTACATTTTTCATAAAGAAGATTAATAATGGGATTATCAGTGCTGCAGTGGATCAATAATAAGACTATGTAAGCTACCGTTCAATACTATTGTCATAATTGATTTACTTGTCACTAGGCGGTTTGGGACCTGGACCAGTTCTTTCATCAGGGAATACCATTTAAACTATAGCTTTTTGTCAAAAATGAATTTATTCTGTGTTGACCAACTTTTTAGATGTGGTAATATTATGAGGATTGCCCAATCCATTACAAGTAATATTTAGGTTAAAAAAAAAAAATCACATGCTATTTCTGATGTACTTAAAGGCTAAATTCAATATGTTGGATTCAATTTTATTCTTTTAGCAAGACAAATCTATCAAACAGATGGAAGGCAAATATCTGAGAACATTATATTTAAAGATATTTTGAACAAATGCTAAACCCAGATGATCATGAGTTATTCAAATTTGCATATTTTTGGAGTATATCACACATAATTTCTATAAAAAAATAAACATAAAACACATACTTAATTCTGTACCCTGGCTGTTGGCTAATAATATAATATTGTTTGCTAAACACAAGGTTTTTAATTACTGACAGTCCAGAAAGGTGCTGCCACACTCATTCAGTTGCATGTGTTTTTCAGTGTCAGGAAAATCTGATCGCTTTCTATTTCACACTTTGTTACACATGTGATATAAAAGTAAACTGACGGATGTAAATGGTAAAAACAAGCTATATAAAAAACAGATTCTTTTCTAGAGTAGCAAAATTGGTTGTAGAGATGTTAAATGTAACCTAATCTATTGGTATTCTGCAGTTAATAAGATGGGTATAGCTTGATATATCTGATGATTCCCTCTGCAAAACAAAAATAAACTAAAATATTATTGGCTTGAATGTGATATCACCTGCTTAAAAGCTCTATCTACCATGCAGTAAAGCACAGGCTTTGTATGGATAGCAGTATAACATTTTTTAAATTAAGATTTCTTTTATTTTTAGAAAACAAGAACAGTTTGAAAGATTTCTTTACACATTTTTATAAATCTTGCAAACATATATTATTTTCTGGTTAGCCAATAAAGGTATCACTCCGAGAATACTTTTGTCATCATTGGGCAGAAAAGTATTCAGACATATTTATATAAATAATACAAACCATAATTTTTTCCACCAAAAATAATGTTTTCTAAAAACTTTATCTTTTTATATGTCTTCCATTAAAACATTTATTTTTTATGTGTGTTGTCAGCCTAGTTATTTTAAATGCTACTATTCCCTTCCTGGGCTTCTTTTTTTCCTAAAATAACATTTGAAATTCCATGATCTAGAATAAAATTGTTGGGATTGAGATGAGCACAAGAAGCATTGTCAGAGTTGTTGATTTTTTTTAGAATTTTATATTGATGGCTTGTCTGTCACAACTCTGTTGTCGGGTGTCGCTAGGGGTGCCCTAGCTCACCCTGTTCCCCGGATAACTTCTGATGGTGAAAACACCTGGGACATGTACCTTGCCTTAGCTCCTGAATCCCCTCTCAGTCTGTACCCTTCCCCAACCCAGGGAAGAGGGTACTAGTAGTGTACCAAAATACACCAACCACAACTAACAGGGTAATACGAACAGGGATAATGAAAAATACCAAACATACAAATATACTCAAACAGACCACAGTGGAATGCACCAAGGAGTGAAGGATGGGGTTAAACCAATGTAGGATAAGAAAATGAATTCAAATCATTGCAACAGTCACAGATAAATCCACAGAAAGCCTTCTACAATAACAACCACCAGCCATGCAGCAAAACCTATCTCTGACAATGAGTGCTAGCCAGGGCCCAGATTATAGAGGAGATGAGAGTATCTAACAGTGAACAGCTGAGAGCCTTAATGCAGGAAAGCTTCCAGTAGCTCTCAACTGAGCAGATTAATCCTTGCACTGCTAAAAGAACCTTGCACTGTTTAATAGGAAAGAAAAGTACTTCTAATCTGTGCAGGAGTAGGAGAAATCAGGTGCTGTGGTCTACTGGCTCCTCTCTGTTGCAGTAAACCCATAACAGCAACCCCTTGTAAGAGAGACCTCTGGTACCTCAGAGCCAGGTTTATCAGGATGTGCCACATAAAAAGACAGGATTAGCCTGGCCACAAGGATGTTAGATGCTGGTACCCACATCCTCTCTTCAGGACCATATCCCTTCTAGTGTACCAGATACTGAAGCAACCAACAAACTAAGTGAGAATCAACAATCTTGGCTGTTTAAAATTCCAAATTTCCATCCAAAATGACTGGAGATGGCAGTACCGGTGATAATAGAGAGGAAGCAATGTATTTTTTGAGTAGAGATAACTGAAACAAATTATGAATCCTAAAAGTGGGCATCAAGGCAATGTGGAATGCTATGGGATTGACAACGATCACAATCTTATAAGGACCAATAAATCTGGGACCCAATCTTCAAGAGGGAACTTTCAAGTTAATGTTCATTGAGGACAACCACACCAAGTTACCAACACACAGGTCTGGACCTACCAAACATCTCCAATCAGCCACACTTTTATATTTGGATCCCATCTTCCTCAAATTATCAATAACCAATTGCCACCTAGATGTAATCACTCTTCTTGAGGTAGTCCAGAACAACGATTCCTATTAAATGAGCTGAACTGAGGATGAAACCCATATGCCCCTGATTCTCAGACACAAAACACCTAAGATAAGTCTCCAGATTATGGTTAACTCTTTCAATTTGCCCTATAAGACTGTAAGTGAAATGCTGAAGAGAATGACAGGTGGATCCCCAAACGAGTGCAAAGCGCCCTACAAAATTTCGAAATAAACTGAATCCCCTGGTCAGAAACAATATCAGTAGGGATCCCATGTAATTTTACAATCTCACTGATGAAAATTTGCGCCAAGGTCTTGGCGTTGGGTAAAGTGGGTAGAGCAATAAAATGTGACATTTTACTGAATCTGTCCAACACCAAAATTACAGTATTACCTGCCGACACTGGTAGATCAGTGTTAAATGGACTGATAAATGAGCCCAAGGTCTAATGTGAATCGCCAATGGTTGGAGAGACACAGATTGACAAGTAAGAGAGGTTTTAGAACCCACACAGACACTGCAGG
This sequence comes from Ranitomeya variabilis, assembly GCF_051348905.1. Lineage (NCBI taxonomy): Eukaryota > Metazoa > Chordata > Amphibia > Anura > Dendrobatidae > Ranitomeya > Ranitomeya variabilis. Next base: position 146,343,656 of record NC_135237.1, read on the forward strand.
CAGCTACATACTCCCAGAAATCCTGATCTACCCCTCACCACCAAAAGCACTGAGTAAGAAGATCTGTGGGTGCTTTATTATTGGGATGTCCAGCCAAGACCGAATCCTGATGTTCACTAAGAACTCTTAGACGGAGATTCACAGGTACAAACAGTTTCCCTAACAGACAGGCTGAATGGGTGTTCCCCTGAGCCTCAACAACCTCTGCTTCAAGATCTGAGCATATAGATGCAATTAACACCCCTTTTTGTAGTATAAGAACTAGTGTTGAGCGATACCTTCCGATACTTGAAAGTATCGGTATCGGATAGTATACCCGAAAAATATCGGATATCGCCGATACCGATACCCAATACCAATACAAGTCAATGGGACACAAGTATCGGAAGCTATCCTGGATGGTTCCCAGGGTCTGAAGGAGAAGAAACTCTCCTTCAGGCCCTGGGATCCATATTCATGTAAAAAATAAAGAATTAAAATAAAAAATATGTATATACTCACCCGTCCGGCGGCCCCTGGACCTTACCGATGTAACCGGCAGCCTCCGTTCCTAAGAATGAGTGAGTGTAGAGCCTGTCATGACGTCGCGGCTTGTAATTGGTCGCGTGAGCGGTCACATGAGCGGTCACGCAACCAATCACAAGCCGCGACTTCATCGCAGGTCCTAAACTCCTCATTCTTAGGAACGGAGGCTGCCGGTTACATCGGTAAGGTCCAGGGGCCTCCGGAGGGGTGAGTATATACATATTTTTTATTTTAATTCTTTATTTTTTACATGAATATGGATCCCAAGGCCTGAAGGAGAGTCTCCTCTCCTCCAGACCCTGGGAACCATACACTGGGAACTTCCGATTCCGATTTCCGATATCACAAAAATATCGGAACTCGGTATCGGAATTCCGATACCGCAAGTATCGGCCGATACCCGATACTTGCGGTATCGGAATGCTCAACACTAATAAGAACCAGTTCACAATTATCTCCACCCCAGGAAAACAATGAGATAATGTATCCACCTTAATATTCTTGTTCCTGCCTACAAGTAGCAAAAAAGTTAAACCTGGTGAAGAACAATGCCCATCTTGATTGTTGAAGCTTTAGGCATTTCCCAAACTCTAGATCAGTGATGGCAAACCTTTTAGAGACCTAGTGCCCAAACTGCAATACAAAATCCACTTATTTTTCTCAAACTGCCCTGAATACTGAGGTTTTAGATTAGAAAGACAACTCATAAATTAGCGCGCTATAGAGTCAATATCAAAGAGCTTGTAAGCACTGCGCTACAAGCCTAAGATACAAGTCACCAATTGTAGTGAAGGTCTGTTCTTTGGAATGGAAGGATTTTTAATCAAAAGTAAAATTGCAAAGTTGCTTGTTTTTACAACCTCATTGCAACTGTAACCCTTTAACATGATGAGAACAAACATTTTAAGGCAGGGATATCAAACTGAAATACACAGTAAGCCAAGGGAAGTTTTTCTTTATCAAATAACATGATTAATTTTTGGAATTATAGTGGAATAATATAATATGCTATTTAACAGCAGTAAAAAGCATATAGCCCTATCGCCTAATTTAAATATGTAATAACAAAGGATAACAAATCCTTGAATAAAGTATCATGCAAACAAAAGTTCTCTCAAACACAGTATGATACCCCACAGTGAACTCCTCCACACGCACAGTATGATGACTCTAGTGTACCTCACTCCCTTAGTTCCCCCAACAAAGAATGGTTACCCCTTCACATTATGATTCTCCAACTGTAATGCCCACACAGCCCTCCATACAATATAATGGGCAGATAAAGTCCTCCATATAGTACAATGGCTCCACATAGATCTCCATAAAGTATAATGGCTCCACATACTCCTCCTTACAATGTAATGGCCCCCACTTAGTCCTGCATAAAGTGTAATGGACCCCACATAGTGCTGCATGCAGTATAATGGCCCCACTTGATGCTCCATACTATAAAATGGCCCCACATAGTGCTCCATACTGTATAATGGTCCCAAACAGTGCCCCATACTGTATAATGGCCCCACACAATGCTCCATACAGTATAACGGCCTCACATAATGCTCCATATTGTATAGTGGACCCACATGATGCTCCATACTGTATAATGACCCCACATGATGCTCCATACTGTATAATGGTCACACATAGTGTTTCATACTGTTATATGTGCCCACATAGTGCTACATACAGTATAATGGCCTCATGTTAAAAAAATACCACATATACTTGTGTATAAGCTGAACCAAGTATAGAACGAGGGACCAAATTTTGCCATGAAAAACTGGGAAAACGTATTGACTCGAGTATAAGCCGGTATTCATTGTCCCCTAATTCCTATTCTGGTATGCATGGCTCCTCATCACTACCCTTGTATGCATAGCTCCTTATCCCCATTCTTGTATGCAAGGCTTCTTATCCCCATTCTTGTAAGCATGGTTTCATATCCCCATCCTTGTATTCATGGTTCCTCATCCCTGTTGTGGTATGCATGGCTCCTCATCCCTATCCTTGTATGTATGGCTCTCATGAACAAAGCATTAAAAAATCCTACTTACCTTCCCTGTGCGCCCTCACAGCAGTTTGTTCCTGTGTCAGCAGCATCTGCTGCTGAGCGATCATATGTCCCCGCTCATTAAGGTACTGAATATTCACCTCTCCCCACACCTATGGGAGTAGAGAAATGTGAATATTCATTTCTTTAATGAGCAGGCACCCATGATAGCCCAGCAGCTGCTGGAAGCCAGCATCTGCAGCTGTTACTGTGCGCTCTATAAGAGAAATGAATATTCACTGCCAGTGCAGTGAATATTCATTCTCTCTAGCAGCTGCCGGCTCCTGCCTCCTGTGACCTGATGGGATGAGGGGGCTGAGAAGAGTGGTGGCGGCACTAGTCCTGAGGAGATGGCGCTCATGCCCACAGGAGGGCTCTGCATGCGTGCCATAGGTTTGCCGCCACTGCTCTAGGTCAACGTGAAAGAAAAAACAAAGCCAGCTCACCGTTTTTGTAGAGAGCACGGAACCAGATCATGACAAGACTTTGGAAGATAGAAAAAATGCAATACACAAAAAAAGTAGCGGGGACCACAGCTATAAATAAATGAGGGATCAACCATATGCATATAGAACAGTACATTCAAAAAAAAACCAAGAAAAAAGGATATGCATAACACTGGGATCAACCATCAAAATAAACAACTTTATTAATACAAAGCATATCAAAACAAGACATACATTTAAAAACATTTAAAAAACCCAAAGAACAGCATATGGCCAGTAAGCCACATGCTACTCCCCCAGACAGATGGAAATAAATGCCAATGAGCACCACACAAAGTCTAATATCAGATACAAAACAATGCACATATATACAATTTCAGATATGCAAACTCATCCACTGCCAGCTATACTCTATGGGCTTAAATTACAGCTTATGTGCAACCTTATCAGTGCTTACAAAATGTGTATAGCACTGCCAAGAAGCCTGGGACTAGGATAACCCCATTCTAAATCAAGGAGTACCACACAGAGGCAACAGTACACTTACACAGAGGCATATAGCCCAGAACCCAAAGATAGGCTTCAGTCCCTCCCAGCACGAGCACCTTGCATTGCATTTTCTCATCCCTACCTGGCACTTTTTTTGAGCCTCAGGTCTCCTGGACTTGTCCTTATCTTTGGGTTCTGAGCTATATGCCTCTGTGTAAGGGTACTGTCACACTCTGCAACTTTCCAACGATCACGACCAGCGATGCGACCTGGCCGTGATCATTGGAAAGTCGTTGTGTGGTCGCTGGAGAGCTGTCACACAGACCGCTCTCCAGCGACCAACGATGCCGAGGGCCCCGGGTAACCAGGGTAAACATCGGGTTACTAAGTGCTGGGCCGCGCTTAGTAACCCGATGTTTACCCTGGTTACCATCGTAAAAGTAAAAAAAACCAAACAGTACATACTCACATTCCGGTGTCCGTCAGGTCCCTTGCAGTCTGCTTCCCGCTCTGACTGAGTGCCGCCGTAAAGTGAAAGCAGATCACAGCGGTGACGTCACCGCTGTGCTCTGCTCTTACTTTCCGGCCAGCAGTCAGTCAGAGCGGGAAGCAGACTGCAAGGGACCTGACAGACACCGGAATGTGAGTATGTACTGTTTTTTTTTTTTTACTTTTACGATGGTAACCAGGGTAAACATCGGGTTACTAAGCGCGGCCCTGCGCTTAGTAATCCGATGTTTACCCTGGTTACAAGCGAACGCATCGTTGGATTGGTGTCACACACACCGATCCAACGATGACAGTGGGAGATCCAGCGACGAAAGAAAGTTCCAAACGATCTGCTACGACGTACGATTCTCAGCAGGGTCCCTGGTCGCTGCTGCATGTCAGACACAGCGATATCGTATGGATATCGCTGGAACGTCACAGATCGTACTGTCGTAGCGACAAAAGTGCCACTGTGAGACAGTACCCTTAGTGTACTGTTGCCTCTGTGTGGTACTCCTTGATTTAGAATGGGGTTATCCTAGTCCCAGGCGGCTTCTGGGCAGTGCTATACACATTTTGTAAGCACTGATAAGGTTGCACATAAGCTGTAATTTAAGCCCATAGAGTATAGCTGGCAGTGGATGAGTTTGCATATCTGAAATTGTATGTATGTGCATTGTTTTGTATCTGATATTAGACTTTGTGTGGTGCTCATTGGCATTTATTTCCATCTGTCTGGGGGGGTAGCATGTGGCTTACTGGCCATATGCTGTTCTTTGGGTTATTTAAATGTTTTTAAATGTATGTCTTGTTTTGATATGCTTTGTATTAATAAAGTTGTTGTTTATTTTGATGGTTGATCCCAGTGTTATGCATATCCTTTTTTCTTGTTTTTTTTTTTTTTGAATGTAGAAAAAATGCAATGTTCTAGCTCAATAAAATATAAACAGTTTATTGGAAAAAAGCTTTGACAAAGACCGCGGTACGGTCGAAACGCATTGCTTTACCCACTGGGGCCATGGTGATGTATTAGGAGCACTTTTTGTATAATTTCTTTTGCAATTTACATTTTAACTTAAACATTTTTTTTCCAATAAACTGTTTATATTTTATTGAGCTGGAACATTGCATTTTTCTACTGCTCTAGATCTACAAGATTCTTATGATCCGTGACCTCCTGCCCTGCATAGGAAAGGACAGGATGATCGCTAGTCAATCCCCACTACACTACAGGCAACTGGTATAGAGAAACAGAGAGGAACACTTATCTTTGAGCAGACTCAGAGAAGCAACACCAGACTTCCTCCCAACACCAGAAAGGAAATTAGCTGACTGCTGTGGCTCCAAGCCTTCACAAGGGAGGAATGGAAATAACCCCCACCACTCCCAACAGGAAGTAGGAAGTTATAAACACCCAGGTCCAGGTGAGGTTATTAGCGCCGGGGAAGGTGGCCACTACTCTGCAAAGCAAACAACTGAGATCTTCTGCAGACAAATGCAGTGAAATGATCTGCCCCCTCTGACACATCTGTGACAATAATATGATAATTACAATATATTAAGAGGTTAAAAACTTTGATGGCAGTGCTTCTTTAACAAATGTGTCTTTTTTTAATTTGTTTATTTTTAATGGGGAAGAAGGGGGTTTATTCAAATTAAAAAATGTTCTATGTTTCTTTTAACATTTAATTCTTTTTTTTTCCTATCTATGGAGAATGCAGCAGTTAAATCGTGACAGCTGCTGGACTCTTCACACTGAACACTGGTCGACCATAGCTCAGACAGTGTAAAGCCTTACTCAGACATCCATGATGAATGGATGCATGGATGTCTGAATGAGGCTCTACTTCTGCCTCTGATAAAAACAAAGTGAGCATATACTCTGTAATAAGTAAATAATAATAGTAGGTAACATAGGGTACTTAGTTAAAATCTGTAGTAAGTAAATAATAATAGTAGGTAACTGTTATGATCCGGTGACCTTGGAGCCGCATGAAAACTTTCTCTGGAGTCGGTGGAACTTGTACTGACCGCAAGTCCTGAACTAACACCGCAACTAGAAGTAGCCGTGGGGTGTGCCTAACAAACCCTAGACACCTCGACACAGCCGGAGGACTAAATACCCCTATAGATGGAAATAGGAATGCTATCTTGCCTCAGAGCAGACCCCCAAAGGATAGGCAGCCCCCCACGAATAATGACTGTGAGTAGGAGAAGAATAGACACACGCAGGTAGAAAACAGGATTTAGCAAAAGAGGCCACTCTAGCTAAATAGGAAAGGATAGGACAGATTACTAGGCGGTCAGTATTAAAACCCTTCCAAAAATATCCACAACAGATAATACAAAAAGTTCCACAATCCAACTAAAGACATGGAATGTATATCTGCCACTCCAGAGAATCCAGCAAGACTGAGAAAATACTGACACAATCTAAGCTGGACAAGAAAACACAAAGAATAGCACTGAATTGTGAAGCACACAGCATGTGTGCCACAGGAAAAAAAAACAGACACTTATCTTTGCTGATTAGGCAGAATGACAGGAGGAACCAGGCAGAGGTCCAACACCTCCCAACAACATTTGCCAACTGGCAAGGACTAATGAATCCTGCACACCTAAATACCCCAGTCAGAACTGCAATCAGCAGACACACCTGACCAGGACTGCAACCCAGGGACAACTGCATTACCACCTACTACCTACCACCGGAGGGAACCCAAAAGCAGAATTCACTCCCTTGAGGAGGGGTCACCGAACCCTCACCAGCGCCCCCAGGCTGATCAGGACGAGCCAGATGAAAGGCACGGACCAGATCAGTAGCATGGACATCAGAAGCAAAAACCCAAGAATTATCCTCCTGGCCATAACCCTTCCATTTGACAAGGTACTGAAGCCTCCGCCTCGAAAAATGAGAATCCAAAATCTTCTCAACCACATACTCCAGCTCCCCATCAACCAAAACAGGGGCCAGAGGATCAACAGAGGGAACAACGGGCACCACATATTTCCGCAATAAAGATCTATGGAAGACATTATGGATAGCAAAAGAGGCCGGAAGCGCCAATCGAAAAGACACCGGATTAATAATCTCAGAAATCCTATAAGGACCAATAAACCGAGGCTTAAACTTAGGGGAAGAGTCCTTCATAGGAACATGACGGGAAGACAACAAAACCAAATCCCCAACCCGAAGCCGGGAACCAACACACTGACGACGGTTAGCAAAACGTTGAGCCTCCTCCTGAGACAACACCAAATTGTCCACCACATGAGCCCAAATCTGCTGCAACCTATCAACCACAGAATCCACACCAGGACAGTCAGAAGGCTCAACCTGCCCAGAAGAAAAACGAGGATGAAAACCAAAATTACAAAAAAAAGGCGAAACCAAAGTAGCCGAACTAGCCCGATTATTAAGGGCAAACTCGGCCAATGGCAAAAAGGCCACCCAATCATCCTGATCGGCAGACACAAAGCATCTCAAATAAGTCTCCAAAGTCTGATTAGTTCGCTCGGTCTGGCCATTTGTCTGAGGATGAAATGCAGAAGAAAAAGACAAATCAATGCCCAGCCTAGCACAAAAGGCCCGCCAAAACCTAGAAACAAACTGGGAACCTCTGTTGGACACAATATTCTCCGGAATACCATGCAAATGAACCACATGCTGAAAAAACAATGGAACCAACTCTGAAGAGGAAGGCAATTTAGGCAAAGGCACCAAATGAACCATCTTAGAAAACCGGTCACAAACAACCCAGATAACCGACATCCTCTGGGAAACCGGAAGATCAGAAATAAAATCCATAGAAATATGCGTCCAGGGCCTCTCAGGGACCGGCAATGGCAAAAGTAACCCACTAGCACGGGAACAACAAGGCTTGGCCCGCGCACAAGTCCCACAGGATTGCACAAAAGAACGCACATCACGTGACAACGAAGGCCACCAAAAGGACCTACCAACCAAATCTCTGGTACCAAAAATACCAGGATGACCAGCCAACACAGAACAGTGAACCTCAGAAATCACTCTACTAGTCCATCTGTCAGGAACAAACAATTTCCCCACAGGACAGCGGTCAGGTCTATCAGCCTGAAATTCCTGAAGAACCCACCGTAAATCAGGGGAAATGGCAAAAAGGACCACCCCTTCTTTCAGAATGCCGACCGGTTCAAGGACCTCAGGAGAATCAGGCCAAAAACTCCTAGAAAGGGCGTCAGCCTTAATATTCTTAGAACCCGGAAGATACGAAACCACAAAATCAAAACGGGAAAAAAAGGACCATCGAGCCTGTCTAGGACTCAGCTGTTTGGCAGACTCAAGGTAAATCAAATTCTTATGATCGGTCAGGACCACAATACGGTGCTTAGCTCCCTCAAGCCAATGTCGCCACTCCTCAAACGCCCACTTCATAGCTAACAACTCCCGATTGCCGACATCATAATTGCGTTCAGCAGGCGAAAACTTGCAGGAGAAGAAGGCACACGGTTTCATCAAAGAACCAACAGAATCCCTCTGAGACAAAATGGCCCCTGCCCCAATCTCAGAAGCATCAATCTCAACCTGAAACGGAAGAGAACCATCTGGTTGGCGCAACACCGGAGCAGAAGTAAATCGGCGTTTAAGCTCCTGAAAGGCAGAGACAGCCGCAGAGGACCAATTCGCCACATCAGCGCCTTTTTTCATCAAATCAGTCAAGGGTTTAACCACGCTGGAGAAGTTAGCAATGAACCGGCGATAAAAATTTGCAAAACCCAAAAATTTCTGAAGGCTCTTCACGGATGTGGATTGAATCCAATCATGAATGGCCTGAACCTTAACCGGATCCATCTCCATAGATGAGGGAGAAAAAATAAAGCCCAAAAAAGAAACCTTCTGCACCCCAAAGAGACACTTAGACCCCTTCACAAACAAAGCATTGTCACGAAGGATCTGAAATACCATCCTGACCTGTTCCACATGAGACTTCCAATCATCGGAAAAAATCAAAATATCGTCCAAATATACAATCAAGAATTTATCAATATAAGTCCGGAAGATATCATGCATGAAGGATTGAAAAACAGATGGAGCGTTAGTGAGCCCGAATGGCATCACAAGGTATTCAAAATGGCCTTCGGGCGTATTAAATGCAGTTTTCCATTCATCACCCTGCTTAAAACGAACAAGATTATATGCCCCCCGATGGTCAATCTTCGTAAACCAACTAGCCCCCTTAATCCTAGCAAACAAATCGGAAAGCAAAGGTAAAGGGTATTGAAACTTGACCGTGATCTTATTCAAGAGGCGATAATCAATACAAGGTCTCAAGGAGCCATCCTTCTTAGCAAAAAAAAAATAACCTGCTCCCAACGGTGAAGAAGATGGCCGAATATGCCCTTTCTCCAAAGACTCCTTAACATAACTCTGCATGGCGGTATGTTCAGGCACAGACAGGTTGAAAAGTCGGCCCTTAGGAAACTTACTGCCTGGAATCAAGTCAATCGCACAATCACAGTCCCTGTGCGGTGGAAGGGAACTGGACTTGGGCTCATCGAATACATCCTGAAAATCAGACAAAAACTCTGGAATTTCAGAAGAGGAAGAAGAGGAGATTGACATCAAAGGAACATCATTATGAACCCCCTGACAACCCCAACTAGTCACAGACATAGATTTCCAATCCAACACAGGATTATGTACCTGCAACCACGGGAAACCCAGCACGATAACATCATGCAAATTATGCAACACCAGAAATCGACAATATTCCTGATGGGCTGGCGCCATGTGCATGGTCACCTGTGTCCAAAACTGGGGCTTATTTTTAGCCAAAGGTGTAGCATCAATCCCCCTTAAAGGAATAAGGTTCTGCAAAGGCTGCAAGGGAAAACCACAACGTCTGGCAAACTCAAAATCCATTAAGTTCAAGGCGGCGCCTGAATCCACAAACGCCTTGACAGAAAATGATGACAATGAGCAGATCAAGGACACCGATAACAGAAATTTAGGTTGTACAGTACTGATAGTAAATGAACTAGCGATCCTTTTTGTCCGCTTAGGGCAGACTGAAATGACATGAGAAGCGTCACCACAATAATAACACAACCTATTCTGACGTCTGAATCCTTGTTGTTCCGTTCTAGACAAAATCCTATCACACTGCATTGGCTCAGGACTTTGCTCTAAGGACGACGCCACAGCGCACACAGTTTTACGCTCCCGCAAACGCCGATCAATCTGAATGGCCAGAGACATAGAATCACTCAGACCGGAAGGCGTGGTAAATCCCACCATAACATCTTTAACGGATTCAGAAAGACCCTTTCTGAAAATTGCCGCCAAAGCATCATCATTCCATTTAGTCAACACAGACCATTTTCTAAATTTCTGACAATACAATTCTGCCGCCTCTTGACCCTGAGACAGGGCCAACAAGGTTTTCTCCGCTTGATCCACAGAATTCGGTTCATCATATAATAATCCTAAAGCCTGAAAAAAGGAATCTACATTAAGCAAGGCCGGATTCCCAGATTCCAGGGAAAATGCCCAATCCTGTGGATCGCCACGCAGCAGGGAGATGACAATTTTAACCTGCTGAATGGAATCACCGGAGGATCGCGGTCTCAGAGCAAAAAACAGTTTACAATTGTTTTTAAAACCCAAAATTTGGACCTATCACCAAAAAACAAATCAGGAGTAGGAATCTTCGGCTCTAAAGCAGGAGTCTGAACAATATAATCAGAAATATCCTGTACCCTAGCAGCAAGCTGGTCTACACGAGAAGCTAATTCCTGAACATCCATGCTGGCACAAGACTCCTCAGCCACCCATAAATAAAGAGGGAAGAGAAGACAAAAGAGACTGCAGAAAAAAAAATGGCTCAACACCTTTCTTCCCTTCTTCTGAGATGCATTTAACTCATTATTGGCCAGTTGTACTGTTATGATCCGGTGACCTTGGAGCCGCATGAAAACTTTCTCTGGAGTCGGTGGAACCTGTACTGACCGCAAATCCTGAACTAACACCGCAAATAGAAGTAGCCGTGGGGTGTGCCTAACAAACCCTAGACACCTCGACACAGCCAGAGGACTAAATACCCCTATAGATGGAAATAGGAATGCCATCTTGCCTCAGAGCAGCCCCCCAAAGGATAGGCAGCCCCCCACGAATAATGACTGTGAGTAGGAGAAGAATAGACACACGCAGGTAGAAAACAGGATTTAGCAAAAGAGGCCACTCTAGCTAAATAGGAAAGGATAGGACAGATTACCAGGCGGTCAGTATTAAAACCCTTCCAAAAATATCCACAACAGATAATACAAAAAGTTCCACAATCTAACTAAAGACATGGAATGTATATCTGCCTCATACTGCCTCATACTGTTCTATCCATTGTCCTTTTTTGCAATTAGTGCAGCCTGCTGCACATTTTTTCAAATATTTCCTATTAGTGGCTTTCCATCCGTATCCAGCAAAATTGTGGAAAAACACTACATAGGATTACATAGAGCAGCTTTTTTTGGCCTTGCAGCGCCGTTTCTTGCTGTCTGCAGTCTCTGTGTGAGTGCACATCGCTCTGTAGTCTGTCTGCAGCCACAGCCGGTTGTAGTCAGCTCAGGGTGCGTGACTGCCTCATACCGTTCCATTGTCTGTTTCTCAATTAGTGCAGCCTGCTGCACATTTTTTCAAATTTATAATATTAGTGGCTTTCCCTCCGTATCCTGCTAGATTGTGGAAAAACACTATATAGGATTACATAGAGGAGCTTGTTTTCCCCTTGCAGCGCCACTCACGGCTGTCTGCACGGTCTGTGTGTGAGTGCAGCTCACTCTGTAGTCAGTTCTGCAAAAAAAAAAATTAATAAAGTTCACCAAACACACCACTTTACAGTTGTGTATGCCACATTAGCTCATATTAAAGTCTAGTCCACACTTTAGCAAATTAGTGTTTCTTATAACCGTTAGGAGCTCTTCAGGAATAAGCACACTAAACCCTTAGTACTTTTCTGCTTATCTTTATCAGTCAACCAAGATGAAGAAGGCAGGGAGTAAGGCATGTGGGCGTGGGCATGGACGCGGAGCAGGGAGAGGACGTGGGGATTCTGTGCCTGCTGCGGGCACAGGTGACTCATCAACATCACCCAGTTTCAGCAGGGAACAGTCCTTCATGCGCAGCTTTGTAGGAGATCGCCGTACACCGCTGCTGCGTGAAGACCAAATTGAAGCCGTTGTCGCATGGATGGCAGCCAACGTATCGACTTCAATTAGTGCCACATCCTCTCAGGCACAGAGCACTGGAGAGCACCCATCTGTTTCTTCACCACCTGCCAAATTGCCCAGGCAGTCAGAGAGCGCAGGACAGGAGCCATCTCTACTTCTGTTCTCTGAATCTCTTGGCTTGGAAACAGGGGGCCAGCCAAGCAGCATTGGAGAAATGGAAGAAGAGGCAGTATGCAGTGAGGTGTTGTGAATTCCGCTCTTGGGCTCCCTCCGGTGGTTGTAAGTGGCACTTTTGTGAGTTCTGCTCTTGGGCTCCCTCCGGTGGTTTTGAGTGGAACTGCTGCTCCTTGGATTTAGCAGTCAGCAGCTGCTTCCACTGATCGTCTTTTCTGGCTCGGCTATTTATCCTGGCTCTATCCTTCAGCCTGGGCCAGTTGTCAATGGTTCCTGCTTGGATTCACATCTCTGCTTGGATTTCCCTGATATTCTGACCAGTTCAGCAAAGATAAGTCCTTGCTTGTTCTTTTGCTGTCCACATATTGTGGACTTAATCGTTCAGCTCTTTCTATGTTTTTTCTTGTCCAGCTTGTCAATATGGATTTATTCAGTTAAGCTGGAAGCTCTGGGAAGCAGATTTACCCTCCACACCTTTAGTCAGGTGTGGAGATTTTTGTATACTCTGTGGTGGATTTTTCTAGTTTTTTATACTGACCGCACAGTATTCTGTCCTGTTCTATCTATCTAGCTAGACTGGCCTCCTTTGCTACATTCTGATTTCATTCTGCGTATGTCATTTCCCTCTCCACTCACAGTCAATATTTGTGGGGGGCTGTCCTATCCTTTGGGGATTTTCTCTGAGGCAAGATAGCTTTCCTGTTTCCATCTTTAGGGGTAGTTAGTCCTCCGGCTGTGACAAGGTGTCTAGGGAGTGACAGGAACATCCCACGGCTACTTCTAGTGTTGTGATAAGCTCAGGAACTGCGGTTAGTACAGGTACCACCTCCTCCAGAGCTCGTCCCATGTTGCTCCTAAACCACCAGTTCATAACAGTGAGGCCCAACACCTTTGTCTCTCTGACTCTGAAGAGACGGGTGGGCCAGTGCCTCTGGTCACCACACCGCAGTATGCATCCGATGATGAGACTCAGGTGCCACTTTCTGGTGCGTACTTTGCTGCCGAGACTACCCAGGAGAAGCAGTTGGTGGCAGAGGGTAGTGTAGATGATGAGGTCCTTGACCCATCATGGTGTGAGGTACAGGAAGGTGGTGGGAGCAGCTCTGAGGAAGAGATTCCCCGAACGGGCCAAAGAGGGAGAGGGAGGGGGAAGACTGTGGTTCCTGTAGCCTCCACTTTGGCACCCGTTAGGAGCATGCCTCTTCCAAAAGCCAAAACGGGCGCTCCCAAGACTTGCAGTGCCTGGTCCTTTTTTGACACAGTTGCAGATGACATTTGCTTTGTCAAATGCAAGGTGTGTCATCAGAAAGTCAAAAGAGGGAAAAATGTCAGCAACCTCAATAACACAAATATGTGGAAACATGTGCGGACCAAGCACGCGGTGGAGTTACAAAAACACACTGAAGACCTAGGCCAACCAATAGCGGCACCTACCACCTCTTCAGCTCGTGTTGTTGCCTCTTCCTCCAGCTCACACACAGCTGGTTTGGCTTCCTCACAGGATCGCCGTGGAAGAACCTCTGGCACTGTTGTCCAGAGACCCACTGTAATTCCACCCACAGCATCACGCTCCCAGTCATCCTCACACTCCCAGCCCAGTCTATAGCCATCGGTAGCACAGGCATAGGAGAAAAGGTGGCCTTTCTTGGCAATCCACCCCCGAGCACAGGCTCTGAATGCTGGCATTGCAAAACTACTGTCCCTTGAAATACTGTCATTCAGGCTGGTGGAGACTGACAGCTTCCGTAACTTGATGGCATTGGCAGTCCCAGAATACAATGTGTCCAGCCGCTTTTATTTCAACAGGCAAGCCGTCCCTGCCCTGCACAAGCATGTGGAGGGACACATAAAACACGCGCTACTGAACGCCATCAGTAGCAAGGTCTACCTCACCCCCGATGTGTGGACCAGTCACCATGGACAGGGGCGATACCTTTCCCTCACTGCCCATTGGGTTAATGTTGCTGAGCCAGGTACAGATCGTGCTAGTGGCGCAGGACGTGTTCTGCCAACTCCAAGAATTGCAGGAATCCAGTCTGTACGCATTGACTCCTCCTCATACACAAGTTCCTCAGAATCGTCACTGCCGGAGACGTTACAGTCCACCTCCACATGGACCCGTGAACGTTTTCCTGTTACGACCGACATGAGCACAGCTGTGGCCAAACATCAACAGGCCATCTTGAAGTTAATTTCTTTGGGGAATCGAAGCCACACAGCGCAGGAGCTCTGGAATGCCATCAAGCAGGAGAGTGACGTGTGGATTGTGCCAGCGAATCTCCAGCCTGGCATGGTAGTGTGTGACAATGGCCGAAATCTGGTGGCAGCTCTTGCCCTAGGCAACCCCACTCACATCCCATGTCTGGCACATGTGCTCAACTTGGTCGTGCAGAGTTTTTTGAGGGAGTATCCGGATCTTGATGTACTGCTGCACAAGGTCCGCCTAGAGTGTGCTCACTTGCGGCATTCCAGCATGGCAAGATTGTGCTTTGCAGCTCTGCAGCGTCGATTCTGCCTTCCGGAACATCGCATCATATGTGACCTACCCACCAGGTGGAATTCCACGTTACATATGTTGGAGCGGTTGTGTGAGCAGCAGCCAGCAGTAATGAAGTACCAGCTGCATCAGGCACAAAGAAATCGCACTCCACCCCATTCAGTCTTCACAACCACTGAGTGGGCCACTATGAAGGATTTCTGCCAGGTTTTGCATTCCTTCGATGATTCCATGCGGATGGCGAGTGCAGATGATGCACTAGTCAGCATGATGGTCCCCCTTATCTGCCTGCTTCAACAAACACTGCAAGTGCTAAGGGATGATGTTGTGGAAGAGGTGGAGGATGAGGAGTCACCAATTCCATCAGCTTCTGGACTGTCAGCGCTACGTGGTTCCTCACAAAGGCCTAGGCAGGGGACACTTTGTGAGGAGGATGAGGAGGAGTCAATGGAGGAGGAAGACAACGTTCCAGAGGAGGGAGTTACACAATTCTCCAGTAGTCAGTGTGTAGAGCGAGGGTGGGGTGATGCAGAGCAGGCAGAGGTCACACCTCAAGCAGGGGATAGCGTTTCTTGGGCAGTTGGCAGTCTGCAGCACATGGCTGATTACATGCTGCAGTGCCTGAGAAACGACCGCCGCATCGCCCACATTCTCAACACGGCTGATTATTGGATGTACACCCTTCTAGATCCTCGCTACCGGGACAACTTACAAAGCCTCATAACACCGTTGAACCGGGAGCGTAAAATGTGGGAGTACCAATACACACTGGTGAATTCCATCAACTTCTCCAGTCCAAATGAGAGCAGTGCTGCTAGTGCTTTACAAAGCAGCTCAGTGTGTCGAGGCAGTGGAGGAAGCTCTGCACAAAGAGGGATCAGAAGCAGTGCCTCAGCACAAGGCAAGACCAGTATGGCCCAACTGTGGCACAGTTTTGTGTGCCCACCACACATGTCTACACCATCACAGATGGCTCCACTCAGCAGGAGGCAATGTTTCCGTTAGATAGTGACAGACTACATGTCTTCCCCTCTTACTGTACTCCCAGACAGCTCTTCCCCCTTCAAATTTTGGGTCTCTAAGCTGGATACATGGCCAGAGCTAAGCCAATATGCATTGGAGATGCTTTGTTGTGCTGCTGCTAGTGTATTATCAGAACGCATCTTTAGTGCCGCAGGTGGTGTACTTACAGACCGTCGCATGCGACTATCCTCCGATAACGTTGACCAGCTTACTTTTCTGAAAATGAACAAGGCCTGGATCTCGCAGGAATTTGCCACTCCTCTTCCAGATTAAATAATTGGTTGGCTACAGTATCCAGGTCTCCTGTTGCGTTCATGTTTCTACCACCTGAACTGTAATCCCTGGGCTCCAACACCGCCAGTTGATGCTCAGAAGTGCCGTCTGCACAGTCAAAACACATGACCCAGTGTTATTGGGTTTCAGTAACGTCAGCTGATCCCAAGCTGTGTAGCCGGCAATGTGTCCTGCGACCGCCACTCTGACACAACTACTGAAATTTAAGGGAACCTGTCCTCCCCCCAGGCGTTTGTTACTGAAAGAGCCACCTTGTGCAGCAGTAATGCTGCACAAGGAAAAGGTAGCTCTTTTAGTTTATCTCCTTGCACATGCAGAACTTAACACATAAAATGTGTCCCCTTATACTGTGAGACCGTCCCGGAGGTGGGACTTTCCTTTGTAATGTGACGCAGCACAGCTGTCATTCCAACCCCCTTTGTGCCGTACGCCACCTCCTCAGCATTGTTTGAATCTGTCCCGTAGCCTGCGCTGTTATGTTATCCCTTGGCCATGCACACTTAGCGCTGCCCGTCTTCGGATATCATTTGTTGTCAGGCTGCCTGCGCCTGTGCTGCCGCGCTGCCCAAGATCCCACCTCGCAGATTCTTCTGATTTAATCACACTGCGGGCCTGTGATAAATGGGCATGCGCAGTGCATATCTTCACCTCAGGCTCTCACTCATCTCCCTCCGCCTTCTTCAGACTGTGCGGCATCAGCTGATCCCTAATAGCATGCCACGGCCGTGATGCCGCATAGTCTGAAGAAGCCGGAAGGAGGGGAGTGAGAGGCAAAGATATGCACTGCACATGGCCATGGATCCCAGGCCCGCAGGGTGATTACATTAGATGACACTGCGAGGTGGGATCTCGGGCAGCGCATCCGCACAGGCGCAGCCAGCCTGACAACAAATGACGTCAGAAGATGGGCAGCGCTAAGTGCGCATGGCCAAGGGATAACATAACAGCGCATGCTACGGGACAGATTCAAACAACGCTGAGGAGGCGGCGCACGGCACCAAGGGGGTAGGAATGATGGCTGTGCTGCGTCCCATTACGAAGGAAAGTCCCACCTCCGGGACGGTATCACAGTATCAGGGGACACATTTTATAAGTGTTTAGTTCTGCGTTTGCAAGGAGCATAATTAAAAGAGCCACCTTTTCCTTTTGCAGCATTAGTGCTGCACAAGGTGGCTCTTTCGGCTACAAACGCCTGGGGGGGTTAAAGGTTCCCTTTCAACTTGCTCCACTTAAGTCTCGGCCTACACTTTGCTCCTCTTGCATTCCCTGGGCTCCAACACCGCCAGTTTCTGTCGGGAAGTGTTGTCTGCACAGTCAACAGTTGCTCCTCTGTTATTGGGGTTCAGTAACACCAGCTGCTCCCCTGCTGTGTTGCGGCAATAATTCTAGCCTGCTCCTCCTGCTGTCCCTGGGCTCCAACACCGCCAGTTGCTGTCCAGAAGTGCTGTCTACACAGTCAACAGTTGCTCCTCTGTTATTGGGGTTCAGTAACACCAGCTGCTCCCCTGCTGTGTTGCGGCAATAACTCTAGTCTGCTCCTCCTGCATTCCCTGGGCTCCAACACCGCCAGTTGCTGTCTGGAAGTGCTGTCTGCACAGTCAACAGTTGTTCCTCTGTTATTGGGGTTCAGTAACGCCAGCTGCTCCCCTGCTGTGTTGCGGCAATACCTCTAGCCTGCTCCTCCTGCATTCCCTGGGCTCCAACACCGCCAGTTGCTGTCTGGAAGTGCTGTCTGCACAGTCAACAGTTGCTCCTCTGTTATTGGGGTTCAGTAACACCAGCTGCTCCCCTGCTGTGTTACGGCAATAACTCTAGCCTGCTCCTCCTGCTGACCCTGGGCTCCAACACCGCCATTTGCTGTCCGGAAGTGCTGTCTGCACAGTCAACAGTTGTTCCTCTGTTATTGGGGTTCAGTAACGCCAGCTGCTCCCCTGCTGTGCTGTGGCAATAACTCTAGTCTGCTCCTCCTGCTGTCCCTGGGCTCCAGCACTGCCAGTTGCTGTCCAGAAGTGCTGTCTGCACAGTCAACAGTTGCTCCTCTGTTATTGGGGTTCAGTAACGCCAGCTGCTCCCCTGCTGTGTTGCGGCAATGTGTCCTGCGAACGCCACGCTGACACCACAACTGAAATTTAAGGGAACTAGTGTTGAGCGATACCTTCCGATATTTGAAAGTATCGGTATCAGATTGTATTGGCCGATATCCAAAAAATATCGGATATCGCCGATACCGATACCCGATACCAATACAAGTCAATGGGACACAAATATCGGAAGTGATCCTGGATGGTTCCCAGGGTCTGAAGGAGAGGAAACTCTCCTTCAGGCCCTGGGATCCATATTCATGTGTAAAATAAAGAATAAAAATAAAAAATAGGGATATACTCACCCTCGTACGTGCCCTGGTTGTAACCGCTGCAACCGGCAGCCTCCGTTCCTAAGAATGAGCGAGTGAAGGACCTTCGATGACGTCGCGGTCACGTGAGTGGTCACGTGAGCAGTTACCCGACCAATCACAAGACCGCGACGTCATCGCAGGTCCTTCACTCGCTCATTCTTAGGAACGGAGGCTGCCGGTTGCAGCGGTTACAACCATGGTGCGTCCGAGGGTGAGTATATCCCTATTTTTTATTTTTATTCTTTATTTTACACATGAATATGCATCCCGATCCCGATTCCCGATATCGCAAAAATATTGGAACTCGGTATCGGAATTCCGATGCCGCAAATATTGGCCGATACCCGATACTTGCGGTATCGGAATGCTCAACACTAAAGGGAACCTGTCCCCCCCAGGCGTTTGTTACTGAAAGAGCCACCTTGTGCAGCAGTAATGCTGCACAAGGAAAAGGTGCCTCTTTTTATTGTGCTTCTTGCATATGCTGAACCTAACACTTATGAATTGTGTCCCCTCACACCGTGAAACCGTCCCGGAGGTGGGACTTTCCTTCATAATGGGAAGCAGCACAGCCATCATTCCTACCCCCTTGGTGCCATGCACCGCCTCCTCAGCATTGTTTGATTCTGTCCCGTAGCCTGTGCTGTTATGTTCAACCTTGGCCATGCGCATTTAGCGCTGCCTTTCTTCTGACATCATTTGTTGTCAGGCTGCCTGCGCCTGTGCAGCGCGCAGCTCAGGATTCCGCCTTGCAGTCTCTTCTGAATTAATCACACTGCGGGCCTGGGATCCATGGGCATGCGCAGTGCATATCTTCACCTCAGGCTCTCACTCATCTCCCTCTGCCTTCTTCAGACTTTGCGCTGTCAGCTGATCCCTAATAGCATGCCACGGCCATGACGCCGCACAGTCTCAAGAAGCCGGAAGGAGGGGAGTGAGAGGCAAAGATATGCACTGCGCATGCCCATGGATCCCAGGCCCGCAGTGTGATTACATTAGACAACACTGCCAGGCGGGATCTCAGTCAGCGTGTCCGCACAGGCGCAGCCAGCCTGACACCAAATGGTGTCAGAAGATGGGCTGCGCAAACTGCGCATGACCAAGGTTGAACATAACCACGCAGGCTAGGGGACAGATTCAAACAACGCTGAGGAGGCGGCGCATGGCACCAAGGGGGTAGGAATGACGGCTGTGCTGCATCCCACTTTGAAGGACAGTCCCACCTCCGGGACGGTTTCACGGTATCAGGGGACACATTTTATAAGTGTTTAGCTCTGTGTTTGCAAGGAGCATAATTAAAAGAGCCACCTTTTCCTTTTGCATCCTTAGTGGTGCACAAGATGGCTCTTTCAGCTACAAACGCCTTGGGAGGGTTAAAGGTTCCCTTTCAACTTCCTCCAATCAGGCTTCAGCCTACACTCTTTTCCTCCTTGATTCTTTGGGCTCTAACACCGCCAGTTGGTGCTCGGAAGTGCTGGCTGCACAGAGAAAAACACTCGCCACTGTGTCAGTGGGGTTCAGTAACGTCAGCTGTTCCCATGCTGTGTAGCTGGCAACGTGTCCTGTAAATGCCACGCAGACACAACAGACACTAAGCTGCCTCCAGTGCAGGCTTCGGCCTACACTCTGCTCCTCCATGATTCCCTGGGCTCTAACATCGCCAGTTGGTGCTCGGAAGTGCTGGCTGCACAGAGAAAAACACTCGCCACTTTGTCAGTGGGGTTCAGTAACGTCAGCTGTTCCCCTGCTGTGTAGCCGGCAACGTATCCGCTGACGCCGCACAGTCTGAAGCAGGCATAAGGACATGAGTGAGAGGTGAGGATATTTACTGTGCAAAGCCATGAATCCCAGCCCCGCAGTGTGAATAAATCAGAAGAAACTGCGGGGCTGGGATTCATGGGCATGCGCAGTGCATATCTTCGCCTCTCACTCATCTCCTTCCGCCTTCTTCAGACTGTGCAGCTTCACGGCCGTGGCATGCGATAAGGGATCAGCTGACGCCGCACAGTCTGAAGCAGGCGTAAAGACATGAGTGAGAGGCGAAGATATTTACTGCGCAAGGCCATGAATCCCAGCCCCGCAGTGTGAATAAATCAGAAGACACTGCGGGGCTGGGATTCATGGGCATGCGCAGTAACAGCGCATGGCCAAGGGATAGCACAACAGCGCAGACTCCGTAACACAAAAAAGCAATGCTCACGAGGCTGCGCCCAGCACCAAGGGGGTATTTTTGACAGCTGTGCTTCGTCTCATAAAGAAGGAAAGTCCCGCCTCCGAAAAGGGTTTCACGGTATGAGGGGCAAAATTTTAGAAGTATTTCATTCAGCGTGTGCAAGGAACATAATTAAAAGAGCCACCATTTCCTTGTGCAGCCTTACTGCTGCACAAGGTGGCTCTTCTAGTTACTAATGCCTGGGGGGTTTAAAGGTTCCCTTTCAATTTGCTCCAATTAGGCTTCGGCCTACACTCTGCTCCCCCTGCTGACCCTGGGCTCTAACACCGCCAGTAGGTGCCCGGAAGTGCTGGCTACACAGAGAAAAACACTTGCCACTGTGTCAGTGGGGTTCAGTAACGCCAGCTGTTCCCCTGCTGTGTAGCTGGCAATGTGTCCTGAAAATGCCACGCAGACACAACAGACACTAAGCTGCCTCCAGTGCAGGCTTCAGTCTGCACTCTGCTCCTCCTGCTGTCCCTGGGCTCTAACACTGCCTGTTGGTGCTCGGAAGTGCTGGCTGCACAGAGAAAAACACTCGCCACTGTGTCAGTGGGGTTCAGTAACGCCAGCTGTAACCCCTGCTGTGTAGCCAGCAACATGTCCTGCAAACGCCACGCAGACACAACAGATATTAAACTGCCTCCAGTGCAGGCTTCGGCCTACACTCTGCTCCTCCTGCTGTCCCTGGGCTCTACCACCACCAGTTGGTGCTCGGAAGTGCTGGCTGCACAGAGAAAAACACTCGCCACTGTGTCAGTGGGGTTCAGTAATGCCAGCTGTAACCCCTGCTGTGTAGCCGGCAACATGTCCTGCAAATGCCACGCAGACACAACAGATATTAAACTGCCTCCAGTGCAGGCTTCGGCCTACACTCTGCTCCTCCTGCTGTCCCTGGGCTCTAACACCACCAGTTGGTGCTCGGAAGTGCTGGCTGCACAGAGAAAAAACACTCGCCACTGTGTCAGTGGGGTTCAGTAACGCCAGCTGTTCCCCTGCTGTGTAGCTGGCAGCTTGTCCTGCAAACGCCACAAAGACACAACAGATATTAAACTGCCTCCAGTGCAGGCTTCGGCCTACACTCTGCTCCTCTGCTCCTCCTTGATTCCCTGGGCTCTAACACCGCCATTTGGTGCTCGGAAGTGCTGGCTGCACAGAAAAAAACACTCGCCACTGTGTCAGTGGGGTTCAGTAATGCCAGCTGTTCCCATGCTGTATAGCCGGCAGCGTGTCCTGCAAACGCCGCGAAGACACAACAGATATTAAACTGCCTCCAGCACAGGCTTCGGCCTACACTCTGCTCCTCCTGCTGTCCCTCGGCTCTAACACCGCCAGTTGGTGTTCGGAAGTGCTGGCTGCACAGAGGAAAACACGCCAGTGTGTCAGTGGGGTTCAGTAACACCAGCTGTTCCCCTGCTGTGTAGCCAGCAATGTGTCCTGCAAACACTATGCAGACACAACAGACACTAAGCTGCCTCCACTGCAGGCTTCGGCCTACCCTCTGCTCCCCCTGCTGACCCTTGACTCCAACACCGCTATTTGGGGCTCTAGGAAGACAATCTTGAATAGTTCCCCCTGGTTCCCGTACCGTCAGCTGGTTCTGGGCAGAGCCTTTGGCTTAGGTGCCTCCTTCTGGGTATCCGAGTTCCACCAACATCAGGTGGTCCTTGGTAGTGCTTTCTGGCATGGGTACCTCCTGCTTAGTATCTGGGTTCCAGTAATGTCAGCTGGTCCTCGGTAGTTCCATTGGCTTTTGTACCTTCGGCTACCCATCCGGGTTCCAGTACCATCAGCTGGTTCTCGGCAGTGTCTTTTGCTCTTGTACCTTCTGCTCCCCATCCTGGTTCCAGTACCGTCAGCTGGTTCCGGGCAGAGCCTTTGGCTTAGGTGCCTCCTTCTGGGTATCCAAGTTCCACCAACGTCAGGTGGTCCTTGGTAGTGCTTTCTGGCACGGGTACCTCCTGCCTAGTAACCGGGTTCCAGTAATGTCAGCTGGTCCTCGGTAGTTCCATTGGCTCTTGTACCTTCGGCTACCCATCCGGGTTCCAGTACCGTCAGCTGCTTCTCGGCAGTGTATTTTGCTCTTGTACCTTCTGCTCCCCATCCTGGTTCCAGTACCTTCAGCTGGTTCCGGGCAGAGCCTTTGGCTTAGGTGCCTCCTTCTGGGTATCCGAGTTCCACCAATGTCAGGTTGTCCTTGGTAGTGCTTTCTGGCACGAGTACCTCCTGCTTAGTATCTTGGTTCCAGTAATGTCAGCTGGTCCTCGGTAGTTCCATTGGCTCTTGGACCTTCGGGTAGCCATCCGAGTTCCAGTTCCATCAGCTGGTTCTCTGCATTTTTTCAGCCTTCTTGTACCTTCTGCTACATTTCCAAGTTCAAGACCCTAAAGATGACCACACGGAAGACCAAGAAGCAGAAGAACAAGATGCTGCAGAACAAAGAGCAGAAGAACATTAAGCATAAGACTAAACATCAGAGCAAAAGATATTATCTAAATTATAAGCAGAAGAAGACTAAGCAGTGTATGGGGGTGAGTCCATTCCTCCTCGTTGTGCCCCTGGAAAAAGCCTGCTGCTGCAGGCCTAACTGAACGCGGACAAATCCTGTTGGAACTCTTTTGTGACAGGCAGAACGGAAGGTGTAATCTTCAAACTGTTATAGATAACAACTACAGGAATGCCTGTCACAAATAAGAATATGATGAAGAAGTAGAATATGAAGAAGAATAACAGTTTAATAAAAAGAATATGAAGAATGTAACAAAAAAATAATAGGTAGACGATGAAGAAGAAGATGAATAAGGTGAAGAAGAAGTTGATGTCAAAGATGCTGCTGCTGAGGATGATGAAGAAGAAAGTGTCGGAGAAGTAAAAAAGAAGGTGAAGGGCATGGAAGTAGTGAAACATCAATATCTGACAAAATGAAAAAAATCTTAACATAGTCAATATCTTTGTAACTCCGAACGTCTTAAAAAAAAATTAAAATTCCTGCTATTCTATTTGATTGGGCTAAACCTCTATGCCTTTAATGTCTCCTCCACCTCCCCCAATACATCCTACATTATTCTTAGTTGTTTTCCTTCATGTAGAATGAACCTACAAGGAAAGAATGGGTTTATTTTAATTCCGATATTTTGGTCCCATTGACTTGCATTGGTATCGGGTATCGGTATCGGCGATATACGATATTTTTTGAACATCGGCCGATCCAATCCAATACTGATACTTTCCGATATCGGAAGGTATCGCTCAACACTACTGACTATATTTGTATATTTACTTGTACCAGTCAGGTCTCTGCAAAGAGCCATTTTCCCCTTCATCTGAGGCCTCTGATTTATTTGAGCCTATTTATATTGGGATATTAGGCTATACATATCTTTAAGCCACCTGTCGGTAGTGTTTTGTTGTCTATGGCATTTCGATAGTGACCTTTTGTTACCGTGACTATTGTTCTTGGTGTTTTTTACATCACTGGCACATTTGCACTTTACATGTTGTTTGTGTTTTTTGTAGGATATTTTTTATTTTTAATATCTAATGAAAGTTAACTTTTAGATTTATTCCAAGTGGCTTTTTCTCCATATTTTTTTCCTTGGGTTGAGTATTGCTCATGCTTTTCTGACAGTTATCATTTTTGCCTGGCTGGTTATCAAAAATACAGGGGAAACCACGTAATGCTTTTTAAATTTATTTATAGCGCACTTGATGGGTCAATTGATGCCATTTTTCCTGGTGTCTGCCCCTAATTTGAGAAGTTTTGGCAGCTTTTGGGCTCCCCTGAAGGTGTTGTCTATGCGTTTGGTTTTGGCAAACATGGCAAACATTACTAAGTTTGGCGAGCATAGCTGAACCGAACCTTAAAAGGTTCACTCATCTCTAGTCGTGGGACAAATGGATTATTATCTTCACATCGGGGACAGGTGAGGATGATGTTACTTTATTATTTTTTTTTTTTACAGGAGATATGGGCTTCAATGGATTGGGCATAAGGTGACTATTAGTGATTTTGGTTAATTTAAAGTCAATAAAGGAGTCTATGTCATTTGTTCAAACAAAAGGACTTTATTCTGGGTGTTCTTTTTTGACTACACTATGTTCCAAATTATTATGCAAATTACATTTTTATCAGATTTTCCTAAATGGTCGGTGCAAATGACAGTCAGTCTAATAAAAGGCATCACACGTTAGATTATACATCAAATTTTATTGAAGAAACCTCCCAATGATAACAGTATAATCTCCAAAATGAATAAAAACTCAAAATGCACTGTTCCAAATTATTATGCACAGTAGAATTTCTAAACATTTGATATGTTTTAAAGAACTGAAAATGCTCATTTGTAGAATTTGCAGCATTAAGAGGTCACATTCACTGAACAAAAAAGCTATTTAACGCCAAAACAGCCTAACAGGCCAAGTTACATGTTAACATAGGACCCTTCTTTGATGTCACCTTCACAATTCTTGCATCCCTTGAACTTATGAGTTTTTGGAGAGTTTCTGCTTGTATTTCTTTGCATGAAGTTGGAATAGCCTCCCAGAGCTGCTGTTTTGATGTGAACTGCCTCCCACCCTCTTAGATCTTTTGCTTGATGATCCTCTAAAGGTTCTCTATAGGGTTGAGGTCAGGGGAAGATGGTGGCCACACCATGAGTTTATCTCCTTTTATGCCTATAGCAGCCAATGACTCAGAGGTATTCTTTGCAGCATGAGATGGGGCATTGTCAGCATGAAGATGATTTTGCTCCTGATGGCACGTTTCTGCTTTTTAGACCATAGAAGAAAGTTGTCAGTCAGAAACTCTATATACTTTGCACAGGTCATTTTCACACCTTCAGGAACCTTAAAGGGCCTTACCAGCTGTTTCCCATGATTCTGGCCCAAAACATGACTCCTCCACCTCCTCGCTGATGTTGCAGCCATGTTGGGACATGGTGGCCATCCACCAACCATCCACTACTCCATCCATCTGGACCATCCAGGGTTGCTCAACACTTATCAGTAAACAAGACTGTTTGGAAATTAGTCTTCATGTATGTGTGGGCCCAATACAATCATTTCTGCTTGTGAACACTGTTTAAGGGTGGCCGAATAGTAGGTTTATGCACCACAGCAAGCCTTTGAAGGAGCCTACACCTTTAGGTTCAAGGGACTCCAGAGGCACCAGCAGCTTCAAATATCTGTTTGCTGCTTTGTAATGGCTTTTTAGCAGCTGCTCTCTTAATCCGATGAACTTGCCTGGCAGAAATCTTCCTCATTATGCCTTTATCAGCACAAACACATTTGTGCTCAGATACAGCCACAAATCTCTTAACAGTACGATGATAACGCTTATGTTTTTGGAAAATTTCTAATGTTTTCATACCTTCACCAAGACATTGCACTATTTGATGCTTTTCAGCAGCAGAGAGATCCTTTTTCTTTCCCATGTTACTTGAAAACTGTGACCTGCTTAATAATGTGGAACATCATTTTTAAGTAGTTTTCATTTAATTAGAATCACCTGGAAAACCAATTATCACATGTGTTTAAGATTGATTTCAGTGATCCATTGAGCCCTGAGACACAATACCATCCACGAGTTTATTTGAAAAACAAAACAATTAAATCTTTATGACACTTAAATCCAATTTGCATAATAATTTGGAACACAGTGTATTTGACTATTGTGTTAGTACTGGGGTGTCTTATAGATGCATCTCCGTTACTAACCCCTGGGCTTTATGACACTTGACAATACAAAGGTGACATCAACCCCAATTCTATCATCCCACTTGCCACCACACCAAGGCAAGTGGGAAGAGTGAGGCTAAGTGCCAAATTTGGCGCATCATACGGATGCGCCATTTCTGGGACAACTAAGAGCTCAAGTGTTTTTAGTCTGGGAGGCTGCCAATATCCATGACCCCTTCCTAGACTATTGATATATGCCTGCAGCTGTCTGACTAGCATTTGCTGGTTATTAATTAATAGGGGGATCCTACGCTATTTTTTGGGGGGAGTCGCCCATTTTAATAACCAGGAAAGACTAAGTATACAGCTGTGAGCTGATATTAATAGCCTGGGAAGCTCCATGGGTATTACCCTTTTTCCAGGCTATAAACATCTACCCCCAGCTGTCCACTTTCCCTTTGCTGGTTATCAAAATGTCAGGGAACCCACACCATTTTTTTCAGAAAATATTTTTTTCAGCAATAAAATACATGTACAGCAAGGCTGGATTCACATTGCGCTAGGGCAGTCCGTCTAACGGACACGTTTTTAAGTAGTAAAAACGCAATGTAATGGACATAGTAATACACCCATAGACTTTCATTTGTATGACACATCGTAACGCATGTCAAAATTGGCATGCGTTTGCAACTTTCCGTTTTTTTATGACAAACCTTCGAGCGCGGCCTGCAGTGTTTTTGGGTCCGGTCAAGCTAACGCAAGATTAACGGAAGCGCTAACTCGGCCATTAAAGTGTATTGCTAACGCAGCCAGACACAAATCAAGCAAAATGTCCAAATGAAACCATACGTTGGATTGCGTTAATGAGGGTGGTGGGTGGTCCATGAGGGTCCATGTGGTCATGTGAGAGGAAATATGATTGCAGCCATTTTGGAACATATACTCTGCCAGCACATATTGTGAAAATGCCAGCAGCACAGTGTGTGTGTCTTGCAAGCGATCAGAGGCAATGTAAGTACAATTCTATGTATATATTTTTCTGTGTACATCATTTGAGTGTGCAGTGGCCGTCGAATGTATGTGTACTAAATGTGCTGTTTTGTTTGTACACAGATGTCAGATAGTGAGGGATCAAGCAGCAGCAGCGTGTCTGCAGTGTTCTCTTCCCAATCGGTATGCTTTCAATTTAAAAAGCCACAATAATGTTGTGTGTCACTCCAGTGTATTGAGGTAATAATGTGTAATCATGTTTTTATTGCAAATAGGAATCTTCTGATCCCGAACCTGCCAGGCCACCCCTCAAAAAATTGGCAAAAGTGACAAAGAAGGTACATGCCACACATTTTGTGTCTTTAATTAACACATAAATTACTTGATACAAGAATTTTAATTTTTTTTTTTTTTTACTACACCATAGGTTGTTGAAAAGGGAAAAAAAAAGAAACAGCCTCGCCGTCTGTCTTCACCTCACCTAGAAGTGGTAAATATCACTCAAAATGTTCCTTTTTGACAAAAAAAATACAAATTAGTTGTTTCCTTTTTTTTATTAAAAAAAACAAACATACAAAAGAAACATAACACAAGAAACATATATAAAACTACGTTTTAAACCCTGGTTAAAAAACAACATATATATTAAAACATAAACCAAACACTACAAGGACAGCCAACAAAAATTAATGATTAAACATTGCAATACAATTTATAAAAATTTATAAAAATTTAAAATTGTTTTAAAAAAGCAAAAAAGTTTGGATAAAAAGTCCTTAATAATAAAATGTAATTTTGGCTATGAGATAAAGTTATGCAACCAAAAATGAAATTCTTCATTTTAATATAACATTTTGTGTTTACTTAGTCCAAGAAGCCGGCAAAAAAAAGAAGGAATATTGTGGTTGACAAAGAGGCCTTGGACATAAAGAATGAGACACTTATAAAACTAGTGGAAGCAAATCCGTCCATATGGGATCAAAGTGACAGCTCCCACCACGATATTATTAAAAACCGGAAGTTGTGGGATAAAATAATATGCCAGTTGCACCCAGGATATTTGGATAAGTACGCATCGTCTAAGAAAAAAATTGGTAATTATTGCTAAACTTAACGTGCAATATGTAAAGATTGCAAGCTGTCAAATAATTTATTTTTTTTTCTGTTAAGCCAAAGCTGTCCATACCCGGTGGAGATCCATTAGAGATCGATTTGTACGGGACTTCCGCACCAGCCAAAACACCCCCAGTGGATCTGGTGGCAAACGTGTCACCCCTTATGTTCATTATGAGAAATTGTTGTTTCTACAGAAAATGTTGTCCCAGCACTCGTAAGTAAAAAGCTTCGGTGTGAGAGACGAACAAGTATTTAATTAAAATCTCTTATAAATAATTTTTTTTTGGGTTATAGAATGATATGCAGTACTGCTGCGCCTCAAGAGGCAGAGGAACCGGAGCCATCTCTACAGGAAACAAGCCAGCAGACAGGCGCTGAAGATGTGTCTGGCCTGAGCAAGCCACGATCAATGGAGAGTAGTACTGTGGCTCCTGTGCCCGTTTGCAAGCACACCGCGGACACAAGCGAGCATCTGCCAAAGATGAAGTTGATGCCATAATTGTAGATGGACTCCAATGGTTAGAGGATCTGTGTAGCAGTGAACACAGAGATCTAAGGCGGGAAATAACGGAATTGCAATCCCGTGAATCTGTATATACAGCCAATGAGTGGAAGCTCCTGCTTTTGTCATATGTGCCTGCAGTTCAAAATATACCGGCGCACAGAAATATAATGTTTAGGCAAAGACTTAATGACCTAGTCGAGGAATTTTTGGGCCCCCAGGAACCCACTTCCTCGAGACCAAGCACCATAGACATGCCGTCATATAAATTACAATAGAGAGGCCAGGGTGAACCGAGTATGGAAATGTAAAGGCAATGTAGCAGTCCAGCCTACAGTTGGGCAGACAATACGCCCGCACAATATCACAGTCTGTAACTACTGTTTAAACAATCACCAAACTTTGGCAATTCCTGCGTTTAAATTGTTTGTGTAAAAAATTTTTTGTACCCAAGTTAATCGTGTATGTTTTTGTTCATCCCTATGGGATCTCAAATGTTAAAATGTTTACCAACAATCAGGTTGGACGCACAATATCTTCACAATATTTTTTAGTAAAGTTAACTCTTATTATAACATTTCATATTCTTGTATGGATTGAACTTTTTACAATTGATTAAGATAATATAAACAAATTTAAAAAAAAGAAAAAAAAAGGAATTTCCCCACACATTGCACCAATATAAACAGGCTTCAACATTTTCACACATGTCTGTCTTGCCATGGAACAAGACCTTCATGTATGAAGTAATTTGCAAATTGATCACGAATCCTCTTTTTTTTCAACTGTAGACCGAACAGTTGTCGAATCTATGCTCATGAGGTTCGACTCACAGTCATCGGGGTCAACCACCTGGGGTTCATGCCTGGAAACAAAATTGTGCAGGCAGATGCATGCCTTCACTACACGGTCCACATTTTCAGGTTGCAGTTGCATGCAAGTTAGTAATATACGCCATTTTAAGGTCAAAATACCAAAGGCACATTCCACATAACGTCTTGCCCGGCTCAAACGATAATTAAACATGCGTCTTGTGTAGTTTAGGCTACGGCTTGAGTACGGCTTTAGGAGATTGCGTCCGAGTTGGAACGCCTCATCCCCAACTAAAATATAGGGCACACATGGGCCTTCGGTCCCCGGAAGAGGTCGTGCTGAGGGTATGTTGAAGTTGTTGCTGTACAAACATTTCCCCATGTTGGACTCTTTGAAGACTCTGGAATTGTTCATCCATCCATATGCACCAATATCCACAGCAACAAAACGGTACCTAGCATCCGCAATAGCCATCAATACAATGGAAAAGTATTTCTTATAGTTATAGTAGAAGGATCCACTATGCAATGGTTTCTGAATCCAAATGTGCTTGCCATCCACGGCACCAATACAATTGGAGAAATTAGCCACATCCTCAAAATATTTGGAAATCAATTGCCACATTTCTGTTGTCGGGGTTGGTAGCACAAGTGGTTGTAAGCTGTTCCAAATGGCATCACAAGTTTCACGAACTAGTTGGCAAATGGTTGATTTCCCCAGTTGAAATTGAAAATGCAGTGACGCAAAAGATTCTCCGGTAGCCAGATATCTGTCGGAAATAAAAAAAAAAAAAAAATTAGCACTATGGACATATTGATAAGATTTTAAAGGACAACTAAAATAAAGACAAGTTAAAATGGAATCAGACAATTGCCAAAGTGTACATAATCATATGAGATATGCTCTATGATAAATTACATCCTGTCTTTTTCAATAGAACAATGTTAAAAAAGGATAATTACCTCAGAGTCACCACTAAACGTTGCTCCGCACAAATGCTATCACGGAAAATGCTGCGCTGATGATGTATCTCATCCTTCACATGCGAGAGCAGAACATCAAAGGTCTCAATGGACATCTGAAGATAAAGTTGAAATTTAAAGGGATGATCCCGAAGCTGAACATACAGGGTGTGAAAGGCACCATATGTATTCCGTAAAAAATTCACTTCATGGATCCAATATCTCCTTTGGGAAATACGCCTTCTCCGCCGAAGTCGCAACTGCATCAAGCAAAATCTACCAAGCTCAGACACAAACATCTTGCTAGCAGAAGTTCACTCAATGCTTGCAAAATGGAGAATGTTTTCCATACACACCCAACGCTGACAAGAGCAAAAAAAAAAAAGAGAACAACTTTATTGACAGTTCCTGAACGCTGACAAACAGATGCTTCACGAACGGACATCAAAATGACATAAACGCAGTCACGTGCGTTAACGCATGCGTTAACGTGAAGCCAAATTTTCAACAAATTTGGCTCATTTCTGGACATGCGTTTAACGGATCTGTTAAACGGATTGTACTAAATGCAGTGTGAACCTAGCCTAAGCTACACTATCAAAGCACTGGTTATACAGTATATATTAAGGACATATATCTATCTATTCTAATCTATCTATCTATCTATATATACAGAGAGAGAGAAGAATATTTCCTTTGAAAACTACGTGAAAATGACAGAGAATTACTCTATGTAAAAGCTCACGTTAACATCACATTGCAATTGGATCACATTTGCATGTAAATCAGATGCCTTCGGATGCTAAGTGCTAAAAATCACATTGTACTCACAAGAAAATCGCATGACACTTGCATGACACTCATCCCACTTTTCTGGACCGATATTGGATCACATTTTTCAACGGTGAAGGGGATGAACCCTAACACTGAGTCTTCCTCAAGTGATTAGAGAAAGGCTCAGTATTAGAGCAGAAATGTTGTACACCTTGAGCATGGAATAAATATCTTTCTAAAGTCGACGTGCTGCCTCCAATTTTGATAGATATAATTAGATACCTAGATAGATAGATAGATAGATAGTTTCCTGTGTACTTTATAGCTGTATTTTGCTCCACATAAGCAAAATATACAATATGATAAATACAATGTACAGTATATTTATATTAACTGCTACTGAGATTAGGTTATATTCATAAAGAAAAGACAGCATCCTTTTTGTCACCGTTTGTCACCATTTCACATAACTATCAAATTATCCCATTAGTACCAACTGCAGCAAACAATAAACTTTAAAGTGTCCAACAATTAACATTTAAAAACAAAACATTTGCTTTAATTTTACATTTTATAAGAGCAAATATAATATACAATTCGTCTAGTCTACATATCAAAACTGAAAGTAATTTAGAAACATATAAAAAGATAATTGGATTGTTATGGCTTTTTGATATTGTAACTGACTACTGAAATATCTGTAATTAAAATTGTAATTGATATTAAAATTCTAATTTCATTTCACTGCACTGTAAAAGAATAGTTTAATATGATTGTACAGTTGGATTTTACTAGTCAAGAAGTAAATAACGTTTACTCACTCTAGTTCAGAATGGAATTTTTAAGCTTTTATTGTTAGGAGACTTACCGTATGTTTTTGTCATTTAATAGCTGCAATGTTTGTTTTAACTTTAAAAATTTGAACACTTTGATTGTTATTTAATTAATAATATTTTACAACACACCATTAATTAATTTCATTGTGTATACCTTTGCAACACCAGACATATTTAACCCCTAACTGACATCTGCCATGCATGTTCGGCACAAGTTGGTAGCTGGTGTATAGCTGTGTGTTAGGTCAGGTGCAGATGAGCTTATTTTTTGTCATCCGAGAAAATCAGATCAATTATGCTAATCATACTCTGATCAAACTCATATTTTTCTACCTCCTCTATTCTGTGAGTGTGTGGAAATTGGTATGCTCTCAGATGTCATCCGAGTGCAGTCCAATGATTTCCACAGACTCATTGACTTGCATTGCCGAGAGCAATCTGAATATCGTATCAAACTCAGGCATGCAGCAAATGTTTATTCAGAAAAAGTCTGTCCAAGGAAAAAATATGACATGAGCAAGGTGCCATAGAATAACATTGGTCCGAGTAGGATCCGATGTTTTGTCAGACTGCACTCGGACCAATAATAAGGGTCGTTTGCTGGACCCTTACAGCCAGGACCTGTCTCTAACAGCCACAGATGGAGCAGAGCTCCACCCGTGAATATTAACATTTTAAATTCAACTGTCAAACTCTAACAATTGAATTAGGGCTCATTCTCACTTATGATGAAATCGAACAAATGCAGTCCAATTAGGAAGAGAAGATGATAATCAATTTGTCCCAGGACGGGTCTAGGTCTGCTACAATTAGATGTCAGGCTGCATGGTTGCATGATGCGACCATACCGCCTGCCATCCAGCATAGACACTGAGCAGCATCTGCTACCACTGCTCAGTGTCTCCTGTTGAACTCCTATAACCTGTCTGTCATCACAGAGAGCAAGTTCTCATGCTGGCTGTGCCATCAGAAAGGTCCTAAGAGTTCACAGCCAATGAACTCATTTCACTAAACTGACATCAAAGTGAGCACCATGGGAAAACTTTGCTAGAGCGGACATCAGTTGAAGATGAAGTGAGTTAATTGGCTGTGAACTCCCAGAACCTTTCTGATTCCCCTTCTCAACCCATCCATGTAGGAGAGATGGGAAGAAGCTTGTGTGAGTACTAGTCTTTTTTCACCAGCTCTTGTTCTTCCTCAGCCTCCATCTCCTCATTACTTCCCAATCCGCGCTGAGCACATGAGATGAGGCTGGGCTGGGTAGTATTCCTCTGTCTCATGTCTTCCTTCGTCTTCACCTGGTCCACTTGCAAAGCTTCATTTTTCATTGTCAGCAGTGACTGTGTTAGTAGACACAGAAATGAAATCGTAGCACTGATGATGGCATCATTGCCTCTCACCATTTTTGTGGAGTTCTCATTAGAGATGAGAAAACCTTTTAAGGTTCAGTTCAGCTATGTTTGCCAAACTTCCCGATGTTCACCGAACAGTTTGCCAAACATAATTGAACACCATTGAATTCAATGGGAAGCAAAACTAATTGTGTAGACAGCACCTTTTGGGGGTCCCAAAATCTGCCAAAAAAGCTCAAATTAGGAGCAGATACCAGGAAAAGTGCATCAATTGAACCATCAATTGTGCTATAAATAATTTTAAAAATATGGCATGGGTTCCCCTGTATTTTTGATAACCAGCCAGGCAAAACTGACAGCTGCGAGCTGCAACTGTCAGCTGTCAGTGTTAGCAAAGCTGATTTTGCCTTTAATTTGCCTTTTGCCTTTAATTGCTAGAATTTGTTCTTAAGATGCAGATGTAGTTTCCGATTCAGGGATTTTATGCTTCTTATCTTATATGTTTTCAATAGTCAGCAAACAGCATGTTCTGGGTAATTAGTAAATAAAGGTCAGCACGACCCGGGGTAACAGGGGGGGCTACATGAGTTACATTTGCTGTAAATGGTATAAAATACTGCCTCTTGCTTCATTATATCAGATAAAGTGACTTTGCTCACAGCATATGTTCAGTTTCCTTTTTCTCCAAGTGAGCTTGTAATTTGGCCTCACTGGTGATCTGGCATATCTGACATTGGGTCAGAACAGCTATGACAGTTTTGGCGCCCAATGTGGGGCCGTGGTAACCAGCCTATTCAGAATCCGTAGGTGGGAGTTTCCTTGGAGATTGGACATGCAAAACCGAGCTGCAGCAAGGTGAGAAATTTTGTTCTTACACTTTGTTTTGCACTTGCAATCTCTCTGGATCTCTCCATATCTTTAGGTAAAGGCTGCAAACACTGTTCAAAGAACCTACATCACCAGTGAGTTTTGTGTTTTGTCTGTTTATGTCCATATGAGAGTTGATTAATAGAGTAATATGATAATAATTGTCATCTGTAATATCTGTCAATATACTAACTGGTTGTGTACTCTATAGTAGACAGCTGGGATAGACTCTGCAGTGTTGTTATTTTGGTTATTTTGGATTGGCAGTACATCGCATGAAGCTGTATTTTGTATAGGGCTGTGGTTTCTGTTGTTTGGCCTTGGTGCTGTCAGAGTGTCAGTGGACACTGCTGTAGTTACATAAGTTGTGTTAATTCCAAAGTGCAAAATAGGCAGGCTGTGCGAATCCTTGTATGCAAATCTATGAGAACTTCCGAATGACATGAGAGGTGAGTAATTGAGTATAAGGGGTATAAATAAGTCCCTGATTGATGAGGGGTTCCATTAGGTGTGGTCCTCTGTATGTCACAGAGGACATTATTCAACTCACTTTGAGCTGAATGAGGTGGAGTGATTGAGATAAGGGATTTTGATTCTCTTGTAAAAAAATCAACTGAAAAGTGAAAGAAAAAAATCCTTGAATAAGCACGTATGAATGAATCATCACATTAGTATCATTACTTATCCAATTGTTGCTGAGGGTTCAGGACGGATGAGTTGTGGATATTTTTAATTTACATTTAATTTACATCTGAGATTCAGTGAAACCCGTGTTATATATGGTTTGACATTGACTGGTTTCTATATGCGTTTTGACCGGACGTGGTCAGGATCAGATTATTCAAATTGTGCAGTGATCTGTCCGTATAGCAAAACTGTTTTTGATTCCCAGACGATGAAGGTTTTGTAGAAATTAATTAAGTCTGGGAACTGCTGCATTCTGTTTCTGTGTGAAGGACACTAAATTTCTAAAATTCTGATGTGAGGGGTGAATTAAACCAATGTGCGATTGCTTGTGAGTTTCTCCTTTCTGTGTGAAGGGATGCTGTAAGTTCTTATCTCCGCTGAGTGCCTGATGGGAGGGGTAAATGAGTTATCTGTATATTTTGTCCTTGGTGTAGTACGCACTGGGAGATTTGTGTTTAAAGCAACAGTACTGTATTGAAGTAGAAAGAAATACTGTAAGTTGAAGTTGGAAGTTGAAAGTAAAATATGTGCCTATTTTAAAAGGAAGCTTGTAAGTGATTGTTTGGGCATCAGTGTGATTGAAAAAAGATTCACTTGCTTCAAGTTAAGTGATTGATATATAGCTAATTGAGGATCAAAAAAGGAGATAGCCAACTGCACTGCTGATCTAGTAGGTCAGAGGCCTAACACATCTGGACCTTCTTACTTCAGTCAGCTGGTATTTGTTGTGGGTGAGAGGCAATGAGCCTTCCCACATTCCATGGAGCTTGGCTAGTAGGTTAGAGGCCTAACACATCTGGGCCTTCCTATTCTAGTCAGCTGATCTAACGGGTGAAAGGCAAAGAGCCTTCTTGTTACATCCTGTATGTCTACAGGGGGAGAGGCAAGGAGCCTTCCCGCTACACCTTGACTGGCTCGCTCTGACTTGCTACGTGTGGCCACCCGTAGATAAGGTCCAGGCACAATAAAAGGGCATTTGCAGAATGAAGGTGAGCTGTCTGAAGAATAAGTTGAAGCCATGGGCAACTTGTTCTGTGTGCAGTCAGGGCCCCAATGGGATCCAGAACAGCTATGCAGATTGTAAAAAACAGAGAAGGAAAGGAAGCTGTGAGAAATGTGGGACCAATATTGAAAAAGGCAAACATGCCAGAGTGTAGGTGTTTGGATGTACAAAAATGCACAGAAAAGGGAGGAAAATAGCAAGTGAATAAACAGTGTCTGAGAAAGTGCAGCAGTACGGAAGTAAGGTGTATTTTGAATGTTTTTGATGCTCAAAAGCCCGACTATGACAGACACTTTACTGCTACCATCATACCTTTAAATTAACAATTACTGATATTTCGGAAACACACTCAGAAAAACTATGGTCCCAATAAAAGGACCTAAATGAGAGTGCAACAGCAACTCCACAACAATACATTGATCCTATAGAGAACAAGGAGTATACCCTCAAAAATAATTCACCATAAAAGTAACAATGAAGTGAGACGCCAAAGATGGTAAATTAAGCATATAAAATGTATATCTTTATTGTATCAACTCACTTATAAAAATACTTGAAATAAATACATACGGGCATCAAGCCCAAATACAAAATACCTGACAAAGTGCAATGGGGGATAAACCAATGGTGTCACTGCGTGCCAGGGGACCCTTCTACTGATGTAATTCATAGCAGGTGATCATAGATAAACTCAAAGCAAAGAAGGATGCATGTGCAATTCTCCATAAGGGAAAAGAAACATCTATATAGCAAGTGCTAAATGATACCCTGGAGAAACATTTGCTCACTATATCCAAAAATCGATCAGCTGCTTACCCATGTGGGAGAACAGGGGTGCCCGGCAGACAGGAATGCCACTAGCCCTGATGCGCGTTTCACGTAGTTGGCTTCATCGGGGGGGCTGTGTATACCACCCTAGCATGCTGACTATATATAGACGGAACAAAAGGCTGACAGGTGTATCAAATCACCCTCATTCCAGGACGGTGCGCTATAACCGGCGCATGCGCAGTGCGCCACTGGCAGCGATGCACTGCATCCAGCCTCCAGACTGCGGAACAGGTCAAGGAAAACACTTCCTGTGATGTCAGATGCCCGTGCCGAGTCCATAGGAGGCCTTCAGCAAAGCACGCCAGCCGGGGACCCACCGCGCACGCGCACAGCGCTGCTGCCATTTTGATTACTGGACGGAGTGTGGGCAGCCTGATCACCGCACACCAGGTAAAGCGACAGAGTGCTGTATATAAATAAATACAAAGGGAAGTGAAAATAAAACAAATGGGGACATAAATCACAAAAAACTTAACTAATAAAGCAAAAACAATGCTAAAACAGAGGGAAGAAGGGGAGGGGGGGGAAAGAAAAAGGAGATGGATCACAACATAAGGATCGAAGAGATAAAGGGGGAAAAAATGAACAAGAACAGACATAATAAATATAATCATAAGTACATATTGTGTACATCAATCAACAGGATGTCTGCTTGTGTACACCTCTTGACCATTCTCTCTATTCGATCACTGATACTGATGTTCCTCTGTTGTTTAAAATAAGATGAATGAAGTGATGATGATGTAAACGACCACCCCTCACACCTTCCTATCAGAATGACACTAGATTAAAAATACAAAATTAATTAAAACAAATACAACACACATATCAATACAGAGAGACCATGATAGCGGAAGACCCAGTATGAAAAAAATCTCTAAAAGTAACACATAATTTTCCAAGCCATGAAGAAGTCACATAATTATACCAATGATAAATATTATCAAAGGAAAGGGGCAAAGGACAGTTTCTCATTGAGACCATGTGGGGACATTGAGCCCAAATTGACAATCCACTGGCACTCCAGCTGCGCCAATATCCATTTATAATCACCCCCCCAGTACCACAATGCACTTTATCAATCCCTCTGATTTTCAGTGAGGTGGGGTCGGAATTATGGCGAAGTGCCTGGGGATCGTCTTAAGTTCCACTCCTTCATCCGCATTTTTGGCCGCCACAATGTCCCTCACATGCTCCCTCGTCCTGATCCTAAGTTCCCGCGATGTGACTCCCACGTAATCAGGTTGCAGGCACAGATGGCATAGTACACCACATGGGTACTACTATACGTGATATAACTAGTAATCCGGTAGTCCCTATCACCATTTGCTGAAGTAAACAAAGTGGCCCGATTGATATTACGGCAGGCCGCACAAGATCCACAAGGAAATCAACAACATCTTTGTTTCCCCACCCCAAATGGATTGGGAGGATTGGCCACATAGTGGCTCCTTACCAGGAAATCTTTCAAATTTCTATCTCTCCTTGCTGTAAGGAGAGGATAGTCAGGAATCAGTCACTTTAAAGTGGGTTCCGTTTTGAGCACTGACCAATGTCTGTGCAAGATATCACGGATAGAAGCCCATTGGTCATTAAAGGTGGTGATGAAGCGCAATGGAGGATCTTTTTTAACCCTATTTTTTGATATACACAGGAGTTGTTCCCGTGGTGTACTCTTGGCCCGTTGGTACCCCTGTTTGATATTTCTATTGCTGTAGCCCCTCTCTTGGAACCTATTACAGGGATCCCGAGCCTGGGCCTCAAACATTCCATCCAGTGAGCAAATCCTTTTCATGCGTAGAAATTGTCCAATCGGGACTGCTCATATTGTTGAGGAAATATGTGCACTCGATGCATGTAATAGTGCATTGATCGATGTCTCCTTACGAAACGCGTTGGTCTGTATCATCCCCCTATCATCAACCAAGATCTTAATGTCAAGAAAATCAATTTGCTTGGACGCAATTTTGTATGTCAGTTTGATATTATAATGGTTTTGGTTAAGCTCACGGATGAAACCATGGAGCCCACGCTCGTCACCCTGCCATATGATAATGATATCGCCTATAAAACGATACCAACACTGCGCATGGGACGTGGCACACGTGCTGCCCCCGAAAATCTCCCTCTCCCAATACCCGAGAAAGAGTTTTGCATAGGATGGCACACACGCCACGCCCATCGCAGTGCTCCGTTCTTGCAAGAAAAACCGATCTTTGAAAGTAAAGAAGTTGTGTGTCAGCACAAACTCCAATAGTTCCAGGACAAGGGAACACAAGGCAGAGTCCAAATTGCTGGACTCAAGATAAAATTTAGCAGCCCCAATACCATCTGAATGACCAATGCTAGTATACAGCGACTCCACATCAATTGCGGCTAAGAGCATGTCAGATTCCATAATTAGACCATTAACCTTCGTCAGGACGTCCGTCGTGTCCCGGACATACGAGGGCAGCATTTCCACCAGTGGGTGAAGATAGTATTCAATGAATTTACTCACTGGGTCGCATTACCCCCCTATGCCAGACATGATCGGACGCCCTGGTGGGGTCAGGGGGTCCTTGTGGATCTTGGGCAGCAGATAAAAAGTAGGGACCACCGGATTTTTCACGCATAGGCCATCATAAATTTTCTTGGGAATGATCCCCAATTTTTCTAATATTTCATTGAGTAGCACTGAAAAAGTTGTAACCGGATTTTTGGACAATGGAGTGTATGCTCCCCTATCACGTAATTGACGAAAGGCTTCCTTCTCGTATAAATCCGCCAGCCAGATGACCACGTTCCCCCCTTATCTGCAGGCTTAATCACCACATCTTTCATAGATCATAGTTCTCTGAGTGCCAATCGCTGTGCCCTAGTCAAATTGTCCCTCCTTCTCTTGTTAGTTATGGCTTTAAAGTCTGCCAGGACTAGTTTATTAAAAATCTCAATTTGTGGGCATAAAGAAAAGGAGGGGAACGTGGCTGATCTTGGCACGATGTACATAGGAAAAGTACCTTGAGCTGGAGCCACACTCTCACTTTCAAGCTCTTCTAAAATGGCCACTGCTTCTCGATCCATAGTGGTGTCCAGGCCGTCTGCGCCTGCTGGCCTCGCATGTATCTCGCGAAGAATCAACTTACGCAAAAAAAGCTGCAAATCCTTTATGGCTAGGAAAAAATCAAAATCATTAGTTGGAACAAAAGTTAAACCTAAGTTAAGGACATCTTTTTGGGACTTTGATAATACATGCCCAGAAAGGTTAATTACCTCAAGATTAGCAGTCGTTTTGGACTTCTTTTTCAACGACTGTGGAGGAGTAAGTTTCCTCTTATTCCTTATTCTTATTGTATGTTGAACCCTTCCTAGGGGCATGTTTACCCAGTCCCAGCCGTACACTCTGTTGAGTGGCCGAGAAACTGCTCGTGGGTACCTCCTCATCCTTCGATGACGCTGATGAAAAAGAATTACGATGGGGTCTAAATATTGTTGCGGGTGCTCCTTGCTTCTTCCTTCACCTGTACACCCGATTACTAAAGAAATGTAACATATCCCGCTGATATTTTTTTGGTTTTGGGGCGACAATCTCCTTCTCCCATTTAGCAAATTCCCCCTCCAGCTCTTTATTGAATTTCGCCAATGCTTCTGAGGACAATTTACTTGTCAAGTCACCCTGTATTCGATTAATCTCCAATTCTATTTCTTGCACGGATATATCATTAGATTTAATAAGGAGACCCATGAAACCCCTCTAACAGTTTGTAGAAAATTCCTCCCACTCTTTTTTAAAACCTTCATCACTGATAGAAAATGATGGAAAGACTTGGACCCTTAGACCCCTAGGTATAAGTCCTTTTGCAATATAACGGTCCAAAAAAGATTTATTCCACCATAAACATTTTTTTTTATTATATAGACTTTAAAGCCTGGTCCCCGCATCATCAGTCTCTCTGGAGTTAAAAACCGTGGGTGGTTCGTCCCCAAACACCTCATAAAGTTTTGTTTGCCACATTTGCTCACGTGCTTTGTGATCCATAAGGTCAGATTGAACTGCTGTGAAAATACACAGAAATAACGCTAAATTAACAATTACTGACATTTCAGAAACACACTCAGAAAAACAATGGTCCCAATATAAGGACATAAATGAGAGTGTAACAGCAACTCCACAACAATATATTGATCCTATAGAGAACAAGGAGTATACCATCATACCTTTGCATAACCAGAGACCCAGACAAGACAGATGGACTTGCAAACACTGTGGTCAGACAAATCCAGACTGGAGAAACACTTGTATGACCTGTGCTGCAACCCGACCTAAGTGAATTGCACTAAATCCTGTCCAGACAAGATCACATATAGTGACATAAGAAGCTGACACAGGAGTGTGATTAGTGGGTAGTGGGGACATTGACTTTGGGGAGGAAGCTGTAGAACAGCATGCCACCCCCACTGATCATCCAGTCACCTCCACCACCAGACCCATTACCAGAGAACCAACCACATCAGGACCAAGAAGGGTGAGTAGGGTAAGACAGATACAGGAGTATTATCCCTGGGGCCCCTCTGACCAGCTAGCTATGCAAAAACAGTTGCCTGACCCTGAGAACCAACCTTTCCTATTTTACAGGCAACTAAAGACAATACAATGGACGCATAAGTGCACCTGGGCAGAACTAGAGAGTTTGGTAAGTGTGCAAAGGCAGGTGATGTACTAGGACACATAATTAAGACACATACAGATGTGGCAAAGGATCAAGCATGGGGCATGGATGATAAATCTGCACGGTCTGGGGAGACGTACTGTGAATCACTAAAACAATGGGCTATAGTGAAACGATCAGAGCAGTCTGTACTCCTGACTGACGTGACACAGCAAAAAGGAGAGATTGTTGAGAAGTACTTTAGATGTTTACAGCTGAAATGCACAGACATGGGGTACAGTCCCATAATCCCACTTGACGTTAAAATACTGGTAAATGCATTCATTGATAGTATGAACAAAGGCTTACAAGATGCAGTACAAACAGCCAGACCTGAATGAAGAAATGTAGAACCAAAAGACCTCCTGAAGGTGGCTAAAGGAGTTGAACAATCCAGGACAGATGACCTGTCATGTATGCTGGAG
Source organism: Ranitomeya variabilis (assembly GCF_051348905.1). Taxonomy (NCBI): domain Eukaryota; kingdom Metazoa; phylum Chordata; class Amphibia; order Anura; family Dendrobatidae; genus Ranitomeya; species Ranitomeya variabilis. The sequence continues at coordinate 146,385,974 of NC_135237.1, forward strand.
CACAAGGAAAACAGTGGAGACGTAGTAAGGAACTTAAGGACTTAGAAACAGTGAAGTGCTGGAATTGTGGAGAAAATGGACACTATGCCAACCACTGCAAAAACCCACTGCAAAAAACAATGCAAAAGGAAACTAAGTAGACCAATCTTCCACCTACTTCACCTTCAGACTAGGAAACTGGCAACCCAGTGACAAATGTGTGCCCTGTTCTTGTCCCCTCCAGACCTGGTCCTGCTTAGATGACCACCATAAAAATGACAGGAGGAAAAGAGGTAGAATTTTTGATTGACTCTGGGGCAGCTGGGACTGTGGTACACAAAGACTTGATAATGCCAGACACGATTACTAACGAGATGGTGGAATGTTTGGGGGTAGAGGGACAAGTGACTGAAGCCTTATGACTAAACAAATAAGACTAAAATTACGAGATAGCCAAGATGTGCTTACAAAACTTATAGTTAGTGACAATACCCCTATGAATTTGCTGGGAGCAGATGTGTTGAGTGTTATCCAGGCCACCATATAGTACTCTCCTGAGGGTATTACAGTCACAAGTCCCCTTTCAGATAAACACTTGTTTAAGATTGCAGCAATGGTGTATATGACAAAAGTAACACCTGACACCAGAATGTCTGAGGACAGGGAAATGAGTCAGGTGCCAGACACCATTTGGGCAAGGGGAAATACTGATGTGGGTCAGCTGCCAATTCCCCCTTTGTTGTCACTGTCAACATTTAAACGTTTATCCAGTGTCTCTGTAGAGTGCAATAATCATGCCACTGCCAGCAAGGTGATTAGGAGAACAGTTATTCTGCTGGTGAAAATATCTATTTGCAGTGACTGGCATGGATCCAGGTGGGCTTTCCCAAAAGTTTCACTGAGGTGAATGTGGTCAGCTGGACTTTAAAATGGGACATCAAAATGTTGATTTGGCAAATGCATTCTTCTCTGTACCCCCACACCCCGATTGTCAGTATATTTTTGCTTTTACTCACAAAGGTAAACAATAATGTTGGGCGGTCCTCCCACAAGGGGGAAAGAACTCCCCTACCATCTATTCAACAGCAATGGCAGGGATCCTTGAACAGTGGTAACCACCTCATCCACAGATTGTACTATTGCAGTATGTGTTTATGACCTCCTGCTCTGCTGCCCAGACCAAAAGTCCTGCAAGCAAGCTACAGTTTCTTTGCTATGCTGTTTAGCAGAAAAGGGTTGCAAAGTCTCACGTGACAAACTAAAGTATTGCAAACAAAAGGTGACATTTTTAGGCCACAATATTGCTAAAGGTACAAGACGCCTGATTAAAGAAAGAAAACAGGCAGTGCTGAAACAACAGCATGGAGGAAAACAGAGACCGATAGCTTACTACTCAGCACAATTAGACTCAGTGATCAGAGGGTCTCCTACTTGTGTCCGTGCTGTAACAGCTGCTGTATTACTGCTAGGCATGTGAGATCACACTGACTTTTTCCTTTTTACAATTTACTCCCCACAACATTAATGCCATACTCACACCTGTTCAAACAAAACACCTGTCTATGGCCTGACAGCCCAGACTTGAATGTGCTCTAATACTAATTCCTGAATAACTCACCCTCAAAAAATGTAATGTTCTGAATTCAGCCACTCATCTGCCTGTGGATTCTGAAAAGGTGAATTTGGTGGCAGTGCTGACTAGTGTTGAGCATTCCGATACCGCAAGTATCGGGTATCGGCTGATACTTGCGGTATCGGAATTCCGATACCGAGTTCCGATATTTTTGTGGTATTGGAAATCGGAATCGGAAGTTCCCAGTGTATGGTTCCCAGGGTCTGGAGGAGAGGAGACTCTCCTTCAGGCCCTGGGAACCATATTCATGTAAAAAATAAAGAATTAAATAAAAATATGGATATACTCACCCCTCCGGCGGACCCTGGACCTTACGGATGTAACCAGCAGCCTCCGTTCCTAAGAATGAGGAGTTTAGGACCCTCGATGACGTCGCGGCTTGTGTCCTAAACTCCTCATTCTTAGGAACGGAGGCTGCCGGTTACAATCGGTAAGGTCCAGGGTCCGCCGGAGGGGTGAGTATATCCATATTTTTTATTTTAATTCTTTATTTTTTACATGAATATGGATCCCAGGGCCTGAAGGAGAGTTTCCTCTCCTTCAGACCCTGGAAACCATCCAGGATAGCTTCCGATACTTGTGTCCCATTGACTTGTATTGGTATCGGGTATTGGTATCGGCGATATGCGATATTTTTTGGGTATCGGCCAATACTATCCGATACCGATACTTTCAAGTATCGGAAGGTATCGCTCAACACTAGTGCTGACAGGTGAGGAAGAGTAGTTTGACATGATGCACGAACATGACTGCATAGGAACTGATGAGTCAGGAGACAGTGGGTTTTACATATGTTCATGAAAAAACCTGTTCCTAATGCATATTTTGAGGTTTTTATTTTTGCAGATCCTCCAGATACCACTAGGATGGGCGATTCTACACTGGATATTCAGTAGTATCCTCACATGAGATAATCCGAGCTGAACCACTCCCTCCTCACATGTCGGTGCAGGAGGCAGAGTTGAATGCACTCACTGAGGCGTGTAGAGGTGCTACAGGTAAAGTCGCTAATACTTACACAGATTCGAATTATGCATGTGGAATTTTCAATGATTATGGCCCTATCTGGAGAAGCAGAGCCCTTCCTACCTCAGCCGGTAAGCCCATTAAAAAAATGCAGAGCTGGTGAAACAATTAAGGAAGGCATTGATGCTACCAGTCCAGGTTGGCATAATCAAGGTGAAAGCACACACAAATGGTGACTCCGTGGAGGTAGAGGGCAACAGAAGGGCGGACGAGGCTGCTAAAGTAGCAGCAAGGTGGCCTTAGGACCAGTGGACAGTGGCGGGGAGTAAGCATATTCCAGCCACACTGAGCCTAGTTGTCCTGAAATCCCTCCAGCTGCCCAAACAGAGAAGGAACACTAGGGGGGAATGGGAGAATAAGGATAAATTGTGTATACCAAGGTCCTTGTTCCCAATCATGGCTCAAGCAACACATGGCCCAACTCACAACTCAAAATGTCACATGTGTACCATGGTAAATGCCTTCTGGATTGCCCCTGGTTTCAGTTACACAGCCGCAAAACTTGTACAGTCATGCCTCATCAGTGCACAGCACAACCCAGGTAAAACAGCATGATGTTGAATAAGTTTGCTGTCCCTGTCAACAATTAAAAGTTTATCCAGTGTCTCTGTAGAGTGCAATAATCCTGCCAATGCCAGCAAGTTGATAAGGAGAACAGTCATTCTGCTGGTGAAAAAATCTTTTTGCAGTGACTGGCATGGATCCAGGTGGTCTTTCCCTCAAGTTTCACTGAGGTGAATGTGGTCAGCTGGACTTTAAAACGGGATGTCAAACCGTGGATCTAGGCTCCTTCTCACGTGTCTATGTATGACCACCCAATCACCTGGATTCAGCTGATTCATGTCTGCACTGGCATTAGGATCTGGAATGGAGGAAAACACATGTTTATGCACCACATTAAGTCTTGTCTGCATGGCCTAGGCAAAGGCTGTCATAGCACCGTGTTGCATTTGTGTCACCTGTGGGAAGTACAGACCAGTCTTTTGGTGCACTACCAAACAGGACTTCAAAAGGAGACAAGCCTGTCTTTCTATTTGGACTGTGTCTGACTGAAAAGCATGCAAGAGGCAAGCACTCTACCCAGCTCTTTCCTGTGTCTGCCATGGCCTTTTGAATTTTTAGTTTAAGTGTCCCGTTTAGTCTTTCCACTTTCCCATTACTTTGTGGTCTATATGGTGTATCTTATAAAGGATGTGGAAGGTCAAAAACTGTTGGACTGTTGGATCTGTACACACAGCCTAGTATCTGCAAGGACTATGCTGTATTTAGCCTTACCCCTGGAGCCAAGGAAGGTATTAACACCACACTGTATACACAATGAGACTTGGACTCAAATTTTCAAGGTTCCTTGAGGTTCTTAATGAGACAAATACAATACAGAGACTCCTTTTTAAATCCAGCCTATTGGTTTAGTGGCCTAGTGGGATGGATTATTTTTGGTATTTTACAGACTTGCATGCAAATTTTATTGTTTTGATAATTGCTTTATGTAGCTGTAAAAGCGCTAATTTATGCATTACATAAGCTATTGAATAGTGTATGCGTAAGGAAGGAAGCTAAGGCTGAGCCTTCCATAGTGTATCATAGACCTCAGATAACCACTGTTGATGGGGAAGTGAGTGTCCACACTGAGGGTGGATGGGCGAAGCAGGTAGAATGCCTCCTTATGGGTACTAGACCCTTGAGACAGTAGCTCCTTTGTGGACATCAACTGACCCTGTGGCAGAGGTTACACCATTTACAAAAGGGGGAAATTGATATAGAACGGTTAATGTTTTGCCTTTAATTTGCCTTTTGCCTTTAATTGCCAGACTATGTTCTTATGGTGCAGTTGTCTTGCAGTCTCCGATTCAAGGCTTTTATACTTCTTATCTTACATGTTTTCAATAGTCAGCAAACAGCATGTTCTGGGTACATAGTAAATAAAGGTCAGCATGACCCGGGGTAACAAGGTGAGGGGGCTACATGAGTTACATTTGTTGTAAATGGTATAAAATACTGCCTCTTGCTTCATTATATCAGATAATGTGACTTTGCTCACAGTACATGTGCAGTTTACTTTTTCTCCAAGCAATGAAGGGCGTAACCTCCTGATTTGGCCTCACTGGTGATCTGGCATATCTGACATTGGGTCAGAACGCAAACAGCTATGACACTGGTAAGGGGCCATGGATATTGACCCAGTAGCTTTAAAATAGCAGCCTGCAGCCACCCAGAAATGACTCAACTATTAGATGTGCCTTAATTAGATGTGGGGTTTATATTTGTAGGGTTGGTGTGACCTTTTTTTTTTTGTCTAGTGACATCAGGCCCAGAGGATAGTACCCAGAATAAAGTCCTTTAAATGAAAGAATGACACTAGCTCCTTTAATGAATCTAAATTAAACCATACTGAAGTTATCGCCCAGTCCACTGAAGCCAATGTCACATTATTAAAATAATAAACAACAATATTCCTCACATGTCTGCTGAGAAGATAATAATCCATTTGTTCCTGTGATTGCCATCCAGCAGAGATGCCGATTTGTGTGGTGTGTCTCGCGGTGAACTCCTGTTACCTCATTGATGTCACCATGAGTGTGAGAAAGTTCTCATGCTTGTGATGGCAGTTTAACTCACTGCGAGCACCTTAAAACTTTTCCTGCGGCGCTTGTGCTGTCATACATCAGGTAATAGGATTTTACCGCGAGATACTGAACAGAGCTAGCACGCGCTGCTTATTGTCTCTGCTGGATGGCAAGCTATATAGTCGCATCATGCAACAATGCAGCCTGCCATCTAGAACCATTGGGGGAAAAATGGATTATTGTCTTCTCGGCGGACAGGTGTGGAATACTGCTGTTCATTACTTTAATTCTGTTACAGGCAACATTGGATTCTGTGGACTGGGAAATGACATGATTATGGTTTCATTTATGTTCATTAAAATACAGGGGAACACCACATCACTTTTTTAAAATATTTAGTTATAGCGCAAGTGAGTGCTGATGATTAGAGATGTGCAAACTAGTGATGAGCGAGCACTAAAATGCTCGGGTGCTCGTTGCTCGGGTCGAGCAGATTGGTATACTCGGGTACTCGGCCAGAACAACGAGCCCAATGTAAGTCTATGAGAGACCCAAGTATTTTTACCATGATCCCCCCCAGGGGTCCTTTTAAGGTCTAAAAATGTCTGAAAATCACGTAAACACTGCTCAAATGACACAGGAACATCATGGGGATGGCCCCTGGAAGCATTCCTGACTCCTATTTCACAGCTTTAAACAATTTTTTCCGAGATTCATGCCATTTTTCCTGGTGCCACAAAAAAACACATTAAAACGAAACCAAAACGGATTTTGCTGGGAAATATGTTAAGGTACATCCTTTGCAGGTTAATGACTTGCCTGTATGGCCAAATAATTAACCCCAGACTGAAAATTTCCTCCCCTACTTAGGCTTAGTTCAGACACAGCATTTTTGAAGTATCTTTGAACTTTAACCCCTTCATGACCTTGGAATTTTCCATTTTTCCGTGTTCGTTTTTCGCTCCCCTCCTTTCCAGAGCCATAATTTTTTAATTTTCTGTCAATTTGGCCATGTGAGGGCTTATTTTTTTGTGGAACAATTTATATTTTGAACAACATCATTGGTTTTAGCATGTCATGTACTAGAAAACGGGAAAAGAATTCCAAGTGCGGTGAAATTGCAAAAAAGTGCAATCTCACATTTGTTTTTTGTTTGGCTTTTTTGCTAGGTTCACTAAATGCTAAGACTGACCTGCCACTATAATTCTCCACGTCAGTACGAGTTCATAGACACCAAACATGACTAGGTTCTTTTTTATCTAAGTGGTGAAAAAAAAATCCAAACTTTGCTAAAAAAAAAAAAAATTGTGCCATTTTCCGATATCCGTAGCGTTTCCATTTTTCATGATCTGGGGTCAGTTGAGGGCTTATTTTTTGCGTGCCTAGCTGGCATTTCTATCGATACCATTTTGGTGCAGATACATTCTTTTGATCGCCCGTTATTGCATTTTAATGCAATGTCACGGCAACCAAAAAAACGTAATTCTGGCGTTTCGAATTTTTTTCTCACTACGCTGTTTAGCGATCAGGTTAATGCTATTTTTTTATTGATAGACTGGGCGATTCTGAATGCGTCGATACCAAATATGTGTAGATTTGATTTTTTTTCCATTGATTTATTTTGAATGGGGCGAAAGGGGGGTGCTTTAAACTTTTATATATTTTTTTTTTTTCACATTTTTTTTACTTTTTTTTTACTTTTGCCATGCTTCAATAGCCTCCATAGGAGGCTAGAAGCTGGCATAACCCGATCACCTCTGCTACATAGCAGCGATCTGATGTTCGCTGCTATGCAGCAGAATTGCAGGTGTGCTGTGAGCGCCGACCACAGGACGGCGCTCACAGCTACCGGCTATCAGTAACCATAGAGGTCTCAAGGACCTCTATGGTTACAATGGAGAAGCATCGCCGACCTCCGATCATGTGACGGGGGTCGGCGATGCGCTCATTTCCGGCCGCCCGGCCGGAAGCGGTAGTTAAATGCCGCTGTCTGCGTTTGACAGCGGCATTTAACTAGTTAATAGGCGTGGGCAGATCGCGATTCTGCCCGTGCCTATTACGGGCACATGTCAGCTGTTAGAAACAGCTGACATGTCCCGGATTTGATGCGGGCTCACCGCCGGAGCCTGCATCAAAGCGGGGCTTCTGACCACGGACGTACTATCCCGTCCGAGGTCAGAAAGGGGTTAACATTGCTTTCAACCACTACAAATGCATTCACTGGGAAATGTCATTGTAACATTTCACAACCCTAGCTGGCCATGTATGTGTGACACATAAGCAGACCCATCTTGCTTCTTTTCTGAAGGAGGGACTCTTAAAGTCACAGAGCCTATTTTTACTGGTGCATAAGGCGGCATTAATCTTCTTAAAGGGCCATTATTAAAACAGACAGTGGGTCTCCTAAACTGTTGTAGCCTATGCTGTGAGTGGATTGGCTGCCAAGAATTAGGACGCACCACAATACCCCTTTCATAAGATGACCAGGAGGGCCTCCTGAAAGAATGTTGCATTGAATGCAAGGCCTGCCCTGCTACCAATTCATATGCACCCCAATAAGCCTTTGAACCCACATACTGGATGGGCCCATGAAAATCCACTTCACAATATGCATTTTGTACTCCCATACTTCTTTATTTAACACATTGGCAGCAAGGCCAGCACTGCTGCATAGTCAGTCATATGCACCCCATTACGCCCTGGAACCCACATACTGGATGGGCCAATGAAAATCCACTTCACAATATGCATTTTGTACTCCCGTACTCCTTTGTTTTACACATTGGCAGCAAGGCCAGCCCTGCTGCATAGTCATATGCACCCCATTACGCCTTGGAACCGACATACTGGATGGGCCCATGAAAATCCACTTCACAATATGCATTTTGTACTGCCGTACTCCTTTGTTTTACACATTGGCAGCAAGGCCAGCCCTGCTGCATAGTCATATGCACCCATTACGCCTTGGAACCCACATACTGGATGGGCCCATGAAAATCTACTTCACAATATACATTTTATACTCCCGTACTCCTTTGTTTTACACATTGGCAGCAAGGCCAACCCTGCTGCATAGTCATATGCAGCCCATTACGCCATGGAACCCACATACTGGATGGGCCCATGAAAATCCACTTGTATTTTTTAATGGTATGATGGTTCCCTCTTTGCAGAATTATTTACAGGAGAATTTGGCAATTCTATTTGCCATGCTTCTAACATTAAGGTTCAGATATGGCTTTAAATAAGGCTAATACTTGCAATACAACTCAATTTTATTGCAAACTACAAAATTCAAGGAATAGTATGATTGAATAGTGTAAGTACGTACACTTTTGTATCAGAGTGCAGAACTGAGTACAAAGCAGAACCACAGAATGCAGAGCCTAGAGCAGAGTAAAGCAAGACACAGAGTGCAGAGCCGAGAGTAGAGCAAAACAAGATACAGAGTGCAGAGCTGAGAGCAGAGCAAAGCAAGACACAGAGTGCAGAGCCGAGAGTAGAGCAAAACAAGACACAGAGTGCAGAGCGGAGAGCAGAGCAAAGCAAGACACAGAGTGCAGAGCCGAGAGCAGAGCAAAGCTAGACACAGAGTGCAGAGCCGAGAACAGAGCAAAGCAAGTCACACAGTACGTACAGCAGAGAAAGCAAACCAAGACAGGGATATAAACTGACACAGGAACAGGAATAGACTAAGAGAGTCAGGAATTGGACAACGCACAGATACAAGGACACAAGCCAAGGTACGATGCCCCACTGGGTGGCATACATGGACACAGGCCAGGGTACAATGCTCCACTGGGTGGCAGACACAAGACACAGGCCAGGTTACAATGCCCCACTGGGTGGCAGACACAGGAGTCAGAACACAGGGACCTGGCACCTCAGCAGCAAGGAACTGACTGAGGAAGTATGTTGCACAGGCCCCCACCAATGGATGGGGAAGTCTTCAGTACAAGAAGCTTCATGGCAATTGGCTGGGGGCACCTTAGCAAGGAGCACACAGTCTCTATAAGAAACAGGAGTTGCCGGCGCCGCCCCCTATGCACACAGACAGAAAGCATGCACAGAGTAAACAGGAGACATGAGGCACACAGCATGGAGCTGGCAGCAGAGAGGAGTCACAACATGACCCAGGGAAGTGAGAAAGTAATGTGTGTATAGCAGATGGGGGATGGGAGGCCATGCAGCAATGCCGACAGGGTTGTTACAGTAACCCCCCCCTTTACGGCCCCTCTTCTTCAAGCTCACTAGGATGATCTGTAGAAGAAGAATAGGTCCACACACAGACCAGGCCATCATGACATCTTCAGGGTAGTATAAGGCAGATGGGTCACCAGGACACTCAGAAAACAGTCTCTTGGTGCTCAGCAGGGTTAGCTTCCACAATGAGCTGGACCACCTCCTCCAAGTAGATAGGTAGCAGGGACTTGAATGCTGCTGTCTTTACATCTTTACCAGCCGGACACTTGGAAACTGGAAACCCTCCCACAGGGTTCAACTTTTTCCCAACAGGTAGCAGAGATGTTCTTGGAAACTGAACACAGGAAAAGTCATTGAAGATGAGTGTGGAGGACAACACCTCCACTGGGTCAGAGAAACATCGAGGTGCATAAACTTCTGTTTTGAAATCTTCTCCAGCCAGCCACAAGGACGCTGAAGGTACACACATAGGAACCATCTTCTGCCCGTTATCCAGAAAAAATCGTCCAAGTGGCGGGGATGTTCCTGGGAACAGATTGCTGGTATAGTCGCTGGAGATGTGTGGAGAGATTGTCACCGCTTCCCATCTTTGGTGATGTCACTACATCTTGACTCGACAACTAGCAGACCAGCTGAAGAAGTAGATGACACTGCTGACTGTCTTTGATTGCATGGGAACCAGACACTTCCCAAGACTGGGTAAATTCAAATAAAGCACTTTACTGGAACTCGACCAGAGCAGGTGGTAGAGACCTTGGCTCAGAATGACCCATGGGCATAACAGACAGTATATGGAAAACAAACTTCTTTGTGTATAAGGCTCCAACTTGGAGCTGTAGTTGTCCTTGCAGGACTAGACTGCTCTTTAGCAGGGCTCGGGAATTATCAGAAAAAGCCCACACTGGGTTCTGGAGCTGTAGGAAGGAGATCATACACCGACTCCATATGGCTGGTGGCTTAAACACACCAAAGCTCCCAGAAGGCAGAGAAACAGTCATTAACTATGATGGAGAGGAAGTACTCTCACCAGAGACAGCCTCTCCTACTGGCTCTGTGGGGTACACCTCAACTGGGGGGTACACCTCAACATACTGTGTAAACATTTTTTCTACGGGCATCATAAACACCCTTGAAAAATATAATTTGGCTATTGCATCACGGAACACGTTCACCCTGGTGATCTAGTGGTGGTGTCAGAAGAGAGGTGGAGGATGGCCTCCTAAAAGTGTTTTCCTAGTTTAAAGGAGTGGGTCTCCTATACTTGTAATGCCAATATACTAAGTGTATGGGATGACAAACTTTTACCCCTGGGGGAACACATCAACATAATGTGTCAACATTTTTTTTATGGGCATCAAAAACACAAAAAACAGCCTTTAACACAATAAAGTGGCTGTTGCATCATGGACCACGGTCACCATGGTGATCTAGTGGTGGTGGCTGATGAGGATGAGGAGAAGGAGGATAAAAGCAAATAGGCAAAATCCGGAAGTGTATACCCATGTGTGGGTGTGAAGAGGTGCATGGGAATAGAACTTCCAAAAATTGACACTAGATTTGCGGTTATGTTTTGCTGTTATCATTCAGTGGTGTAGAGAAGTCTGGCCTAATCCAGCCCTTGTTCATTTTTATAATAGTCAGCCTGTCAGCATTTTCAGTTGACAGGCGGATGCGCTTATCAGTTATAATTCAATCAGAGGCACTAAAAACCCACTTTGACAAAACTCTAGTGGCAGAGCAGGCCACGACATCCAAGGCATAAAGAGCCAGCTCATTCCACGTGTCCAGCTTGTATACCCTATAATTAAAAGGTATCGAGGAATCACAGAGGATGTTGGTATGGTAAGCAAGGTACTCCCTCAAAAACTTTGCACTCCTTGTGAGAGTACCTCACGCTTCAGGGCCAGTGCGATGGTCTGACAAAACTCTCCCAGAACGTTGCCCAGTGTTCCCCTGCCTCTGCTGGATTGGAGTTGTGTTTCTCTCACCAGTACTCCTTGGTTGTCCAATGAACTGTGACCTCTGCCGCCAGCATTTTCAGATGGGATTTTTTTAATAATTCTGCAACAATGGCCTTCTGGTACTGCACCATTTTAGTACACCTGTCTGCCTCTTCAAGAATAGATTGAAAGTTTTCCTTGTAGCTTAGGTCTAGAAGTGTCACCAATCAGTAATGACTATCACCCAAAATTTGGAGAATACGAGGCTCACTGGAAAAGCAGCGCAACATAAAGTCAGCCATGTGTGCCAGACTGCTAACTAAAACTTCCCTGTCCTCACCAAGAGGACAACTGACCATGCTCTCCTCCTCCTTCTCCTCCTCCTCCCTGTCCTCAGGCCATCCATACTGACAGACGGTATGACAGTTGTGCTTGTAGTACCATCTATATCACATGAAAGTAGCTCCTGTTCTTATTCCTCCTCCTCCTCTTCCTCATTGTCAACCAATCCATGTTACATAGTTACATAGTTATTAAGGTTGAAGGAAGACTTTAAGTCCATCTTGTTCAACCCATAGCCTAACCTAACATGCCCTAACATGTTGATCCAGAGGAAGGAAAAAAAAAATGTGGAAAAGAGTAAGCTCCACATTGGGGAAAAAAATTCCTTCCCGACTCTACATACGGTAATCAGACTAGTTCCCTATCAAGGAATCTAGTGTATATACCCTGTAACATTGTACTTTTCTAGAAAGGTATCCAGTCCCCTCTTAAATTTAAGTAATGAATCACTCATTACAACATCATACGGCAGAGAGTTCCATAGTCTCAATGCTCTTACAGTAAAGAATCTGCATCTGTTATTATGCTTAAACCTTCTTTCCTCCATACGTAGAGGATGCTCCCTTGTCCCTGTCTCAGGTCTATGATTAAAAAGATCAAGGTCTTTGTAATGTCCCCTCATATATTTATACATTAAAATAAAATCACCCCTTAGTCTTCGTTTTTCCAAACTAAATAGCCCCAAGTGAAATAACCTATCTTGGTATTGCAGACCCCCCAGTCCTCTAATAACCTTGGTCGCTCTTCTCTGCCCCAGCTCTAGTTCAGCTATGTCTTTCTTATACACCGGAGACCAGAACTGTGCACAGTATTCTAAGTGTGGTCGAACAAGTGACTTGTATAGAGGTAAAATTATGTTCTCCTCATGAGCATCTATGCCTCTTTTAATACATCCCATTATTTTATTTGCCTTTGTAGCAGCTGCCTGACACTGGCCACTGAATATGAGTTTTTCATCCACCCATACACCCAGGTCTTTTTCATTGACGGTTTTGCCCAGAGTTTTAGAATTAAGCACATAGTTATACATCTTATTACTTCTACCCAAGTGCATGACCTTACATTTATCCCCATTAAAGCTTATTTGCCATTTATCAGCCCAAGCTTCTAGTTTACATAAATCATCCTGTAATATAAAATTGTCCTCCCCTGTATTGATTACCCTGCAGAATTTAGTGTCATCTGCAAATATTGAAATTCTACTCTGAATGCCCCCTACAAGGTCATTAATAAATATGTTAAAAAGAAGAGGGCCCAATACTGACCCCTGTGGTACCCCACTGCTAACCGCGACCCAGTCCGAGTGTGCTCCATTAATAACCACCCTTTGTTTCCTATCCCTGAGCCAGCTCTCAACCCACTTACACATATTTTCCCCTATCCCCATTATTCTCATTTTATGCATCAACCTTTTGTGTGGTACCGTATCAAAAGCTTTTGAAAAGTCCATATACACTACATCTACTGGATTCCCTTGGTCCAGTCCGGAACTTACCTCTTCATAGAAGCTGATCAAATTAGGCCTCTTTCACACTTCAGTCTTTTGGCGTCAGTCTGAAACCGCCATTTTCCTCAAATAGCGGATCCGCCATTTTTTTTTTGGCGGATCTGCTATTTTCCCATAGACATACATTAGCGATGGATTGTGGCGGATGGTCGTCCGTTCCATCCGCCATGCGACGGATCCATCGAAATTTGGACATTGAAGGACATTGTAACATTTTTTGTCTGCGCCTAATTGGCGGTTCACGACGGATCTGTCACGACCGCCATTTCCTAGAATGGGTGCCTATGGGCGACGGATCCGTCGCAAACCGTCATTTGGCGGACCTGTCGCCCCAATCCGCTTTTTTCAATTGAGCATGCTCCAAAAAGTAGATACTTTGCCCAGACAACCCCAAATCTATATAAACAGGACAGGTGGGCCTCATTCCTCAATGTGCCATCAAGAGAGAACAAAGTGCCAGCCAGCAAGACAGACAGACCCTGCCAGCAGCCAGCAAGACAGACTCTGCCAGCAAGACAGACTCTGCCAGCAAGACAGACCCTGCCAGCAGCCAGCAAGACAGACCCTGCCAGCAAAACAGACTCTGCCAGCAGCCAGCAAGACAGAACCTGCCAGCAGCCAGCAAGACCCTGCCAGAGACTGCCATATAAGCACTGCCATCCAGCATGAGATCTGCCAGTGTGTGTGTGTGTGTGTGTGTGTGTGTGTGTGTGCCCGCCTTGCATGTTTTTATTTTTCATACTGTGCTGGTATTTTGAATGGCTGTGCTGTGACATTTGTGTGGTGTGTGTGTATAAATGCCGTGTAATGTGTGTGTCCTGCATTTTTGTTATTTTTCATACATTAACATACTGTACTGGTATTTAAAATAAAGAGCAGTGTAGCTCCTACTTTCCAACAAAAAAAATAGAAAAAAAAATTGTAATAAAAATTCCACAAAACTGTCCATAGTATGATTTCAAGATAAATTTAAAACTGGGTCTACATTCAATAAAGGTGTTTGAGGTTCTATATACAAATGCGGAATGCAAACCTTTGGTATAGAAAATGTTATCTTTAGTGTTGAGCGATACCGTCCGATACTTGAAATTATCAGTATCAGATAGTATCGGCCAATACCTGAAAAGTATCGGATATCGCCGATACCGATACCCGATACCAGTACAAGTCAATGGGACACCAAGTATCGGAAGGTATCCTGATGGTTCCCAGGGTCTAAAGGAGAGGAAACTCCCCTTCAGGCCCTGGGATCCATATTAATGTGTAAAATAAAGAATAAAAATAAAAAATATTGATATACTCACCCTCTGACGCGCCCTGGTTGTAACCGCCAGCCTCCGTTCATAAGAATGAGCGCTTGAAAGTCCTTAGATGACGTCGCGGCCTGTGATTGGTCGCGGAGCGGTCACGTGACCGCAACACGACCAATCACAAGCCGTGACGTCATCTAAGGTCTTTCAAGCGCTTGAAAGTCCTTAGATGACGTCGCGGCCTGTGATTGGTGGAGGAGCGGTCACGTGACCGCAACGCGATCAATCACAGGCCGCGACGTCATCTAAGGACTTTCAAGCGCTCATTCTTATGAACGGAGGCTGGCGGTTACATCGGTAAGGTCCAGGCTGCGTCGGAGAGGTGAGTATATCAATATTTTTTATTTTTATTCTTTATTTTACACAATAATATCGATCCCGATACCGATTCCCGATATCACAAAAGTATCGGATCTCGGTATCGGAATTCCGATACAGCAAATATCGGCCGATACCCGATACTTGCGGTATCGGGATGCTCAACACTAGTTATCTTGTTTTAGAAAATAGTAACTGTAGGGTAACCATAATTAACATTTTTGGGTATTGGTATTTTAACTTTGAATGAGGGAAATTTTTTATAAGGTTGAAACTGTGTCTGGAGGAGGGGGTGGGGTAGGTTTACCAACATGCGCATGGCGCATATCAAGTAGTTTTGGTGTTTCTTTCAAGGAATTTGGGGGGGAAACAGGAGGTGAAGGGTTTTGCAGCTTGCGCATCAAGCATATCAAGTTTGAAGGTAACAGTTAACACTATTTTTTTTATTTTTTTTGGTGTAATAATTTTTTTGGGGGGAATCAAAATGTATGTTGGCATACCAATACATAACCATTCTAATTAAAACTGTGTTTAAATTGGAAGATTCTTAGAGGGACCAAGCAAGGAACCCAAGACAAACGCAGCAAGGACCCAAGACAGAGGCAGCCAGGCCCCCCAAGTTTGGAAAACAGATGTAAGTATAAAGTCCTGAAAGCTGTATCTATCCTTTTGTATAGTAGCTTAGAACTCTCTTTATACTTGCAGATTCTTAGGGACCCAAGACAAATGCAGCAAGGACCCAAGACAGAGGCAGCCAGGCCCCCCAAGTTTGGAAAACAGATGTAAGTATAAAGTCCCGAAAGATGTATCTATCCTTTTGTATAGTGGCTTAGAACTCTCTATACTTGCAGATTCTTAGGGACCCAAGACAAACGCAGCAAGGACCCAAGACAGACGCTGGAAAACAGGACCGTAATGTCTTCTTCTGGGAGCCCCCCTCACATCGTCAGCCACCTGAGGTGATTTTTTTTTTTCTTCATAAATTTTTTTGGTACATCTCTGATAACATATGTTTTTGAACCCTATATGTATTTATTCTGTTTTCACAGGAAGCTGAAGCAGAGGGGCTTCCAGAAGGAGACGGGCAGGGTGGAGAAATGCAAGGAGCGGGAGCGCATAGTGTAAGTTTTGCAGAGACAGATCCTCACATAAAACACACTACACCCAACACAAACATTCAGCACAGCACACACACAGTACATATGCCTCCATCCAAGCACATAATTTATTTATTTATTTTTTTTATTAGTCTTCACAATCTTCAAAAGTTCCTTTTTGGTTTGGTGTTTAGTAAACTGTAAAATTCATGTGGTATAATCTTTCCCTTTGTAATTTTTTTTGTTAAGGCTTCACAGCATGCTCCCAAACAGGCTGAGGAAGAGGAGGGGATAGATGTGGACACCCTCATCGAAGAGGTCCAAAATCGGGAGCCGCTGTGGAACATGGCGGACAGCCATGCTGACCAGTTCATCACCCGACGGCTATGGGAGGAAGTGTGCGCTGCTGTTCTGGAGAACTGGGAGGAACTCGACGCTGGGGCCCAGGATCTAGCGCGTAAGTATTCACACTTCATTAACTTATGTTAGCATGATTTAATGTGTTGTATAGTAACCAATTTTTGCTTTATCTTTCCAGGTAACAGGGTTATCGTGCAGTGGCGGTCACTCAGGGATCACTTCAAGATGGAGTTTAACAAGGAGATGCAGGCCCCAAGTGGATCTAGAGGATGCAGGAGCAGGTATAAATATGCCAGAGCCCTATCGTTCCTCCGGTCGACGCGGCTGAGCAGAAGGTAAATATTCAACACCACATGTTTTCAGTCAAACTGTTAAAATGTGTAACCTTCAATTTTTTGGGGCAGCAAGGGCAATTGTAATATCAAGATACTAATTTTTTTTCTTCTTTAACAGCACTGTCTGCAGCACTCGGGAGCCTGCATCAGAGTTGCACCCCTCTGGAGCGAACTCTCAGGAGTCCGCCATCGGGGACCACATCGACCCCTCTGTGTCTTTACCTTCCCTTTTGTGTGATCCCTTGGCCCCATCCACCAGCACTGGAGCAGCAGGGCGGACTTCATCACTTGAAGCTGCAGTTGATGAGTTAGAGTTCCCTTTACCCCACCCCTCTGACACTGCCACAACATCTAGACCACCTTTGAGGTCAGGATGGCAGCGCCAGAGAGGTCAAGAAAGGAGCTATGTGCCTGAGTTTTTGCATCTGAATGCAGCCTTCCAGAATGCCATCAAGCTTTTGGGTGAGCAAACAT
Source organism: Ranitomeya variabilis (assembly GCF_051348905.1). NCBI lineage: Eukaryota > Metazoa > Chordata > Amphibia > Anura > Dendrobatidae > Ranitomeya > Ranitomeya variabilis. The sequence goes on from NC_135237.1 coordinate 146,403,065, forward strand.
CTGCTAGGTACAATATGTTTAACAAAAGCATACTTGAACTCAGCAGTCGTCTGGATAGGATGCATTCAGATGCAAACCAGTCACCAAGACACTGTTTTTTTCAGTCAGTCCTCAGACACATGGAAAATTTAACTCCTGACCTGCAGATGCATGTGATGCAAGGCTTCCACACTGCTCTAGCGCAGGCGATGTCCCAAGCCCTCCACCTACCCTTCATGATTCAACACCTTTCCCCCCTCAAGCCGCCTATCTATCCTCCCGTCCATCCTCCTCCCGTCCATGCTCCTCCCGTCCATCCTCCTCCCGTCCATCCTCCTTCTACTCCTTCACCATTCCTTCCTTCCCCCCTCAGTATTTCCCAGTACCTACCTTCCCCTTTCCATTCTTCCCCTTTAACTTCAAAGTTCCCAATCCCACCAACACATTCACCATTAGTGTTGAGCGATACCGTCCGATACTTGAAAGTATCGGTATCGGATAGTATCGGCCGATACCCGAAAAGTATCGGATATCGCCGATACCGATACCCGATACCAATACAAGTCAATGGGACACCAAGTATCGGAAGGTATCCTGATGGTTCCCAGGGTCTGAAGGAGAGGAAACTCTCCTTCAGGCCCTGGGATCCATATTACTGTGTAAAATAAAGAATTAAAATAAAAAATATTGATATACTCACCTCTCCGGAGGCCCCTGGACATCACCGCTGGTAACCGGCAGCCTTCTTTGCTTAAAATGAGAGCGTTTAGGGCCTTCCATGATGTCACGGCTTCTGATTGGTCGCGTGCCGCTCATGTGACCGCCACGCGACCAATCACAAGCCGCGACGTCATTCTCAGGTCCTAAATTCCTAGAATGAGGAGTTTAGGGCCTGAGAATGACGTCACGGCTTGTGATTGGTCGCGTGGCGGTCACATGAGCGGCACGCGACCAATCAGAAGCCGTGACGTCATGGAAGGCCCTAAACGCGCTCATTTTAAGCAAAGAAGGCTGCCGGTTACCAGCGGTGATGTCCAGGGGCCTCCGGAGAGGTGAGTATATCAATGTTTTTTTATTTTAATTCTTTATTTTACACAGTAATATGGATCCGATACCGATTCCAGATACCACAAAAGTATCGGATCTCGGTATCGGAATTCCGATACCGCAAGTATCGGCCGATACCTGATACTTGCGGTATCGGAATGCTCAACACTATTCACCATACCTCCCACAGTCCACATCTGTACCTCAACTCCCTGCCCAACCTCATGTTTTCACCACCCATTCCACTTCTGTTCCTCCCCGTGAGGTCCTGTCCCCCACTATCGACATGGTCTTCCCTGTCAGCCCCTCCACTACTATCTCCACCCCAAATTATGAAAACCTGTAAACTTGTAAATAAATAAAACTTTTTTTGGTTTAAAAACAATTTTATTGTCTTTTTTTTTTTAAACTGTATAAAAACCACCAAGGTTATGGTAAAAGTAACAGTAGAAAATGTGTAAAGGGGTACCGGTACAAAACATACAATACTGCGAGGTTAAAGTCCAAAGGTTTTGTAACAAAACAAAAAACATGGTATATTTACAAGTGTGAAAAAAAAAAATTACACCATTTCGTACTGCCAGTCAACTGATCCTTGAGGAGACATGAAGTAGTCTGCAAAATTGTCCCGCATTCTGGAGACTGCTACTGGACTGCGAAAACTTGTGTTGTGGTAATCCCGCAAGGTGGTTTTTGACACATTATCCTCGAGGGAAACATGTTCTTTGGATAATACAAAATTGTGAAGTACCACACAAGCCTTCACCACATCATCAACAGTGTCAGTCTGCAGTTTAATTTCAGTTAGTAGGACTCTCCATTTAGCAGTTAATATGCCAAAGGCACATTCCACAACTCTTCGTGCTCTGGTTAAGCAATAATTAAAAATTTTCTTCCTCTGGGTCAGTCCACTACTTCCATAGGGTTTTATCAAGTGTGGTGAAAGCTGGAAGGCATCATCTCCTTCGCACACAAATGGTAATGGTGGACCGGTGGTTCCAGGGAGAGGTCTAGGCGGTGGAAAGTCAAATGTCTCTCCATACAAACGACGCCCCATTGGTGAAGTTTTAAAAATCTGGGAGTCATTTGCGCATCCATACGCACCGATATCCACAGCGATAAATTTGCAGTGTGCGTCGGCTATGGCCATCAATACAATTGAGAAGTACTTTTTGTAGTTGTAAAATTCTGATCCAGAGCCATAAGGTTTGACAATCCTTATATGCTTCCCATCGACTGCTCCCACACAATTTGGGAACTGGCATATTTGTTCAAAATTGTGGGCAATCTCCAGCCACCTCTCCTGTGATGGCTCTGGAATGTATTCCGCTTGTAAGCAATCCCACAATGCCCGGGAGGTCTCTCTGATGATCCCTGAGATTGTGGATATCCCAAGCCTGTACTGGAAATGTAGGGATGAAAACGATTCTCCAGTTGCAAGGAATCTGTTAACAAAAGGAAAAGACAATAATTAATAAAAACTTCAAAAAACAACATTACAGTTATAAGTCTAATGAATGAGAATCATTAAAAAAAGAATAACTTACCGAATAGTCACCATCAGATACTCCTCTGGTGATATGGAGAAGCGCATCTGGGTGTCTCGTCTCCTTATTGATTCTTCAACATGGCCCAACAAAATTTCAAAATTTTCCTCTTTCATGCGCACATAGCTGAAGAATTTTTCAGGATTTTCCCTCAATTCAATGTACAGTGTGGAATGAATGCCACGGGTCATGCGTTGGGCTGTGATAGGATGGATACACAGCCTTCTCTTCCGCCACAGCCGCAGGATGCGCAGTCTTTCTTCCTCCTTGTCTAGAACGATGACTGCCAACCGATTAGCCTCAAAAGTGAAATCCGCACATATCTTCACAATATTCGCCAGCACCCCTTCCATCTTTGCCACTTTCTCTACAACCTTTCAAAGATGTGGTGTAAATACACTGTATATATAGTTTCCCAGTAGTTTCCAGTAGCCAATCACATTGAGATCCTCCTTTTTTAAAAAACGGATCCGTCAAAAAACGGTTACAACGGATGGAAAAATGGTCGCAACGGTTCTAACGGATCTGTTTTTTGGATGCATCTATGTAACGGATCCATCTAAAAAATGGATCCGTTAGAACCGTTTTCTCAACAATTTTGACGGATCCGTCGATCCGTCACGAACTCGGAGCAAACTGACGCCAAACAACTGAAGTGTGAAAGAAGCCTTAGTCTGACATGAACGGTCCCTAGTAAACCCGTGCTGATACTGGGTCATGAGGTTATTCCTCTTCAGACACTCCAGTATAGCATCTCTTACAAAACCCTCCAGGATTTTACCCATAGTAGAGGTTAAGTTTACTGGCCTATAATTACTGAGTTCAGTTTTTGACCCCTTTTTGAATATTGGCACCACATTTGCTATACGCCAGTCCTGTGGTACAGACCCTGTTATTATGGACTCTTTAAAGATTAAAATTAATGGTCTATCAATGACTGTACTTAATTCCTGCAGTACTCGGGGGTGTATCCCATCCGGGCCTGGAGATTTGTCAATTTTAGTGATTTTTAGACGCCGCCTTATTTCCTGCTGGGTTAAGCAGGTGACACTTAATGGGGAATTTTTGTTATCACTGATCATATTGTCTGCCATGGGATTTTCTTTTGTAAATACTGATGAAAAAAAGTCATTTAACATATTGGCTTTTCCTCATCCTCATCCACCATTTCACCCAGACTATTTTTAAGGGGGCCAACACTCTCATTTTTTAGTTTCTTACTATTTATGTAGTTAAAGAATATTTTGAGATTATTTTTACTCTCTCTGGCAATGAGTCTCTCTGTCTCAATTTTTGCTGCCTCGATTTGCTTTTTACAGAATTTATTTAATTTTCTGTATTTATTTAATGCCTCATCACTACCTACTTCCTTTAATTCTCTAAATGCTTTCTTTTTTTCACTTATTGCGCCCCTTACAGCTCTATTTAGCCATATTGGTTTCTTCCTATTTCTAGTATGTTTATTCCCATACGGTATATACTGTGCACAGGTCCTATCCAGGGTGCTAATAAATGTCTCCCATTTTCTTTGTGTATTGTTATGTCTCAGGATATCGTCCCAGTTAATTGCACCAAGATCATCTCTCATCCGTTGGAAATTTGCCCTCCTGAAGTTTAGTGTCCTTGTAACCCCCCTACTACCCATCTTATTAAAGGATACATGAAAACTTATTATTTTGTGATCCCTATTCCCCAAGTGACCCCCAACCCTTATATTTAATATGCGGTCTGGCCTGTTGGTTAATATTAGGTCTAGCAGTGCCCCCCTTCTTGTTGGGTCCTGAACCAGTTGTGAAAGGTAATTGTCTCTCATAGTTGTCAAAAACCGATTACCTTTGCTGGAACTGCAGGTTTCTGTTCCCCAATCTATTTCAGGGTAGTTGAAGTCCCCCATAATAATGACTTCTCCTTGAGTCGCAGCTTCATCTTTTTGCTTTACGAGGATATTCTGTGTTGCTTCCATTATTTTTGGAGATTTATAACCAACCCCTATCAGTAATTTATTATTTTTTCCCCCTCCCCTTATCTCCACCCACAGGGACTCTACATTTTCATTTAATTCACCTATATTATCATGCCGGATGGGTTTTAAGGATGATTTTACATACAGACACACCCCTCCCCCTCGCTTATCTGTACGGTCACGGTCATTTCAGAAAAGACTATAGCCCTGCAAGTTAACAGCCCAGTCATGGCTCTCATCCAGCCACGTCTCAGATATCCCCACCATGTCATAATTATGCTCCAGCAACATTAATTCTAATTTGTCCATTTTGTTGGCGAGGCTTCTGGCATTAGTATACATGCACTTGATGCACTCCTCTCTGTACCTCTCTTCTTTCTTAAATTATTAACTGTTCTAACCCCACCCCCATGCCACCGCCACCCCCAACTTCCTTATTTGTGCCAAGGTCTCTATCTGCACTATCTTCCCCTCCTTAAATTGAATACCCTCCCCCCCAATCCCTAGTTTAAACACTCCTCGAAACTTCTAGCCATTTTCTCACAGCTGCACCTTCCCCATTGAGGTGCAGCCCGTCCCTAGCGCAGAGCCTGTAGCCAACTGAGAAGTTGGCCCAGTTCTGCAGGAACCCAAACCCCTCCTTCCTACACCAATTCTTGAGCCACTTATTAACCTCCCTAATCTCCCATTGCCTCTCTGGCGTGGCACGTGGTACAGGCAGTATTTCGGAAAATACCATGTTGGAGGTCCTTGCTTTCAGCTTGCAGCCTAATTCCCTGAAATTGTTTTTAAGGACCTTTCACAGGTCATAAACACCCTGGGGTCTGTGCGGGCTGCCAGGGGTCTGTGCGGGCTGCCGGGGGTCTGTGTGTGCCTGCCGGGAGTTTGTGCAAGCTGCGGGGGATCTGTGCGGGTTGCTGGGGGTCTGTGCGTGCCTGCCGGGGGTCGGTGCAGGCCTGCCGGGGTGCTGAGCGGGCTGCTGGTGGTCTGTGTGGGTTGCCAGGGGTCTGTGAGGGCTGCCAGGGGTCTGTGTGGATTGCCAGGGGTCTGTATGGGTCTGCCGGGGCTCTGTGTGGGCTGCCGGGGGTCTGTGCGGGATGTTGGGATGACATGAGGCTGGGCTGTGTGTAATCACCCTGTATGGTTCCTTGCTCAATCTCTTCATGCTCCACCTGCAATGCATCCTTTATCATTGTGAGCCAAGAGCTTTTCAGAATGCAGAGAAGCAGGATGGTGATGCTAATTATGGCGTCATCGCCGTTCACCATCTTGGTGGACTCCTAAAAGTTTTGTAGGATGATTAGTGTTGAGCATTCCGATACTGAAAATATTGGGTATCGGCCGATATTCGCTGTATCGGAATTCCAATACGAGTTCCGATATTTTTGCGATATCAGATACTGGAATCAGAAGTTCCTATAGTGCAATTATGCACTATAATGGAATGTGGGTGGTGCGTGGGAGGAGACTGTGTGTGTGTGTGTGTGTGTGTGCGGGGTCTGTCATGAATCCCCAATGGCTAGGGATAGCAAGGGACAAGCAAAGTAATACAAAATATCGGACGAGCTCTAGGGTGATGGAACCTGGGCTGACCGCTGCCCTACGCCTGACAAACGCAACTAGAGATAGCCAGGGAGCGTGCCTACGTTGGTTCTAGACGCCACGCACCAGCCTAAGAGCTAACTAGTACTGCAGAGAAAATAAAGACCTCACTTGCCTCCAGAGGAATGAACCCCAAAAGGTACAGTTGCCCCCCACATGTATTGACGGTGAAATGAGAGGAAGGCACACACATAGAGATGATATATAGGTTCAGCAAATTGAGGCCCGCTGTAAACTAGAAAGCAGAACGATACAAAAGGGGTCTGAGCGGTCAGCAAAAAACCCTAATCAAAAAACCATCCTGAGATTACAAGAACCCATGTGCCAACTCATGGCACATGGGGAGAACCTCAGTCCACTAGAGCTACCAGCTAGCATAGAGACATAATAAGCAAGCTGGACAAAAACCAAACAACTGAAAATCAGCACTTAGCTTATCCTGAAAGATCTGGGAGCAGGTAGGCAGGAACCAAACAGAGCACATCTGAATACATTGATAGCCGGCAAGGGAATGACAGAAAGGCCAGGTAAAATAGGAAACACCCAGCCTCTGATGGACAGGTGGAAACCAAAGGCCGCAACCCACCAAAGTCACCCAGTACCAGCAGTAACCACCAGAGGGAGCCCACAAACAGAATCCACAACAGTACCCCCCCCTTGAGGAGGGGTCACCGAACCCTCACGAGAACCCCCAGGGCGATCAGGGTGAGCTCTATGGAAGGCGCGGACCAAATCAGTCGCATGAACATCGGAGGCGACCACCCAGGAATTATCCTCCTGACCATAACCCTTCCACTTAACCAAATACTGGAGTTTGCGTCTGGAAACACGAGAATCCAAGATCTTCTCAACAACATACTCCAATTCTCCCTCCACCAGCACCGGAGCAGGAGGCTCAACCGAAGGAACAACGGGCACCTCATACCTCCGCAACAACGACCGATGGAACACATTATGAATAGCAAACGATGCTGGGAGATCCAAACGAAAAGATACAGGGTTAAGAATCTCCGAGATCCTATAAGGACCGATGAACCGAGGCTTGAACTTAGGAGAAGAGACCTTCATAGGGACAAAACGAGAAGACAACCACACCAAATCCCCAACAAGAAGTCGGGGACCCACGCGGCGACGGCGATTAGCAAACTGCTGAGTCTTCTCCTGAGATAACTTCAAATTGTCCACCACCTGATTCCAAATCTGATGTAGCCTGTCCACCACCACGTCCACTCCAGGACAATCCGAAGACTCCACCTGACCAGAGGAAAAACGAGGATGAAACCCCGAATTACAAAAAAAAGGAGAGACCAACGTGGCAGAACTAGCCCGATTATTAAGAGCAAATTCGGCCAGTGGCAAAAAAGCAACCCAGTCATCTTGATCAGCAGAAACAAAACACCTCAAATAAGTTTCCAAGGTCTGATTAGTTCGCTCCGTCTGGCCATTCATCTGAGGATGGAATGCAGACGAGAAAGACAAATCAATGCCCATCTTGGCACAAAACGTCCGCCAAAATCTAGACACAAACTGGGATCCCCTGTCAGAAACGATATTCTCCGGAATCCCATGCAAACGAACCACGTTCTGAAAAAACAAAGGGACCAACTCAGAGGAGGAAGGCAACTTAGGCAAGGGTACCAAATGAACCATCTTAGAAAAGCGGTCACACACAACCCAGATAATGGACATTTTCTGTGAAACCGGGAGATCAGAAATAAAATCCATGGAAATGTGCGTCCAAGGCCTCTTCGGGATGGGCAAGGATAACAACAACCCACTGGCCCGAGAACAGCAAGGCTTAGCTCGAGCACACACCTCACAAGACTGCACAAAGGTACGCACATCCCTAGACAAGGAAGGCCACCAAAAAGACCTGGCCACCAAGTCTCTAGTACCAAATATTCCAGGATGACCAGCCAACACAGAAGAATGGACCTCGGAGATGACTCTACTGGTCCAATCCCCCGGAACAAACAGTCTTTCTGGTGGACAACGATCCGGTTTATCCACCTGAAACTCCTGCAATGCACGTCGCAAGTCTGGGGATACGGCGGACAATATTACCCCATCCCTAAGGATACCAGTAGGCCCAGAGTCTCCAGGAGAGTCAGGCACAAAACTCCTGGAAAGAGCATCTGCCTTCACATTCTTTGAACCTGGCAGGTATGAAACCACGAAATTGAAACGAGAAAAAAACAACGACCAACGAGCCTGTCTAGGATTCAAACGCCTGGCAGACTCAAGGTAAATGAGATTCTTGTGATCAGTCAAGACCACCACACGATGTTTAGCACCCTCAAGCCAATGACGCCACTCCTCAAATGCCCACTTCATGGCCAAAAGCTCCCGATTACCCACATCATAATTGCGCTCGGCGGGCGAGAATTTTCTAGAGAAGAATGCACATGGCTTCATCACCGAGCCATTAGAACTTCTCTGTGACAAAACCGCCCCCGCTCCAATCTCGGAAGCATCAACCTCAACCTGAAAAGGAAGTGAAACATCTGGTTGACACAACACAGGAGCAGAAGAAAACCGGCGCTTAAGTTCCTGAAAGGCCTCCACGGCCGCAGGAGACCAATCAGCAACATCAGCACCCTTTTTAGTCAAATCAGTCAAAGGTTTAACAATATTGGAAAAATTAGCAATGAACCGACGATAAAAATTAGCAAACCCCAAGAACTTCTGAAGGCTCTTAACAGATGTAGGTTGTGTCCAGTCACAAATTGCCTGAACCTTGACGGGATCCATCTCAATAGTAGAAGGAGAAAAAATGTACCCCAAAAAAGAAATCTTCTGGACTCCGAAGAGACACTTTGAGCCCTTCACAAACAGAGAATTGGCCCGCAGAACCTGAAACACCTTCCTGACCTGTAGAACATGAGACTCCCAGTCATCAGAAAACACCAAAATATCATCCAAATACACAATCATAAACTTATCCAGATATTCACGGAAAATATTGTGCATAAAGGACTGAAAGACTGACGGAGCATTGGAGAGTCCAAAAGGCATTACCAAATACTCAAAATGGCCCTCAGGCGTATTAAATGCGGTTTTCCACTCATCACCCTGTTTTATCCGCACCAGATTATACGCACCGCGAAGATCTATCTTAGTGAACCACCTAGCCCCCTTAATGCGAGCAAACAAATCAGTCAATAATGGCAATGGATACTGATATTTGACTGTAATCTTATTCAGAAGGCGATAATCTATACAAGGCCTCAGGGAACCATCTTTTTTTGCCACGAAAAAAAAAACCTGCTCCCAGAGGGGACGAAGATGGACGAATATGTCCCTTTTCCAAGGACTCCTTAATATAGTTCCGCATAGCAGTATGCTCTGGCAGTGACAGATTAAATAAACGACCCTTAGGGAACTTACTGCCAGGAATCAATTCTATAGCACAGTCACACTCTCTATGAGGAGGGAGCGAATTGAGCTTAGGCTCCTCAAAAACATCCCTATAGTCAGACAAAAACGCAGGGATCTCCGAAGGAGTAGATGAAGCGATTGAAATCGGAGGTGCATCATCATGAACCCCCTGACATCCCCAGCTTAACACAGACATTGTTTTCCAGTCCAGGACAGGATTATGAGTTTGTAACCATGGCAGACCAAGCACTAGTACATCATGTAAATTATACAGTACAAGGAAGCGAATCACCTCCTGATGAACGGGAGTCATGCGCATGGTCACTTGTGTCCAATACTGCGGTTTATTCATAGCCAATGGTGTAGAGTCAATTCCCTTCAGAGGAATAGGAACTTCCAGAGGCTCCAGACTAAAACCGCAGCGTTTAGCAAATGACCAATCCATAAGACTCAGGGCAGCGCCCGAATCCACATAGGCATCGACGGAAATGGAAGACAGTGAAAAAATCAGAGTCACAGACAAAATGAACTTAGGCTGCAGAGTACCAATGGCAAAAGATTTATCAACCCTTTTTGTGCGTTTAGAGCATGCTGATATAACATGAGCTGAATCACCACAATAAAAACACAATCCATTTTTCCGCCTATAATTTTGCCGTTCACTTCTGGACTGAATTCTATCACATTGCATAGTCTCAGGTGCCTGTTCAGAAGACACCGCCAACTGGTGCACGGGTTTGCGCTCCCGTAAACGCCGATCAATCTGAATGGCCATAGCCATAGACTCATTCAGACCTGTAGGCGTAGGGAACCCCACCATAATATCCTTAATGGCCTCAGAAAGACCATTTCTGAAGTTTGCAGCCAGGGCGCACTCATTCCACTGAGTAAGCACCGACCATTTCCGAAATGTTTGACAATATATTTCCGCTTCATCATGCCCCTGAGAGAGGGCTAATAAAGCCTTTTCAGCCTGAATCTCCAGGTTGGGTTCCTCATAGAGCAATCCCAATGCCAGAAAAAACGCATCCACACTGAGCAATGCAGGATCCCCTGGTGCCAATGCAAATGCCCAATTCTGAGGGTCGCCCCGCAGGAAAGATATTACAATCTTGACCTGTTGAGCAGGGTCTCCAGAGGAGCGAGATTTTAAAGAAAGAAACAATTTACAATTGTTCCTGAAATTCAGGAAGGTAGATCTATCTCCAGAAAAGAACTCTGGAATAGGAATTCTAGGTTCAGACATGGGAGTGTGAACAACAAAATCCTGTATGTTTTGAACTTTTGCCGCGAGATTACTCAGGCTGGAAGCCAAACTCTGGACATCCATGTTAAACAGCTAATATCAGAGCCATTCAAGGGTTAAGAGGAGGTAAGAAGCAGCTAGACAGCAATTAAGGGCTAGGCAGCAAAACTCTGAAGGGAAAAAAAAAAAAAAAATTCCCTTAAACACTTCTTTTTCTCCTGCTTCAGCCCAAACAATTAACACTTTGTGGGCCGGCTATACTGTCATGAATCCCCAATGGCTAGGGATAGCAAGGGACAAGCAAAGTAATACAAAATATCGGACGAGCTCTAGGGTGATGGAACCTGGGCTGACCGCTGCCCTACGCCTGACAAACGCAACTAGAGATAGCCAGGGAGCGTGCCTACGTTGGTTCTAGACGCCACGCACCAGCCTAAGAGCTAACTAGTACTGCAGAGAAAATAAAGACCTCACTTGCCTCCAGAGGAATGAACCCCAAAAGGTACAGTTGCCCCCCACATGTATTGACGGTGAAATGAGAGGAAGGCACACACATAGAGATGATATATAGGTTCAGCAAATTGAGGCCCGCTGTAAACTAGAAAGCAGAATGATACAAAAGGGGTCTGAGCGGTCAGCAAAAAACCCTAATCAAAAAACCATCCTGAGATTACAAGAACCCATGTGCCAACTCATGGCACATGGGGAGAACCTCAGTCCACTAGAGCTACCAGCTAGCATAGAGACATAATAAGCAAGCTGGACAAAAACCAAACAACTGAAAATCAGCACTTAGCTTATCCTGAAAGATCTGGGAGCAGGTAGGCAGGAACCAAACAGAGCACATCTGAATACATTGATAGCCGGCAAGGGAATGACAGAAAGGCCAGGTAAAATAGGAAACACCCAGCCTCTGATGGACAGGTGGAAACCAAAGGCCGCAACCCACCAAAGTCACCCAGTACCAGCAGTAACCACCAGAGGGAGCCCACAAACAGAATCCACAACAGGGGTCTGTGCGTGACCATGGGGGTCTGTGCGGGCCTACTGGGGGTCTGTTCGGGCCTCTCGGGGGTCTGTGCGGGCTGCCGAGGGTCTGTGCGTGCCTGCCAGGGGTCTATGCGGGACTGTCGGGGATCTGTGCGGGCTGCCTGGGATCTGTGTGGGCTGCCGGGGGACTGTGCGGGCCTGCCGGGGCTCTGTGCGGGCTGCTGGAGGTCTGTGCGGGCTGCCGGGGGTCTGAGCGGGCCAGTAGTAGTCCCATCATCCAGCTAATGTGTTGAGTGTAAAAAAAATACTACATACATATTACATACATACTATATATATACTACATACATACATACTACATACATACAACATACTACATACAACATACTACATACATTCTACATACATACCATATACATACTACATACATACTACATACTACATACATACTACATACCACATACATACTACATACATACTACATACCACATACATACTACATACATACTACACACATACTACATACATACTACATACATACCACATGCATACTACATACATACTACATACCACATACATATTACATACATACTACATACATACTACATACCACATACATGCGACATACATACTACATACATACATACAACATACATGCATACATGCAACATACATACTACATACCTACTACATATATACTACATACATACATACTACATACAATACTTTCATATATTACATACAATACATACATACAGACATACAGTACATTAAACATAGATTACATACTCACCATTACTTGTCATTTTGATCCCTGAAGCCAGCGTCATCTGTAAAAAAGATTAAAATAACAAACAACCAATATACTCCCTGTCTGCACAAATCCACAAGGGTCCCACGATGATCTCCTGTGGAGAACGGCAGCATAAGCTGATGCAACCGCTCTCCAGGGGCTCCAGGAACACAATGATGGGAGGAGGTATCCTTCCGCACTGTATTCCTCCGCCGCTGTAAAAAAAATAGTCCCTAGTCTCACTTTTGGCATTGCTGTGTGAGAAATTTTCCCACACAGCAATTGCAATAAAGTGAGACTGAGAGGTTACTATAGTTCAGTGATGCACTGCAGGAGCCATTGTCTCCTGTCAGTGTGTCACTGAAGGTCCTATAGAACAGTGACATCACCCGATGTCACTGTTCTATAAGGGAAATCGTCATGGGACACTCGTTATTAATCGGACTACGGCAGACAGGTAGTATGTGGTTTATTATTTTACATTTTTTGCAGGTGCTGAAGTATGGTAAGTATGGTTAAATGAAGAATAATAAAATACTTTTTTCTTAATTTGTGTGTTTTATTAACCTTTTACTAGTATTGATTAATACTGGATAGGCATCTTATTGACGCCTTTCCGTTATTAACCCGGCTTAATGTCACGTTACAATAGTAAGGTGACATTAACCCCTTATTACCCCATATCCCACCGCTACACGGGAGTGGGAAGAGAGGGGCTAAGTGCCAGAATTGGTGCATCCTACAGATGCGCCATTTCTGGGGCTGCTGTGGACTGGTATTTGTAGCGGGGGGCCAATATCCATGGCCCCTCTCTAGGCTATGAATGTCAGCCCGCAGCTGTCTGCATCATTTTTTGGGGGGGTCCCCCTATTTTAATAGGCAGTAAAGGCTACGCAGACAGCTGCGGGCTGATATTCATAGCAGATATTGGCCCTCGGCCGTCAGGTTTCCTCCTCTGGCGCAGAAAATTGCATGGAAGCCCACACCGTTTTTTCCATTTTTTAAAAAAATTCAACGCTCATTAAGGCCTGTTTCATACTTGCGTCAGTATGGGTCCTTCGCTATGCGTCGGGCCGATGTACTGACGCACGTTGTGAAATTTCTGAAGTCAGGGGAGGACGGGGTGGAGTTTTGGATGCACAGGCGCGGTAGAAAATAGTGGACGCGACGGACAATAAAATGTTCACTTGAACGTTTTTTCGTGCCAATGGTCTGCCAAAAGACGACAGATCCGTTGCACGACAGAGGCGACGTGTGGCCATCCGTCGCTAATAAAAGTCTATGGGTAAAAAATGCATCCTGCGAGCACATTTCAGGATCCTTTTTTTTCCACCGGATCTATTTTTTCTCACAGAGTTGTATTGCGTCTGATGGCCACACGTTGTTAGGGCTAGTGGAACGCACCGAGGAAAATAGTTTTTATTGTTATTGGTGCGTTCGCAGCCCGGGGTCCACCGTGCAGGAGAACCTGCTGCTAGACAAATGGCAGCACTATATGGAGGTATTGGCTAGCTTGGTTAACTCACAGAGCAGCCGTGAAAGCAAAGCTCTGCGCCCTGTTAACTTCACAGGAGCACAGGCTAACTACCCAAGAGAGAGCAGTCAGTGGTCATGCATGCACAAAAAACTCCTCGCCGGAGGTGCCAGTATTCTAGGGGCTTATTTCAGCCAGGTCCCTGAATGTACTCAGACACACAAACTCCTCGCCCGAGGTGCCAGCATTCTAGGGGCTTATTTCAGCCGGGTTCCTGAACACAATCACACATGACCACACTGGCGCAAAGCACATAATTTAGGAAGACACTAGCGCATGGCCGTGCAGCCATGCGAGCCTTTTATAGCTGCAGCCCGAACAGGACCTTCCAAAAAGGACCAATGAGAAGCTGCTGCAAAGCCTGAGCACCTTCAGGACCTTCCTGGAGGACCAATGGGCTTTGCTGCAGTATCCAAGCATGTGACCCTCGATCTCCAATGAGAGATCTTACCCTGGGCATGCTCAGAAGGAGAAAAGCAAGACTTAGTCCCAAAAACATCTGCTCGCTGCTGCCCAGCACTGACTACAATAGCAGAAGCTGGAAGAGCAGCAGTAATCCTCCTCACAGAGTCAGATTGAGCGAGACGCTGAGACAGATGTCTCCGCTGAGGAGCCTCCACTGCGGCAGGAGAAGAATGGGAAACCGTAGCGGAGATGGCCCGAGATTCCGCTGTGCAGAGGCAGGAACTCGACCCCTCACACACGTTTCATCTGTTTTTTGCAGGATCCATCAAAAAAGCTGTTACCGCTGGATGGAAAGCACATACAGAGGAATGGTTTTTCTGTCCGGTGAAAAAACGCACAGTGACGGATCTGGCAAAAAACGGATGAAACTGAGATGTGAAATGATGAATCTGGCCTCCGAATCCATTTTTTCATACATGTTTCCATTCAAATCATGCACATTTTCCGTTTATTTATTTATTTCCAAAAACTGCATCAAAACTGCGCAAAAACCGCACCAAAAACTGCATCAAAACTGCAACAAACTGCATCAAAAACTGCATCATAACTGCACCAAAAACTGCATCAAAACTGCACCAAAAACTGCACCAAAAAACATATTGCTGTCTATGTAAACGCATGGGTTTTTAAGCACATGCGTTTGGTTGCGTTTTAAACGCATGTGTTTTCATAGAAAAAAACAAGAATACACACTGATAAGCCACCCCCCACCATCAAGGTGATAAAGGGATCCAAACCCTAACCCTAACCCTACCCCTAACCCTAACCCTAACCGTAACCCTAACCCATCAAGGTTATAAAGGGATCCAAATTCTAACCCTAACCCTCTCCCATCAAGGTGATAAAGGGATCCAAACCCTAACCCTAAACCTACCCCTAACCCTAACCCTAACCCATCAAGGTGATAAAGGGATCCAAACCCTAACCCTAACCCTACCCCTAACCCTAACCCTAACCCATCAAGGTGATAAAGGGATCCAAACTCTAACCCTAACCCTAACCCTAACCTATCAAGGTGATAAAGGGATCCAAACCCTAACCCTAACCCTAAACCTAACCCTAGCTATTTCTATTTATAGTGGGTTTTCTAGATGATTTTGATGATTGGCAGCTGACACACTTCTCAGCATGCGTTTCAAAAACGCAAACGCAGGAAAAAATGCATGTAAACGCGTCAAAACACCGCGTTTTTTTACCGCATGAGAAAACGCATGCGTCTAAAAACGCAGCATTTGCACGCATTTACATGCGTTTTTTTCACCACCTGCGTTTGCGTTTTAAACGCTGCGTTTTTAAACGCAAATGTGAAACTAGCCTTAGCCTTCTATTTCTAACAGCTAATCCTGTTAAACTCCAGTACCTGATGCAAAATCTCTATATAAAGGGTGAATAGCTCACACCCCCTGGCTCAAAATTATAGAGCACACTGATGAAGGTCTTCAGAGACCGAAACGTTTGTAAATATAAATACTGTATGTATTAAACACCCCCCTTTTGCATCAGACTTCTTGGAGTGTGCTGAGTATATATTCTATAGCACAAATTTCACAACGTGCGTCAGTACGTCGGCCTGATGCATAGCTACTGACCCATACCAACACATTAAGAAGCCTTAATGACCGTTGAATTAAAAAAAAAACAGAAAAAAATGGCGTTGTCTCCCTTGCAATTTTCTGCGCCAGAGGGGGAAAGCCAACAGCTGGAGGCCAATATTTGTAGCCTGCTGTGAATATCTGCCCGCAGCTGTCTGCGTAGCCTTTTCTGGCTATTAAAATAGGGGGACCCCAAAAAAATTTGACGTGGGGTCACCTATATTTTATAGCCAGAAAGGCTACGCAGACAGCTGCGGGCTGATATTCATAGCCTAGAGAGGGGCCATGGATATTACCCCCCCCCCCGGTTATAAATACCGGTCTGCAGCCATCCCGGAAATGGTGCATCTGTAAGATGCGCCAATTCTGTCAATTAGCCCCTCTCTTCCCACTCCTGTGTAGCGGTGGGATATGGGGTAATAAGGGGTTAATGTCACCTTGCTATTGTAAGGTGACATTAAGCCGGGTTAATAACGGATAACGGAAAGGCGTCAATAAGACGCCTATCCATTATTAATCCAATACTAGTAAAGGGTTAATAAAGCACACACACATTAGGAAAAAAGTATTTTAATATTCTTCATTTAACCATACTTACCATACTTCAGCACCTGCAAAAAACGTAAAATAATAAACCGTATACTACCTGTCCGCCGTAGTCCAATTAATAATGAGTGTCCCACGATGATCTCCCCTATAGAACAGTGCTCTATAGGACCTTCAGTGACACACTGACAGGAGACAATGGCTCCTGCAGTGCATCACTGAACTATAGTAACCTCTCACTAAGCCTCACTTTATGGCAATTGCTGTGTGGGAAAATTTCTCACACAGCAATGCCAAAAGTGAGACTAGGGACTATTTTTTAGAGCAGCGGAGGAATACAGTGCGGAAAGATATCTTCCTCCCGTCATTGTGTTCCTGGAGCCCTTGGAGAGAGGTCGCATCAGCTGATGCTGCCGTTCTCCATGGGAGATCGTCATGGGACACTCGTGGATTTCTGCAGGCAGGGAGTATATTGGTTGTTTGTTATTTTAATCTTTTTTACAGATGAAACTGGCTTTGGGGATCAAAATGACAAGTAATGGTGAGTATGTAATCTATGTTTAACCCCTTCATTACCTTGGGATTTTCCATTTTTCCGTGTTCACTTTTTGCTCCCCTCCTTCCCAGAGTCATAACTTTTTTATTTTTCCGTAAATTTGGCCATGTGAGGGCTTATTTTTTGCTGGGCCAGTTGTACTTTTGAAAGACATCATTGGTTTTACCATGCCGTGTACTAGAAAACAGGAAAAAAAATTCCAAGTACGGAACGGTGAAATTGCAAAAAAAAGTGCAGTCCCAAACTTGTTTTTTGTTTGTCTTTTTGCTAGGTTCACTAAATGCTAAAACTGACCAGCCGTTATGATTCTCCAGGTCAGTACGAGTTCATAAATACCTAACTTGACTAGGTTATTTTTTATCTAAGTGGTGAAAAAAAATTCCAAAGTTTGCTAAAAAAAAAAAAAAATGCGCCATTTTCCGATACTCATAGCGTCTCCAGTTTTCATGATCTGGGGTCGGTTGAGAGCTTATTTTTTGCGTGCCGAGCTGGCGTTTTTAATTATAACATGTTGGTGCAGATTCATTATTTTGATCACCTGTTAATGCATTTTAATGCAATGTCGTGAAAAAAACCGTAATTCTGGAGTTTCTAATTTTTTTTCTCGCTACGCCGTTTAGCGATCAGATTAATGCTTTTTTTTAATTGATAGATCGGGCAATTTTAAAAGCGGCGATACCAAATATGTGTAGGTTTGATTTATTTTGATTGGTGCGAAAGGGGGGTGATTTAAACTTTTATATTTTTTTTATTTTTTTCACATTTTTTTTTACTTTTTTTTTTACTTTTGCTTTTCAGAAGCATCGTTGACCCCCGATCATGTGAACGGGGTCGGCGATGCGCTCATTTCTGGCTGCCCGGCCAGAAGCGCCGGTTAAATGCCGCTGTCTGCGTTTGACAGCGGCATTTAACTAGTTAATAGCGGCGGGTGAATTGCGATTTCACCCGCCACTATTGCGGGCACATGTTAGCTGTTCAAAACAGCTGACATGTCCCGGCTTTGATGCGGGCTCACCGCTGGAGCCCGCATCAAAGCAGGGCTTCCGACCTCGGACGTACTATCCCGTCCGAGGTCAGAAAGGGGTTAATGTACTGTATGTCTATATGTATGTATTGTAGGAATGTATGAATGTATTGTATGTAGCACGTATGTAGTATGTATGTAGGTATGCAATGTATGAATGTATTGTATGTAGTATGTATGTAGTATGTATGTTGTATGTATGTAGTATGTATGTTGTATGTATGTACTATGTATGTAGTATGTATGTTGTATGTAGTATGTTTGTATGTATGTAGTATGTATGTTGTATGTATGTAGCATGTATGTAGTATGTATGTAGGATGTACGTATATATGTATGTATGTATGTAGTATGTATGTAGCATGTATGTTTTTCTTTTTTACATTTAACACATTAGCTGGATGATGGGACTACTACTGTCCCATCATTGGCTAATGTGTCAATCACTGTCACTGTAGCAGGCATCGTTCGATGAGACATGTAGTCCCATCGGATGATGCCTGCACACACGCACAGACCCCCGGCAGCCCGCACAGAGCCCCGGCAGCCTGCACAGACCCCCGACAGCTCGCACAGACCCCCGGCAGCCCACACAGAGTCCCGACAGCCCGCACAGACCCCCGGCAGGCCACACAGAGCCCCAGCAGGCCCGCACAGACCCCCGACAGCCCGCACAGACCCCATCAGGCCCGTACACACCCCCTGCAGCCTGCATAGAGCCCCGACAGGCCTGCACAGACCCCCGGCAGGCACACACAGACCCCGGCAGCCTGCACAGACCCCCGGCAGCCCGCATAGACCCACGGCAGCCCGCACAGAGCCCCGGCAGGCCTGCACAGACCCCCGGCAGGCCCACACAGACCCCCGGCAGGCCCACACAGACCCCCGGCAGCCCGCACAGACCCCCCGGCAGGCCCACACAGACCCCAGGCAGCCCGCACAGACCCCCGGCAGCCCGCACAGACCCTCAGCAGGCCGCACAGACCCACAGCAGCCTGTACAGAGCCGCAGCAGGCCCACACAGAGCCCCGGTAGCCCGCACAGAGCCCTGGCAGCCCGCAAAGAGCCCTGGCAGCCCACACAGAGCCCCGGCAGCCTGCACAGTCCCCTGGCAGCCCACACAGACCTCCAATAGGCCCGTACAGACCACCGGTAGCCCACACAGAACCCCGGTAGCCCGCACAGACCCCCGAGTGGCCCATACAGATCCCTGGCAGACCCGCACAGACCCCGCCCATACACACGGCCTCAGATACTTACCTTCCTTCTCCCATTCCTCAGCGCGTTTACGACTTGGTCCCTTGTCACTCCCCGTCCGACTTCTCTGGATTGTGGTGCTTCGGCACTTTGCGCATGCGCGGTGGTGCTTCCTCCACCGCTGGGTTCCCCGGAGGTCGTGACCCAATGGCTTTACCCCAACATGGCGACGCCCACCGATTATTTCTTCCCGGCGTCTTCTGAGGTAAGATGCCTGTGCATCTATGGTGATATCCATAGAATGTAAGTCCGCAAGGACAGGGTCCTCTCCCCTCTGTACCAGTCTGTCACTGTAAACGTGTTTACTGTAAACTATATCTGTAACTCTGTATGTAACCCCTTTCTCATGTACAGCACCATGGAATTAATGGTGCTATATAAATAAATAATAATAATAATAATATGCTGGAAACCTTGCCAGCGCTCTCTTCCGTCATCAAGCTCCCTTGTGTCTCTGCCGTGCCTGCCCTGGGTCTCTGCCGTGCCTGCCCTGTGTCTCTGCCGTGCCTGCCCTGTGTCTTTGCTGTGCCTGCCCTGTGTCTCTGCCGTGCTTGCCCTGAGTCTGTGCCCTGCCTGCTCTGTGTCTCCACCGTGCCTGCCCATTGTCTCCGCCATGCCTGCCCTGTGATTCAGCCATACCTGCCCTGTGTCTCTGCCGTGCCTTCCCTGCGTCTCTTTTGTGCCAGCCCGATGTATAATCTTGTCCGCCAGTTCTGCCCTTATCTACCAGTCTCTACTATTTTTTGTTTTCTCTTTTGCAGCATCGTACCCTTCAGTGTCTGGTTTCCCGGATCCCACTCTTCTCCCATATTTCCTGTTCTCCCTGCGCCTGTCCACTCCGTTCTTTCTCAGTCTCTTCTCTTGACCTGCTTGTAGTCACCCCTTTGGCTCTAGCTGTTGTGTATCCATCCCCCTTGGGCCTGCCCCTAATGCTTTCTGTATAGGATGTGGTTCCATATGGCCTGCTCGCCCTCAGGGGCTCTAAAGCGATGACCCAGAGGGTCCACTCTTGGGTTCCTATCTAGATTCCTAATAGTAAGCACAGGTCTTGGACCCCGCTGGAACCTCTGACTACCAGAAAGAGCTGCTCTTTTTATGGAAGAATCAGACCCATATCATGTCCTTCATGAAAACTATGGACTCCCGACTCTCCTCGCTCCAGTCTTCTGATCCTGGGAACGCTTCTCAGCTAGCTGGTCTACAACAGGAGCTGGCTCAGCAGCGAGACACCCAGTCTCATATTCTTAGTTGTATGGCCTCGGTGGATGACCGGTTGCTCTCCTTGCAGTCGGCCACTACTACTTCTGCCTCAGTTTCTGCTCCCCACCCTCCTCCCCGTTTGGCTAAACCACCTCAGTGATCCTTTGGTGATCCCAAAGTGTGTCAGAGTTTTCTGAATCAATGTCGCCTCCATTTTGAACTTTTGCCCCTGCAATACCCTACTGATCGGGCTAAAGTGGCCTTTTTGATTTCCCACCTGGAGGGGGATGCCTTGGCATGGGTTAATCCTCTCTGGGAGCGTGACGATCCTGTGGTTTCCCAGCTGTTTGCATTTCTGGAGACCTTTTGTCGTGTTTTCGATGAACCGGGACATCTGGACTCTACTACAGAGGCTCTCTTTAACCTCCACCAAGGGTCCCTAACTGTAGGCCAGTTGTTGTGAATTCCGCTCTTGGGCTCCCTCCGGTGGTTGTAAGTAGTACTTTTGTGAGTTCTGCTCTTGGGCTCCCTCTGGTGGTTTTGAGTGTTATGGCTGCTTCTTGGATTTTGCATCAGCAGCTGCTTCCACTGATCGTCTTTCTGGCTCGGCTATTTTAGTCTGGCCTTATCCCTCAATCAATGCCAGTTGTCAATTGTTCCTGCTTGGAGTCACGGCTCTTTTGGATTTCCCTGACACTCTGACCTGTTCAACAAAGATAAGTCCTTGCTTGTCCTTTTGCAGTCCTCTTGTTGTGGACTTTATTGTTCAGCACATTCTATGTTTTGCTCATTTGTCCAGCTTATCAGTATGGATCTATTCTGCTAAGCTGGAAGCTCTGGGCAGCAGATTTTGCCCTCCACACCTTTAGTCAGGTGTGGAGATTTTTGCATTTCTCTGTGGTGGACTTTTTCTAGTTTTTATTACTGACCGCACAGTGTTCTTTCCTGTACTGTCTATCTAGCTAGAAGTGGCCTCCTTTGCTAAATCCTGTTTCATTCTACGTGTGTCATTTCCTTCTCCACTCACAGTCATTATTTGTGGGGGGCTATCTGTCCTTTGGGGATTTTCTCTGAGGCAAGTAAGCTTTCCTGTTTCTACCTTTAGGGGTAGCTAGTTCTCCGGCTGTGACGAGGTGTCCAGGGAGTGACAGGAACATCCCACGGCTACTGCTAGTGTTGTGTTAAGATCAGGAACTGCGGTCAGTATAGTTACCACATGCTCAGAGCTAGTCGCATGTCGCTCCTAAATTACCAGTCCATAACAGTACAACTGGCCAAAAATGAGTTGAATGCATCTCAAAAGAAGGAAAAGAAAAAGAGTTCTGAGCAATTTTTTTTTTCTTTAGTCTGTTTTGTCTTTTTCCTTCCTCTTAATCTTTGGGTGGTTCAGGATTTGGGCGCGGGCATGGATGTTCAGGGTTTGTTTTCTCGTGTGGATCAGCTTGCTGCAAGAGTACAGAGTATCCAAGATTATGTTGTTCAGATTCCGTCTTTAGAGCCTAGAATTCCTACTCCAGATTTGTTTTATGGGGATAGATCCAAGTTTTTGAACTTTAAAAATTACTGCAAATTGTTTTTTGCTCTGAAACCCCGTTCCTCTGGTGATCCCATTCAGCAAGTTAAAATAGTTATTTCTTTGCTGCGTGGTGACCCTCAGGACTGGGCATTCTCCCTTGAGTCAGGGGATCCGGCATTGCTTAATGTAGATGCATTTTTTCAATCGCTCAGATTATTGTATGACGAACCTAACTCTGTGGATCATGGGGAAAAAACCTTGTTGGCCCTGTGTCAGGGTCAGGAAGCGGAATTATACTGCCAGAAATTTAGAAAATGGTCTGTGCTCACTAAATTGAATGAGGACGCTCTGGCAGCAATTTTCAGAAAGGGTCTTTCTGAAGCCCTTAAAGATGTTATGGTGGGGTTCTCCACGCCTGTTGGTTGAGCGAATCTATGTCTCTAGGCATTCAGATTGATTGGCGCCTGCGCGAGTGCAAAGTGGTGCATCATATGGTAGCGTCCTCTGAACAGAGTCCTGAGCCTATGCAATGTGATAGGATTTTGACTAGAGCAGAACAGAGGGGATACAGATGTCAGAATGGGCTGTGTTTTTACTGTGGTGATTCTGCTCATGCTATTTCTGATTGCCCTAAGCGTATTAAGAGGGTAGCTAGATCTGTTACCATCAGTACTGTACAGCCTAAATTTCTCCTGTCTGTGACCCTGATTTGCTCATTGTCATCCTTTTCTGTCATCGCATTTGTGGATTCAGGCGCTGCCCTGAACTTAATGGACTTAGAATTCGCCAGGCGCTGTGGTTTTTCTTTGCAACCTTTGCAGAGCCCTATTCCTTTGAGGGGTATTGATGCTACACCGTTGGCCAAGAATAAACCTCAGTATTGGACTCAGCTGACTATGTGCATGGCTCCAGCACATCAGGAAGATTGCCGTTTTCTGGTGTTGCATAATTTACATGATGTTGTTGTACTGGGTTTTCCATGGTTACAAGTACACAATCCAGAGCTGGATTGGAAATCTATGTCTGTGACTAGTTGGGGTTGTCAAGGGGTACATAGTGATGTTCCTTTGATGTCAATTTCCTCTTCCCCCTCTTCTGATGTTCCTGAATTTTTGTCAGATTTCCAGGATGTATTCGATGAGCCCAAGTCCAGTTCCCTTCTTCCACATAGGGACTGTGATTGTGCTATTGACTTGATTCCTGGCTGTAAGTTCCCTAAGGGCCGACTTTTCAATCTATCTGTGCCAGAGCATGCCGCCATGCGGAGCTATGTTAAGGAGTCTTTGGAGAAGGGGCATATTCGGCCGTCTTCGTCACCATTGAGAGCGGGATTCTTTTTTGTTGCCAAGAAGGATGGCTCCTTGAGACCCTGTATCGATTATCGCCTTCTTAATAAGATCACGGTCAAATTCCAATACCCTTTACCTTTGCTTTCAGATTTGTTTGCTCGGATTAAGGGGGCTAGTTGGTTTACCAAGATTGACCTTCATATAATCTTGTTCGTATTAAACAGGGTGACGAATGGAAAACTGCATTTAATACGCCCGAAGGCCATTTTGAATACCTTGTGATGCCTTTCGGGCTTTCTAATGCTCCTTCTGTATTTCAGTCCTTCATGCATGATATTTTCCGCAATTATCTTGATAAATTCTTGATTGTGTATTTGGATGATATTTTGATTTTTTCCGATGATTGGGAGTCTCATGTGAAGCAGGTCAGGATGGTATTCCAGATCCTTTGTGATAATGCCCTATTTGTGAAGGGGTCTAAGTGCCTATTTGGAGTTCAGAAGGTCTCTTTTTTGGGGTTTATTTTTTCTCCTTCGTCTATAGAAATGGATCCTGTTAAGGTCCAAGCCATTCATGACTGGATTCAGCCCACATCTGTGAAGAGCCTTCAGAAATTTTTGGGCTTTGCTAATTTTTATCGCTGTTTCATTGCCAACTTCTCCAGTGTGGTTAAACCCCTGACCGATTTGACGAAGAAAGGCGCTGATGTGACGAATTGGTCCTCTGCGGCTGTTGAGGCCTTTCAGGAGCTTAAACGCCGATTTACTTCTGCCCCTGTGTTGCGTCAGCCGGATGTTTCTCTTCCTTTTCAGGTTGAGGTTGACGCTTCTGAGATTGGGGCAGGGGCCGTTTTGTCACAGAGGAATTCTGATGGTTCCTTGATGAAACCATGTGCCTTCTTTTCCCAAAAGTTTTCGCCTGCGGAACGCAATTATGATGTCGGCAATCGGGAGTTGTTGGCTATGAAGTGGGCATTTGAGGAGTGGCGACATTGGTTTGAGGGAGCCAGACACCGCGCTGTGGTCTTGACCGATCATAAGAATCTGATTTACCTCGAGTCGGCTAAGCGGCTGAACCCTAGACATGCTCGATGGTCCCTGTTTTTCTCCCGTTTCGATTTTGTGGTCTCATATCTTCGGGATCTATGAATTTTAAAGCGGATGCCCTCTCTAGGAGTTTTTTGCCTGATTCTCCTGGAGTTCTTGAGCCGGTTGGCATTATTAGGGAAGGGGTGGTTCTTTCTGCCATCTCCCCTGATTTACGGCGGGTGCTTCAGGAATTTCAGGCTGATAAACCTGACCGCTGTCCTATGGGGAAGCTGTTTGTTCCTGATAGATGGACAAGTAAGGTAATTTCTGAGGTCCATTGTTCGGTGTTGGCCGGTCATCCTGTGATTTTTGGTACCAGAGATTTGGTTGCTAGGTCCTTTTGGTGGCCTTCCTTGTCGCAGGATGTGCGTTCTTTTGTGCAGTCCTGTGGGACTTGTGCCGGGCTAAGCCTTGCTGTTCCCGCGCTAGTGGGTTGCTTTTGCCTTTGCCTGTCCCTGAGAGGCCCTGGACGCTTATTTCCATGGATTTTATTTCGGATCTTCCTGTGTCCCAGAGGATGTCTGTTATCTGGGTGGTTTGTGACCGGTTCTCTAAAATGGTCCATTTGGTACCTTTGCCTAAATTGCCTTCCTCCTCTGATTTGGTTCCATTGTTTTTTCAGCATGTGGTTCGTTTGCATGGCATTCCGGAAAATATTGTGTCTGAGAGAGGTTCCCAGTTTGTTTCCAGGTTTTGGCAGGCCTTTTGTGCTAAGATGGGCATTAATTTGTCTTTTTCTTCGGCGTTCCATCCTCAGACAAATGGCCAAACTGAGCGAACTAATCAAACCTTGGAAACCTATTTGAGATGCTTTGTGTCTGCTGACCAGGATGATTGGGTGGCTTTCTTGCCGTTGGCTGAGTTTGCCCTTAATAATCGGGCCAGTTCGGCTACTTTGGTTTCGCCTTTTTTTTGTAATTTTGGTTTCCATCCTCGTTTTTCTTCAGGGCAGGTTGAGCCTTCTGATTGTCCTGGTGTAGATTCTGTGATGGACAGGTTACAGCAGATTTGGACTCATGTGGTAGACAATTTGACGTTGTCTCAGGAAAAGGCTCAGCGTTTTGCTAACCGCCGTCGGTGTGTTGGTCCTCGGCTTCGGGTGGGGGATTTAGTCTGGTTATCTTCTCGTCATGTTCCTATGAAGGTTTATTCCCCTAAGTTTAAGCCTCGGTTTATTGGTCCTTATAAGATTTCTGAGATTATCAATCCAGTGTCTTTTCGTTTCGCCCTTCCAGCCTCTTTTTCCATCCACAATGTTTTCCATAGATCTTTGTTGTGGAGATATGTGGTACCCGTTGTTCCTTCTGTTGATCCTCCCGCCCCGGTGTTGGTTGAGGGGGAGTTGGAATATGTGGTTGAGAAAATATTGGATTCTCGTTTTTCGAGGCAGAGGCTTCAGTATCTTGTCAAGTGGAAGGGTTATGGCCAGGAGGATAATTCTTGGGTGGCTGCCTCCGATGTTCATGCCGCCGATTTGGTTCGTGCTTTTCACTTGGCTCGTCCTGATCGGCCTGGGAGCTCTGGTGAGGGTTCGGTGACCCCTCCTCAAGGGGGGGGTACTGTTGTGAATTCCACTCTTGGGCTCCCTCCGGTGGTTGTAAGTAGTACTTTTGTGAGTTCTGCTCTTTTGCTCCCTTTGGTGGTTTTGAGTGGTATGGCTGCTTCTTGGATTTAGCATCAGCAGCTGCTTCCACTGATCGTCTTTCTGGCTCGGCTATTTTAGTCTGGCCTTATCCCTCAATCAATGCCAGTTGTCAATTGTTCCTGCTTGGAGTCAGGGCTCTTTTGGATTTCCCTGACACTCTGACCTGTTCAGCAAAGATAAGTCCTTGCTTGTCCTTTTGCAGTCCTCTTGTTGTGGACTTTATTGTTCAGCACATTCTATGTTTTGCTCATTTGTCCAGCTTATCAGTATGGATCTATTCAGCTAAGCTGGAAGCTCTGGGCAGCAGATTTTGCCCTCCACACCTTTAGTCAGGTGTGGAGATTTTTGCATTTCTCTGTGGTGGACTTTTTCTAGTTTTTATTACTGACCGCACAGTGTTCTTTCATGTACTGTCTATCTAGCTAGAAGTGGCCTCCTTTGCTAAATCCTGTTTCATTCTACGTGTGTCATTTCCTTCTCCACTCACAGTCATTATTTGTGGGGGGCTATCTGTCCTTTGGGGATTTTCTCTGAGGCAAAATAGCTTTCCTGTTTCTACCTTTAGGGGTAGCTAGTTCTCCGGCTGTGATGAGGTGTCCAGGGAGTGACAGGAACATCCCACGGCTACTGCTAGTGTTGTGTTAAGATCAGGAACTGCGGTCAGTATAGTTACCACCTGCTCAGAGCTAGTCGCATGTCGCTCCTAAATTACCAGTCCATAACAGCCAGTACACTGTTCAGTTTCGTACTCTGTCATCTGAGTTGGGCTGGAATAATGAGGCTTTGGTGGGTGCCTTCTGGAGGGGTCTCTCCGGGCGTATAAAAGACGAGCTTGCAGGTCGTGATATCCCAACTGTCTTGGGGGAATTTGATTTCCCTGTCTACCCATATTGACCTTCGTTTCCAGGAACGTGCCTGGGAGAGGAGACTTCTTCGGCCTCCTCCATCCACTCGAAGACCACCCAGTCCTCAACTCAGAAAGTCCTCCACGGCGTCTGCTCCTGAAACGATGCAAGTCAACCACCTCAATATCAACTTGAAGACCCGTCAGCTCAAGCCGCAGATGCCACACCAGCAGAGGAGCAAGAAAATCTACCTCCTGCTAATGGTGAATCTGTCATGCCCACAGTGAGGAGGAGCAGTCGTAGGAAATCAGGTTGTCAGCAACATGAGGTATTTGATTGTGTATTACCACGCACACTGAGCTCTGCTACGTTCAACAGCAGAGAACAGATGCTGTGGGCCATTCAGCCCCTCCCTCTTCTCACTCTGCCTGCTGCTGTGTGTGTAATTCAAAACACTCTCTAGAATCACTGAAGTTTTATTGCTCTAAGCTGCAAGCAGATCTCCCTACACTTCTCATTCCCCCTCCCATCTAATACTAGTTGGAAATGGTGTAAAGCCCTGAGTTTCTTTGTTCGATTAAAGTTATATATAGTGGCACCGATCTGGGCTACAGAGATAAAAATTATATATTCTGGATGTCCATCAGTAGATCTATCACTCACTGAAAGTGCTAAAAGCTAAACGCAACGAGTGCAAAGTGCGGATTTCTCAGTAATAATAATAATAATTTTTATTTATATAGCGCCAACATATTCCGCAGCGCTTTAAAGTGGTTCAGGTTATTACTCAGTGTGTGTACACTTAAAAGAATATTCATGATGTGGGGCACATTCTGCTCTTCCTTATACAAGGTTCATACAGCGTGATATGCATAAAAAATAGTTTTCATATTCTAAGTAAAGGGGGGGTTAGCCTCTAAGTGATGTCACCACAGGGGGAGTGCCTGGGTTTTGGGCTAGTAATGACTTAGTGAGACAGCATTTTTGCAGCGTCTTTTGTTCGGGGTCCTGCTGCTGTACAGAGGGGTGCTATGCATCTGGATATTTGCTTACCCTTCCCCCCCAGCACATGGCCAGCCAAGATGATACCATGACATAACAACCTGTAAGTGTTCTTTTCAATTTTAATCCCATTTTATTTGTAATTTGTATTGTACACATGATTTTGTCTTCTTTATATTATCTTTTATACTTTGTAAACAGTGCCTATCTTTTTTGGAGTAAAATATAAATTACTAGCTTGTCTATCCCTGCTCTATAACAAACTGTGCACCCTCTGAGGTGAATTACGCTGCTAATTTGTGTTGGCTCCAGACCCATTAATACTTTTGAAAATTGGAGCTGGTGGCAGCGACTTTGTCCTGTGCATTTGGAAAGCATTGTAGTGACGGCGGCGTAGAAAATTATTGTTCCCGCCTGCGTGGGAGTAGTTTCATCGCCCTCTCTGTATGGTGCCCAATAGCCAGTACATGGCAGGCAGTCTTTCTGGCTACTAATTACCCTAGGTTCAGTACACCGACTGACCTGAGGGTAAAGGGGGGCGCCAGAGAGCTGCAAGTTCCAAACCGGAACTGGGAAGTGGGATATAGATAAATCCCCTTTAGAAGGAACCAGGGGTAACCAAACAACCCCGGTTCATGACAAATTAGTGTGAGTGGTGGGGATGATACAGGTATCTTCCTCGGTATCTGTGACATATTGTTGGCAGCACGGTGTGATCCATGACACAGGTATACCTGTGCTACATAGAATCACCAATAGCGTATCCAATAGTGAGTGCACTACACCAGTGGAGACATAGTGAATCGGTCACTATCAATACCTGTTCTGTGTAGATCCGCCCGTATTACTAAAGGTCAGACCCCAACCCAGTATAAGGAATAAAATGTGACTAAATTGTGAATGTGTTGAAAATGTGCAAATAAGTTAAAGTGTATAAGTTAGCAACTGTTTAAGCATGAGTACCTACAGAGACTACTGTATGATGAACTTTAAAAAAAAAAAAGCATAATAACCTGGTAGAGGACAACTGGGCCACAGGACTATGTGTGATTAGGACCCTTTTCTTGTACATAGTTACACCGGTTTGGCCTAGAAAATATACCACCGGCGTGGCCGAAGATCAGGCCCACCAACAGAGAGTCCCGTAGCCACACCCGGAAACAAAGCAAAGGTGGGTCCGGCAACTCTGAATGTCTGGAGGGAACAAAAATGGACCAGTGTTACCCCCAGGAACTTAATTGGTCAATTCTTACTGTTTTTTTTGGTTTTTGTAATTTTTATATTTTTGAAACCCTGTACATTTTTATAATTGTTCAGCTGTTAACATGTATTCTTTTTGTTTCCTCAGTCCAGGAGTACTGAATTGTACTAGGGGGGAATATGGCACCACAGGAGTCCGGTTGCCACAATGGCATTGCTTTCCTCACAGGGGGGTGATGTCATGCCTGGAAGCAAGGAGGGATCCCCTAATCAGGTAATACTGGCATGCAACACCGTTCTTACTCCAGACCAGAAGGGGGAGCTCTAAACCCGGTTTCAGGGTAGCTTCCCTAAAAAATTCTGGCCTGGGCCGGGGTTAGGAAGTCTGTTAGTTAGTGTGTGCAGGTACAGTGAAAGGAGAAGAGGCAAAGGAGAGGAGCCTGGGGTCTGGAGTTGCAACTGGGCTCACCCCAGGAGAAAGCGCCAAGAGACCGAACACCGAAGTCCATGGTGGTGTGGGAATTGCATACCCAGCCACTGAAACTGGAGGGCAGGAGATTACAAGTCTCCTGTCTGATGTAACAGCTGCAGGTACCACAGCAAGTCAGGAGCCTGGGGCTGCCAGTGAGAAGACAGTGCCCATGAAAGGTTCAGGCTGTCAGCCATACAGGTTGGGAGTACAGACACTGAGAGGACTTGTGCAGAGCTTCAAGCAGCAAGGGTCAAAGTATACAGCGCAGAAGGAAGGACTCAGAATCCACCTGGCTAGATGGATCCAAAGATGTTTCCAGGTTGCCCGGACTCCATCACCACCTGCTACCTGCACACTGGACTGTACCTGCATTTCATCAGTAAAAGATAAAGAAAACTGCTATCCCTGTGTCCTTCAGTTATTTCCTGCACCCTCAGTCCTGCACCCCACCGTCAATCATCTCTCTTACCAACTATACTGGTAGTCCTGGGGACTAAGCTCTACCTGTGGGGAGCTATACCAAATCTGCTGCAACTCCATCAGCCCCAGTGGACCCCTTTAAGCAGCGTTGGCCATCCCTGGCTGAATACCACAGGTGGCATCACAAATTATCCTTTATAGACTTTATTCTCTATTTCCATTCATCCCCTTTAACTGTACGCCCAGGGTCACGGACCTGGTCACAGCCACTATGACCACCCCTTTAAGTACCGCCAGACCCGGCCCGAGTACCCCACGGCCCTAGCGGTTGCTCCAATTGCATCTGCATCTCAAAATTTTAGGGGCAAATCATAGCTCAGCTGTCACTGGACATCCAGGTAGTAAAGCATCCTTGGACCTCCTTTTTTGTCGTTTTTGTTGTCCTAGGTTGCATAAGAAGGTAGCTGAGTTTATGTCTTCCTGTAATTTCTGTGCGCATTCAAAGACCCCACATACTCGTCCGTCTGGGGCTCCTCTACCATTGACCATACCAGACCGGGCATGGACACATTTATCCATGGATTTTATTACAGGTCTTCCATCCACCTTTAGTAAGACTGTTTTCTTAGTTGAGGAGGATAGGTTCAGGAAAATGGCGCACTTCATTGCTTTATCAGCTCTCGCTAACGCTAAGACCCTGGCTCAGGTGTTTTTCAATGAGATTGTGAAGCTTCACGGAGTTCCCTCCAATCTTGTGTCAGATTGGTGCACCCACTTTGTATCTAAATTCTGGAGGGCATTTTGCTCTCTCCTAGGGATGCATTTATCTTTTTCTTTGGCATTTTCTCCTCAAACTAAAGGTCGGACTGAATGTCTAAATCAAAGTCTGGATACAGACCTCAGGTGTTTTGTGTCAGGGGGAATAGTTACATTTTCTACCATTAGCTGAGTTTGCCTTAAACAATCATCGCAGTGAGTTCACTGGTAAGTCACCATATTTTGGTGCATATGGCTTCCATCCTCACTGCTGTACTTTCAGTAGGGTGGGGTGTTAAGGGATTCCTGGGGAGGAATGATTCTCTTCATCACTCATCTGTATGGCAAGGGGTTCAGAACAACTTAAAGATCATAGGGGACACAAAGCTGATAAGAAACGGTTGTCAGGTCCAGACGTGGATGTGAATGATTTAATAAGACTGTCTACCAGAAATATTAAACTTAAAATTCCTTCTTGAAAATTAGGTCCTTGGTTCATTGGTCCTTACAAGGTGGTCACCATAATTAACCCTGTTACCTTTAGTCTTGAGCTTTTTCTAACTCTAAAAATCCACAATGTTTTCCACAGATAATTGCTCAAAAAATATGTAGCGCCTATGAAGCCATCACCCTTGCCGCCACCACTAATTATTGTTGATATTAATTTGGAGTTTCAGGTGACAAGAGTTGTGGATTCTTGTATCGTTTGCTGCTCTTTACAATACTTGGTGCACTGGAAGGGGTATGGTCCTGAGGAGAGGATGTAGGTACCAGCGTCTGAGGTTAATGCCAGTAAACTAATTTGGTCCTCCCATGCCGCTAATCTAGATAAACCTGGTTCCAAGAGTCCAGTGGCCCATCGTGGAAGGGGGGATACTGTCATTAGGGTCTCACGTCCCCCTGGAAGACCTGGAGTTAGACGGTCATGTCCAGCAGTGAATTGCAGGTCTTCTTTAGAGATGGTGCGATTTGTCTCCAATATTAACCCCTTCCCGACCTGTGACGCCACGTAGGCTTCATGAAAGTCGGTGCCAATCCGACCTGTGATGCCTATATGGCGTCATGGAGGGATCGTGTCCCTGCAGATCGGGTGAAAGGGTTAACTCCAATTTCACCCGATCTGCAGGGACAGGGGGAGTGGTACTTCAGCCCAGGTGGGGTGGCTTCACCCCTTCGTGGCTATGATCGCTCTGATTGGCTGTTGAAAGTGAAACAGCCAATCAGAGCGATTTGTAATATTTCACCTATGAAAATGGTGAAATATTACAATCCAGCCATGGCCGATGCTGCAATATCATCGGCCATGGCTGGAAACTCTGATCTGCCCCCCCCACCACCACCGATCTCCTCCCCAGTCCTCCGTCCTGTGCTCCGCTCCCCTCCATCCGCCTGTCTGCTCCCCCATTCTCCTGTCCACTCCCCCCGTGCTCTGATCCCATCCCCCCGTGCTCTGATCCCCCCCTCGTGCCCTGATCCCCCCTCATACTTACCGAGCCTCCCAGTGTCCGTCCGTCTGCTCCATGGGCGCCACCATCTTCGAAAATGGCGGGCGCATGCGCAGTGCACCCGCCGAATCTGCCGGCCGGCAGATTCATTCTAGGTACATTTTGATCACTGTGATAAAACCTATCACAGTGATCAAAATAAAAAAATAGTAAATGAGCCCCCCTTTATCACCCCCATAGGTAGGGACAATAATAAAAATAAAGAAAATATATTTACTTTTACTTTTACACTAGGGTTAGGGTTAGAACTAGGGTTAGGGTAAGGGTTTCGGTTAGGGCTAGGGCTAGGGTTAGAATTAGAATTAGAGTTAGTTAGTTAGTAAGTAAGGCCGAAAAAAGACATTTGTCCATCCAGTTCAGCCTATATTCCATCATAATAAATCCCCAGATCTACGTCCTTCTACAGAACCTAATAATTGTATGATACAATATTGTTCTGCTCCAGGAAGACATCCAGGCCTCTCTTGAACCCCTTGACTGTGTTCGCCATCACCACCTCCTCAGGCAAGCAATTCCAGATTCTCACTGCCCTAACAGTAAAGAATCCTCTTCTATGTTGGTGGAAAAACCTTCTCTCCTCCAGACGCAAAGAATGCCCCCTTGTGCCCGTCACCTTCCTTGGTATAAACAGATCCTCTGCGAGATATTTGTATTGTCCCCTTATATACATGGTTATTAGATCGCCCCTCAGTCGTCTTTTTTCTAGACTAAATAATCCTAATTTCGCTAATCTATCTGGGTATTGTAGTTCTCCCATCCCCTTTATTAATTTTGTTGCCTTCCTTTGTACTCTCTCTAGTTCCATTATATCCTTCCTGAGCACCGGTGCCCAAAACTGGACACAGTACTCCATGTGCGGTCTAACTAGGGATTTGTACAGAGGCAGTATAATGCTCTCATCATGTGTATCCAGACCTCTTTTAATGCACCCCATGATCCTGTTTGCCTTGGCAGCTGCTGCCTGGCACTGGCTGCTCCAGGTAAGTTTATCATTAACTAGGATCCCCAAGTCCTTCTCCCTGTCAGATTTACCCAGTGGTTTCCCGTTCAGTGTGTAATGGTGATATTGATTCCTTCTTCCCATGTGTATAACCTTACATTTATCATTGTTAAACCTCATCTGCCACCTTTCAGCCCAAGTTCCCAACTTATCCAGATCTATCTGTAGCAGAATACTATCTTCTCTTGTATTAACTGCTTTACATAGTTTTGTATCATCTGCAAATATCAATATTTTACTGTGTAAACCTTCTACCAGATCATTAATGAATATGTTGAAGAGAACAGGCCCCAATACCGACCCCTGCGGTACCCCACTGGTCACAGCGACCCAGTTAGAGACTATACCATTTATAACCACCCTCTGCTTTCTATCACTAAGCCAGTTACTAACCCATTTACACACATTTTCCCCCAGACCAAGCATTCTCATTTTATGTACCAACCTCTTGTGCGGCACGGTATCAAACGCTTTGGAAAAATCAAGATATACCACGTCCAATGACTCACTGTGGTCCAGCCTATAGCTTACCTCTTCATAAAAACTGATTAGATTGGTTTGACAGGAGCGATTTCTCATAAACCCATGCTGATATGGAGTTAAACAGTTATTCTCATTGAGATAATCCAGAATAACATCCTTCAGAAACCCTTCAAATATTTTACCAACAGTAGAGGTTAGACTTACTGGCCTATAATTTCCAGGTTCACTTTTAGAGCCCTTTTTGAATATTGGCACCACATTTGCTATGCGCCAGTCCTGCGGAACAGACCCCGTCGCTATAGAGTCCCTAAAAATAAGAAATAATGGTTTATCTATTACATTACTTAGCTCTCTTAGTACTCGTGGGTGTATGCCATCCGGACCCGGAGATTTATCTATTTTAATCTTATTTAGCCGGTTTCGCACCTCTTCTTGGGTTAGATTGGTGACCCTTAATATAGGGTTTTCATTTTTTCTTGGGATTTCCCCTAGCATTTCATTTTCCACCGTGAATACCGTGGAGAAGAAGGTGTTTAATATGTTAGCTTTTTCCTCGTCATCTACAACCATTCTTTCCTCACTATTTTTTAAGGGGCCTACATTTTCAGTTTTTATTCTTTTACTATTGATATAGTTGAAGAACAGTTTGGGATTAGTTTTACTCTCCTTAGCAATGTGCTTCTCTGTTTCCTTTTTGGCAGCTTTAATTAGTTTTTTAGATAAAGTATTTTTCTCCCTATAGTTTTTTAGAGCTTCAATGGTGCCATCCTGCTTTAGTAGTGCAAATGCTTTCTTTTTACTGTTAATTGCCTGTCTTACTTCTTTGTTTAGCCACATTGGGTTTTTCCTATTTCTAGTCCTTTTATTCCCACAAGGTATAAACCGCTTACAGTGCCTATTTAGGATGTTCTTAAACATTTTCCATTTATTATCTGTATTCTTATTTCTGAGAATATTGTCCCAGTCTACCAGATTAAGGGCATCTCTAAGCTGGTCAAACTTTGCCTTCCTAAAGTTCAGTATTTTTGTGACTCCCTGACAAGTCCCCCTAGTGAAAGACAGGTGAAACTGTACAATATTGTGGTCGCTATTTCCTAGATGCCTGACCACCTGCAGATTTGTTATTCTGTCAGGTCTATTAGATAGTATTAGGTCTAAAAGTGCTGCTCCTCTGGTTGGATTCTGCACCAATTGTGAAAGATAATTTTTCTTGGTTATTAGCAGAAACCTGTTAGAACTAGGGTTAGGGTTAGGGTTAGGGTTAGGGCTCGGGTTAGGGTTAGAATTAGAATTAGGGTTAGAATTAGGCTATGTGCACACGGTGCGGATTTGGCTGCGGATCCGCGGCAGATTGGCTGCTGCGGATTCGTAGCAGTTTTTCATCAGGTTTACAGTACCATGTAAACCTATGGAAAACCAAATCCGCTGTGCCCATGGTGCGGAAAATACCGCGCGGAAACGCTGCATTGTATTTTCCACAGCATGTCAATTCTTTGTGCGGATTCCGCAGCGCTTTACACCTGTTCCTCAACAGGAATCCGCAGGTGAAATCCGCACAAAAAAACTCTGGAAATCCGCGGTAAATCTGCAGGTAAAACGCAGTGCATTTTACCTGCGGATTTTTCAAAAATGGTGCGGAAAAATCTCACACGAATCCACAAGGTGGGCACATAGCCTTTGGGTTAGGGTTGGAATTAGAGTTAGGGTTGGAATTAGGGCTAGGGTTGGAAATAGGGTTAAGATTAGGCTTGTGGTTAGGGTTATGGTTATGGTTAGGGGTGTATTGGGGTTAGGGTTGTGGTTAGGGTTGGGATTAGGGTTAGGGTTGGGATTATGGTTAGGATTAGGGTTGGGAATAGGGTTAGGGGTGTGTCTGGGTTAGGGTTGTGGGACATTACAGCAGTTTGCAGCTTCCCGCCAGTCTCTTGGAGAATCAGCCAGTCTCCTGATAATAGCTAATTGTCTGCAGAGAACAGGAGGGTGGCAACGTTCCTCTTCTCAGACTGGCTGTTACACAGAGAGGGGAGCTGCACACTGGTGTGTGATGTAAGGTCCTAGATGGTAGGAGGGAGAAAATCCTGTCACATGGAATTACAATGGTTATAAAGATATAATTAAAGCACTGGGCATCTCTTCTTTTTAATATATGAGGGCATGGACAGTACGAACATTTTTTATCTCCCCAGATTACCCCATTAACTCTGTTACCCCACACAATGCTAATATCAGCCTTTATTTACTGCTATAATAAATATGGGTTTTGACTTCCAACTGCATTCCTTTTCTTGTGGACTACAACTCACATCTGGGGTGCACCCCAGCTGAAGAACAGTACAACTCATATGTCAACGATCATCACTGTTTGATGGTAACATAGGGAGATGGCATGGCTATAGCCATGTCAGGAGGTGGGTTTCTAAGGTGCTACAGTGGTAGTACTACCCCAATTCTCTCTAAAATCTGTACATAACATTACCAAAATCAATATCAATCGCGCATTGCATTGATGTTGGTAAGGGTAACACAAAAATATTAGTTTTTCTAATGAGATGAATCAAGCATTAAGGAAGCAAGCATTTATTAAAATCTGACCCAAATCATTGTCTGTTCAGTAGCATTATAGCAATGGAAATTTAATAAACACTACTTTTATGTGAGGCCATATCATTTTAAGCATAATGTGCTTACACATCTGCCTGGAATATATGTGTGTATATTGGATTTACAAGAAATGGCAGTTTCCATGGGGATGCTGGAGAAAGGCTTACAGCAGGTATTGCGGCATGTATCTCATTAAATGAAGACCAAGATTGTCATATGCTATGCATCTCAGCACTCTTATTTACCTTGCTAAAAATGTCCCTACCAATTTTCTACATGAAAATAATTGACATAAGTGCTTAAAACAGATCTTATGTTAGGCACAAGTCACACTATCACAGCATAAATAAATGGCATATTCTGGTGTTATGTAATAAGTAATACACAGAAAATTTCTGCTTACAGATTAATACAATTATACAGTTCAATTGTTTCTCAAAATTGTCAGTTTGTAAGAAATGTATGCCCAATTAATCAAAGAGTTTTGCCAGAATTCTGATGTAACCCTTTGAATTGTTGCCTTTTATGTCTGTCCTCTTTGGCAAATCTTCGTTTGTCACTGTCTTCATTAAAAATGGTGCACAAGATGCCAGTCTTATTGAATTGATTTAGGCTTTGCCAGATTCCCAAAATACTGATTTTCAACTACAATATGTTATGGAAGATTAAATCATATTAGTAGATTAAACCATATTAATTTTATAATCACCTTTTACTTTACGCAATCAATAATCAAACATTAAAGCACAAACTGAGCCTCATATACTTATTTTTCCTCACATAGCATTTTTGGTCCATAGACTGATGCAGATGACAATATCATGTATTCATACAACCTCCAAGTTGTAAATACAGTTTTGACACTCGAGATTATGAAAATATTCTTTGCTGGACAAGTAGCTCAACACACTAGCACACAGAGAGAGTATGATTGCATATTCCTTTATACTGGATATATATAGAAGTATATGGAATTGCTATTGTTTGAGGACTGATGGAATGCTGGGAAGCAACAAAAAATCTGAGGATTTTTAAAGGGGTTTTACAAACAATAAATATAAAGATTAATTCTTAAGATCCTAAAAAATGGACAATGCTTTCCATTTACATATAGTTCAGTAAATAAAAATCTGAAACCCTGGTCCAAGCTATATGAGCACATAAGTCTCCAAGGGTGCCAAAACTTTAAACTTTTGCAACTGCACATTTTCTTTTTTGTAATTTTTAAAATGTTATATATATATATATATATATATATATATATATATATATATATATACACTCACCGGCCACTTTATTAGGTACACCTGTCCAACTTCTTGTTAACACTTAATTTCTAATCAGCCAATCACATGGCAGCAACTCAGTGCATTTAGGCATGTAGACATGGTCAAGACAATCTCCTGCAGTTCAAACCGAGCATCAGTGTGGGGAAGAAAGGTGATTTGAGTGCCTTTGAACGTGGCATGGTTTTTGGTGCCAGAAGGGCTGGTCTGAGTATTTCAGAAACTGCTGATCTACTGGGATTTTCACGCACAACCATCTCTAGGGTTTACAGAGAATGGTCCGAAAAAGAAAAAAAATCCAGTGAGCGGCAGTTCTGTGGGCGGAAATGCCTTGTTGATGCCAGAGGTCAGAGGATAATGGGCAGACTGGTTCGAGCTGATAGAAAGGCAACAGTGACTCAAATCGCCACCCGTTACAACCAAGGTAGGCCTAAGAGCATCTCTGAACACACAGTGCGTCGAACTTTGAGGCAGATGGGCTACAGCAGCAGAAGACCACACCGGGTACCACTCCTTTCAGCTAAGAACAGGAAACTGAGGCTACAATTTGTACAAGCTCATCGAAATTGGACAGTAGAAGATTGGAAAAACGTTGCTTGGTCTGATGAGTCTCGATTTCTGCTGCGACATTCGGATGGTAGGGTCAGAATTTGGCGTAAACAACATGAAAGCATGGATCCATAATGCCTTGTATGGAGCATCTTTGGGATGTGCAGCCAACAAATTTGCGGCAACTGTGTGATGCCATCATGTCAATATGGACCAAAATCTCTGAGGAATGCTTCCAGCACCTTGTTGAATCTATGCCACGAAGAATTTAGGCAGTTCTGAAGGCAAAAGGGGGTCCAACCCGTTACTAGCATGGTATACCTAATAAAGTGGCCGGTGAGTGTATATATATATATATAGTTGCATAAAATACAAAGGAAATGTGTCATCTTTAACTTTAACCCTTTTAGAGATAATATCTTCAACTTGTTTAACTGTTCACTGCCTTGCTACTGTAGATGCTCTAGTTCTTCCCTGACAAGAAGGGCAGAAAGCTTTTACTGTTGGCTGCTCTACAGTGAACAGATGTTTACTATGATTGTGGGCAGAGTGACTTAGGGCGCATTTGTACTTTATCAATATCATGAATGAGCATTCTTAGGAAAGCTAGTTTCACTACAGTTAGTAAGTGAAACAGGCTTCTAATTATCTTATGAACAAGTCAAACACCTGTTCATTGGGTGAAAAGATTTCCTGTGTAAACAGGAAATGTCCTGTTGAGAATAATGACAGTCTATATGCACAGAACAATTTATTACCAATTATTCTGTAAATATGTGGAGTGTTATTGGCTTGTCCAAACAATCTATTAAATGACTACTGAAAAGCTTCTTTGTATCCAATCAGCAGTCATTTAATGGACACCAGTGGCCAATATAAACCCATCCCTTTTATGTGTATTCACCAGTATTCAGCTTAGTTGATCAGCATGAATATTGATATTGTCTTTTAATAGTAGCTATCACCAGACTGGAGCTGCCCTTCTAAGTAAAAGAAACAATGGCCAGCCTAAGTCTGTAAGATGTACACGTTTTGAGGTTATCCAACTTTTTCTTGAAGATACAACCACAAAAGAGGTTGGATAACCTTGAAGCACATAGATCTCACACCACTAGATAAAATTGTTTTTATCTTCATTGATCTCTCAAATCCATTTGTGGGATATTGCCAGCAGCGCAGGGAAAGCCGCCTACCTCCATACTACTACTTTCTGGTATATGACCCATGGTTGCAGAAGCTGGTTCGCTTGTGTAAATTGTTGCAATTGCAACAATACAAGGTGAGCAAGCACCCTCTGTTTTTATACCTTTTTATCAAGGATAAAACCCTATTTGCTCCCCAGCCTCATTGCGATTATTTGAATGTGGGATCCTCATCGATTCCCTAAGACAAATTTCAGTTTCATAGAAATAATCCTAGTCTCAGAAATCAGATCCCTTCTATGATACTAATTTCAGATATGTTGAAATGAACTAAGTCTAAAGGTACCTTTACACTGAACAACTTTCCAACGAGAACGACAACGATCCGTGACGTTGCAGCATCCTGGATAGCGATATCGTTGTGTTTGACACGCAGCAGCGATCTGGATCCCGCTGTGATATCATTGGTCGGAGCTAGAAGGCCAGCACCTTATTTCGTCGTTAGGTCGGTGTGTATCGTCGTGTTTGACAGCAAAAGCAACGATGCCAGCAATGTTTTACAATGGTAACCAGGGTAAATATTGGGTTACTAAGCGCAGGGCCACGCTGTTGTGATTTTGCTTTTTGCTCCCTCTAGTGGTCATTAGTGATTTGACTCTGGAGCATCTGTCTTTTCCTATATCCTCACCTGGGCCGTTAGTTCAGGGGCGTTGCTATATAAGCTCCCTGGACCTTCAGTTCAATGCCTGGCATCGTTGAAATCAGAGTTAATCTGTTGTGCTCTTGTCCTCTGATCCTGGTTCCTGTTTTTCAAGCTAAGTCTGCTTCTTTGCTTTTTGCTTTTGTTTTGTTTGGTATTTTTGTCCAGCTTGTTCCTATCTGTATCCTGACCTTTGCTGCAAGCTCTAGGGGGCTGGTGTTCTCCCCCCGGACCGTTAGACGGTTCGGGGGTTCTTGAATCTCCAGCGTGGATTTTTATAGGGTTTTTGTTGACCAGATAAGTTATCTTGCTATATTCTGCTATTAGTAAGCTGGCCTCTCTTTGCTGAACCTGGTTCATTTCTGTGTTTGTCATTTCCTCTTACCTCACCGTTATTATTTGTGGGGGGCTTGTATCTTGCTTTGGGGTCCCTTTCTCTGGAGGCAAGAGAGGTCTTTGTTTTCTTCTCCTAGGGGTAGTTAGATTCTCCGGCTGGCGCGAGT
Organism: Ranitomeya variabilis; assembly: GCF_051348905.1. Lineage (NCBI taxonomy): Eukaryota > Metazoa > Chordata > Amphibia > Anura > Dendrobatidae > Ranitomeya > Ranitomeya variabilis. Next base: position 146,443,786 of record NC_135237.1, read on the forward strand.
CATCTAGCGATCACCGTAGGCATGATCCCCGGCTACTTCTAGTGTTGGCGTTAGGAGTAGCTATTTGGTCAACCCAGTTACCACAGCCCTATGAGCTGGATTTTTGTATCTTGCAGACTTACACGTTCCTCTGAGACCCTGTCCACTGGGGTCACAACAGTATGCCAGGCCAGTATTAAATGTTTAATGCATTGCAGAAGTGGGATTATAAGAAAGAAAATTTTGAGTTTTTTTTTTCCCTCTCTCATTTTTTTTTTCTTTTCCCCTTTACCTCAGAGTGGCTTAAGCTTGCTGCAGACATGAATGTCCAGACCTTGATTACAAGTGTGGACCAGCTTGCCGCTCGTGTGCAGGGTATACAAGATTATGTTACCAGAAATCCTAGGTCTGAACCCAAGATTCCGATTCCTGAACTGTTTTCAGGAGACCGATTTAAGTTTAGGAATTTCAGGAATAATTGTAAATTATTTTTGTCCCTGAAACCTTGTTCGTCTGGAGACTCTGCTCAACAAGTAAAAATTGTTATTTCATTCTTTTACGGGGTGACCCTCAGGATTGGGCTTTTTCGTTGGCGCCAGGAGATCCGGCATTGGCTGATATTGATGCGTTTTTTCTGGCGCTCGGTTTACTTTATGAGGAACCCAATCTTGAGATTCAGGCAGAGAAAGCCTTGCTGGCTATGTCTCAGGGCCAGGACGAGGCTGAGGTGTATTGCCAAAAATTTCGGAAATGGTCCGTGCTGACACATTGGAACGAGTGTGCACTGGCCGCTAATTTTAGAAATGGCCTTTCTGAGGCCATTAAGAATGTTATGGTGGGTTTTCCCATTCCCACAGGTCTGAATGATACCATGTCCCTGGCTATTCAAATTGACCGGCGGTTGCGGGAGCGCAAAACCGCAAATTCCCTCATGTTGTTGTCTGAACAGACACCTGATGTGATGCAATGTGATAGAAAAACCGCAAATTCCCTCATGGTGTTGTCTGAACGGACACCTGATTTGATGCAATGTGATAGAATCCTGACTAGAAATGAGAGGAAAATTCATAGACGCCGGAATGGCTTGTGCTACTACTGTGGTGATTCTACACATGTTATCTCTGCATGCTCTAAACGTATATCTAAGGTTGTTAGTCCTGTCACCGTTGGTAATTTGCATCCTAAGTTTATTCTGTCTGTAACTTTGATTTGCTCACTGTCATCTTATCCTGTCATGGCGTTTGTAGATTCAGGTGCTGCCCTGAGTCTTATGGATCTCTCATTTGCTAAGCGCTGTGGTTTTATTCTTGAACCATTAGAAAATCCTATCCCTCTTAGGGGTATTGATGCTACGCCATTGGCAGAAAATAAGCCGCAGTATTGGACACAGGTTACCATGTGCATGACTCCTGAACACCGCGAGGTGATACGTTTTCTCGTTCTACATAAAATGCATGATTTGGTTGTTTTGGGGCTGCCATGGTTACAGACCCATAATCCACTCCTTGACTGGAAGGCTATGTCAGTGTCTAGTTGGGGCTGTCGTGGTATTCATGAGGATTCCCTGCCTGTGTCTATTGCTTCTTCTACGCCTTCGGACGTTCCGGAGTACTTGTCTGATTATCAGGATGTCTTTAGCGAGTCCAGGTCCAGTGCATTGCCTCCTCATAGGGAATGTGACTGTGCAATAGATTTGATTCCAGGCAGTAAATTTCCTAAGGGAAGACTGTTTAATCTGTCGATACCTGAACATACCGCTATGCGTTCATATATCAAGGAGTCTCTGGACAAGGGACACATCCGTCCGTCTTCTTCCCCTCTTGGTGCGGGATTCTTTTTTGTGGCTAAAAAGGACGGATCTTTGAGGCCTTGTATTGACTATCGGCTTTTAAATAAGATCACTGTCAAATTTCAGTATCCTTTGCCGCTGTTGTCTGACTTGTTTGCCCGGATTAAAGGTGCCAAGTGGTTTACCAAGATAGACCTTCGTGGTGCGTACAACCTTGTGCGCATTAAGCAAGGGGATGAATGGAAAACCGCATTCAATACGCCCGAAGGTCATTTTGAGTACTTGGTGATGCCTTTTGGGCTCTCTAATGCCCCTTCAGTTTTTCAGTCCTTTATGCATGACATTTTCCGGAACTATCTGGATAAATTTCTGATCGTTTATCTGGATGATATTCTGTTTTTTTCTGATAATTGGGACTCGCATGTGGAGCAGGTCAGGATGGTCTTTAAAATTTTGCATGAAAATTCTTTGTTTGTCAAGGGCTCAAAGTGTCTTTTTGGTGTACAGAAGGTTCCCTTTTTGGGGTTCATTTTTTCCCCTTCTGCTGTGGAGATGGACCCAGTCAAGGTCCGAGCTATTCTTGATTGGACTCAGCCCTCGTCAGTTAAGAGTCTTCAGAAGTTCTTGGGTTTCGCTAACTTCTACCGTCGTTTTATCGCTAACTTTTCTAGCATTGTGAAACCTTTGACGGATATGACCAAGAAGGGCTCCGATGTGGTTAATTGGGCTCCTGCTGCCGTGGAGGCTTTCCAGGAGTTGAAACGTCGGTTTACTTCGGCGCCTGTTTTGTGCCAGCCTGATGTCTCGCTTCCCTTTCAAGTTGAGGTGGATGCTTCAGAGATTGGAGCAGGGGCCGTTTTGTCGCAGAGAGGCCCTGGTTGCTCTGTTATGAGACCTTGCGCCTTTTTCTCTAGGAAGTTTTCGCCTGCGGAGCGAAATTATGATGTGGGCAATCGGGAGTTGTTGGCCATGAAATGGGCATTTGAGGAGTGGCGTCATTGGCTCGAGGGTGCTAAGCATCGTGTGGTGGTCTTGACTGATCACAAAAATCTGATGTATCTCGAGTCTGCTAAACGCCTGAATCCTAGACAGGCCCGCTGGTCATTGTTTTTCTCCCGATTTGACTTTGTTGTCTCGTATTTACCAGGTTCAAAGAATGTGAAGGCTGATGCTCTTTCCAGGAGCTTTGTGCCTGATGCTCCTGGAGTCGCTGAACCTGTTGGTATTCTTAAGGATGGTATTATCTTGTCAGCTATTTCTCCTGATCTGCGACGTGTGTTGCAGAGATTTCAGGCTGATAGGCCTGATTCTTGTCCACCTGACAGACTGTTTGTGCCTGATAAGTGGACCAGCAGAGTCATTTCCGAGGTTCATTCCTCGGTGTTGGCAGGTCACCCAGGAATTTTTGGCACCAGAGATCTGGTGGCCAGATCCTTTTGGTGGCCTTCCTTGTCTAGGGATGTGCGGTCATTTGTACAGTCCTGTGGGACTTGTGCTCGAGCTAAGCCTTGCTGTTCTCGTGCCAGCGGGTTGCTCTTGCCCTTGCCTGTCCCTAAGAGACCTTGGACACATATCTCCATGGATTTCATTTCTGATCTTCCGGTGTCTCAGGGCATGTCTGTTATCTGGGTGATATGTGATCGCTTCTCCAAGATGGTCCATTTGGTTCCTTTGCCTAAACTGCCTTCCTCTTCCGATCTGGTTCCTGTGTTTTTCCAGAACGTGGTTCGTTTGCACGGCATCCCTGAGAATATTGTGTCAGACAGAGGATCCCAGTTCGTTTCCAGATTCTGGCGATCCTTTTGTAGTAGGATGGGCATTGACTTGTCGTTTTCGTCTGCTTTCCATCCTCAGACTAATGGACAGACGGAGCGAACTAATCAGACTTTGGAGGCTTATTTGAGGTGTTTTGTCTCTGCTGATCAGGACGATTGGGTGACCTTCTTGCCGTTAGCTGAGTTTGCCCTTAATAATCGGGTTAGTTCCGCCACCTTGGTTTCGCCGTTTTTCTGCAACTCTGGTTTCCACCCTCGTTTTTCTTCGGGTCATGTGGAACCTTCTGACTGCCCTGGGGTGGATTCTGTGGTGGATAGGTTGCAGCGGATATGGAATCTTGTGGTGGACAACTTGAAGTTGTCACAGGAGAGGGCTCAGCGCTTTGCCAACCGCCGCCGCGGTGTGGGTCCCCGACTACGTGTTGGGGATTTGGTGTGGCTTTCTTCCCGCTTTGTTCCTATGAAGGTTTCCTCTCCCAAATTTAAACCTCGTTTTATTGGTCCTTACAAGATATTGGAAATTCTTAATCCTGTGTCATGATCTCCATGGCCAGAGAACTAGCATAAGCCTCTATAGGAACAAGCTCTTGGAAGATGTAACTATACTGACCATGAACTAAACCTACCGCATCATCTAGAAGTAGCCAGGTAGCATGTCCTACTTTTTATCCCTATATGCCCAGCGCCGGCCGGAGAACTAAATAATGCTAGCAGAGGGAAATATAAGACCTGACTCACCTCTAGAGAAATGCCCCAAAAAAAGGAGACAGAAGCCCCCCACATATATTGGCGGTGATATGAGATGAAACAACAAACGCAGCAGGAAAATAGTTTTAGCAAATTTGAGGTCCGCTTTCTAGATAGCAGAAGACAGAAAGCACACTTTCATGGTCAGTAGAAAACCCTAACAAAACACATCCAGAAATTACTTTAGGACTCTGGCATTAACTCATAATACCAGAGTGGCAATTCCTGATCAACAAGAGCTTTCCAGACACAGTAACGAAACTGCAGCTGTGAACTGGAACCAAAATACAAAAACAAAACATGGACGAATGTCCAACTTATCTAGTAGATGTCTGGGAGCAGGAACAAGCACAGAGAGGCTTCTGATAACATTGTTGACCGGCAAGCATCTAACAGAGAAGCCAGGTTATATAGCGACACCCAGATCTAATCAGAACAGGTGAACAGGGAAGATGATGTCACAAGTTCAATTCCACCAGTAGCCACCGGGGGAGCCCAGAATCCAAATTCACAACAGTACCCCCCCCTCAAGGAGGGGGCACCGAACCCTCACCAGAACCACCAGGGCGATCAGGATGGGCCCTATGAAAGGCACGAACCAGATCAGAGGCATGAACATCAGATGCAGTGACCCAAGAATTATCCTCCTGGCCATATCCCTTCCACTTGACCAGATACTGGAGTCTCCGTCTGGAAACACGGGAGTCTAGGATTTTTTCCACAACGTACTCCAACTCACCCTCAACCAACACCGGAGCAGGAGGCTCAACGGAAGGCACAACCGGTGCCTCATACCTGCGCAATAACGACCGATGAAAAACGTTATGAATAGAAAAGGATGCAGGGAGGTCCAAACGGAAGGAAACAGGGTTAAGAATCTCCAATATTTTATACGGACCGATGAACCGAGGCTTAAACTTAGGAGATGAGACCCTCATAGGGACAAAACGAGAAGACAACCACACCAAATCTCCAACACAAAGCCGAGGACCAACACGACGGTGACGGTTGGCAAAAAGCTGAGTCTTCTCCTGGGACAACTTTAAATTGTCCATCACCTGCCCCCAGATATGATGCAATCTCTCCACCACCGCATCCACTCCAGGACAATCCGAGGATTCCATCTGACCGGAGGAAAATCGAGGATGGAACCCCGAATTACAGAAAAACGGGGAAACCAAGGTGGCAGAGCTGGCCCGATTATTGAGGGCGAACTCCGCCAATGGCAAAAAAGCAACCCAATCATCCTGGTCAGCAGACACAAAACACCTCAGATATGTCTCCAGGGTCTGATTAGTCCGCTCGGTCTGGCCATTAGTCTGAGGGTGAAAAGCAGACGAAAAAGACAAATCTATGCCCATCCTAGCACAAAATGCCCGCCAAAATCTAGACACAAATTGGGTTCCTCTGTCAGAAACGATATTCTCAGGAATACCATGCAAACGAACAACATTTTGAAAAAACAGGGGCACCAACTCGGAAGAAGAAGGCAATTTGGGCAGGGGAACCAAATGAACCATCTTAGAAAAACGGTCACACACCACCCAGATGACAGACATCTTCTGAGAAACAGGCAGATCTGAAATAAAATCCATCGAGATGTGTGTCCAAGGCCTCTTAGGAATAGGCAAGGGCAACAATAATCCACTAGCCCGAGAACAACAAGGCTTGGCCCGAGCACAAACGTCACAAGACTGCACAAAGCCTCGCACATCTCGTGACAGGGAAGGCCACCAGAAGGATCTTGCCACCAAATCCCTGGTACCAAAAATTCCAGGATGACCTGCCAACGCAGAAGAATGCACCTCAGAGATGACTTTACTGGTCCAATCATCAGGAACAAACAGCCTATCAGGCGGACAACGATCCGGTCTATCCGCCTGAAACTCCTGCAAGGCCCGCCGCAGGTCTGGAGAAACGGCTGACAAGATAACTCCCTCCTTAAGAATACCTGTGGGGTCAGAGTTGCCAGGTGAATCAGGCTCAAAACTCCCAGAAAGGGCATCCGCCTTAACATTCTTAGAACCTGGTAGGTACGATACCACAAAATTAAACCGAGAAAAAAATAATGACCAGCGCGCCTGTCTAGGATTCAGGCGCCTGGCGGTCTCAAGATAAATCAAATTTTTGTGGTCAGTCAATACCACCACCTGATGTCTGGCCCCCTCGAGCCAATGGCGCCACTCCTCAAACGCCCACTTCATGGCCAAAAGCTCCCGATTCCCAACATCATAATTCCGCTCAGCGGGCGAAAATTTACGGGAAAAGAAGGCACAAGGCCTCATCACGGCGCAGTCAGAACTTTTCTGCGACAACACTGCCCCAGCTCCGATCTCAGAAGCGTCGACCTCAACCTGAAAAGGAAGAGTCACATCAGGCTGACGCAACACAGGGGCAGAAGAAAAACAGCGCTTAAGCTCCTGAAAGGCCTCCACAGCATCAGGGGACCAATTAGCAACATCAGCACCCTGTCTAGTCAAATCGGTCAATGGCTTAACGACATCCGAAAAACCAGAAATAAATCGACGATAAAAGTTGGCAAAGCCCAAAAATTTCTGAAGACTTTTAAGAGAAGAGGGCTGCGTCCAATCACAAATAGCTTGAACCTTGACAGGATCCATCTCAATGGAAGAGGGAGAAAAAATATATCCCAAAAAAGAAATTCTCTGAACCCCAAAAACGCACTTAGAACCCTTGACACACAGAGAATTAGACCGCAAAACCTGAAAAACCCTCTTAACTTGCCGGACATGAGAGTCCCAGTCATCCGAAAAAATCAGAATATCATCCAGATACACTATCATAAATTTATCCAAAAAATCGCGGAAAATATCATGCATAAAGGACTGGAAGACTGAAGGGGCATTAGAAAGACCAAAAGGCATCACCAAATACTCAAAGTGGCCCTCGGGCGTATTAAATGCGGTTTTCCACTCATCCCCCTGCCTGATCCGCACCAAATTATACGCCCCACGGAGATCAATCTTAGAGAACCACTTGGCCCCCTTTATGCGAGCAAACAAATCAGTCAGCAACGGCAATGGGTATTGATATTTAACCGTGATTTTATTCAAAAGCCGATAATCAATACATGGTCTCAAAGAGCCGTCTTTTTTTGACACAAAGAAAAAACCGGCTCCTAAGGGAGATGACGATGGACGAATATGTCCCTTTTCCAAGGACTCCTTTATATATTCTCGCATAGCAGTATGTTCAGGCACAGACAGATTAAATAAACGACCCTTTGGGTATTTACTACCCGGAATTAAATCTATAGCACAATCGCACTCACGGTGCGGAGGTAGTGAACCAAGCTTGGGTTCTTCAAAGACGTCACGATAGTCAGACAGGAACTCAGGGATTTCAGAGGGGATAGATGATGAAATGGACACCAAAGGTACGTCCCCATGAATCCCCTTACATCCCCAGCTCAACACAGACATAGCTCTCCAGTCAAGGACTGGGTTGTGAGACTGCAGCCATGGCAATCCCAGCACCAAATCCTCATGTAGATTATACAGCACTAGAAAACGAATAGTCTCCTGGTGATCCGGATTAATACACATAGTCATTCAAAGATTATAAGGAGAGAGAAAAAAAAGAAAGACTGCAGCATAGACAGACTGGCAAGTGATCCAATTAAGAGCACAGAAAAAAAAAAAAAAAAAAAAAAAACTCTCAGCAGACTTCTTATTTCTCTCCTTTCTCAGCCAAGGATTTTAACCCTTTAGTGGGCCGGTCAAACTGTCATGATCTCCATGGCCAGAGAACTAGCATAAGCCTCTATAGGAACAAGCTCTTGGAAGATGTAACTATACTGACCATGAACTAAACCTACCGCATCATCTAGAAGTAGCCAGGTAGCATGTCCTACTTTTTATCCCTATATGCCCAGCGCCGGCCGGAGAACTAAATAATGCTAGCAGAGGGAAATATAAGACCTGACTCACCTCTAGAGAAATGCCCAAAAAAAAGGAGACAGAAGCCCCCCACATATATTGGCGGTGATATGAGATGAAACAACAAACGCAGCAGGAAAATAGTTTTAGCAAATTTGAGGTCCGCTTTCTAGATAGCAGAAGACAGAAAGCACACTTTCATGGTCAGTAGAAAACCCTAACAAAACACATCCAGAAATTACTTTAGGACTCTGGCATTAACTCATAATACCAGAGTGGCAATTCCTGATCAACAAGAGCTTTCCAGACACAGTAACGAAACTGCAGCTGTGAACTGGAACCAAAATACAAAAACAAAACATGGACGAATGTCCAACTTATCTAGTAGATGTCTGGGAGCAGGAACAAGCACAGAGAGGCTTCTGATAACATTGTTGACCGGCAAGCATCTAACAGAGAAGCCAGGTTATATAGCGACACCCAGATCTAATCAGAACAGGTGAACAGGGAAGATGATGTCACAAGTTCAATTCCACCAGTAGCCACCGGGGGAGCCCAGAATCCAAATTCACAACAATCCTGTATCCTTTCGCCTGGATCTACCTGTGTCGTTTGCTATCCACAACGTGTTTCATAGGTCCTTGTTGCGGCGGTACGTTGTGCCTGTGGTTCCTTCTGCTGAGCCTCCTGCTCCGGTGTTGGTTGAGGGCGAGTTGGAGTACGTGGTGGAGAAGATCTTGGATTCTCGTCTCTCCAGGCGGAGGCTTCAGTACCTGGTCAAGTGGAAGGGCTATGGTCAGGAAGATAATTCCTGGGTGGTCGCCTCTGATGTTCATGTGGCCGATTTAGTTCGTGCCTTTCACGCCGCTCATCCTGATCGCCCTGGTGGTCGTGGTGAGGGTTCGGTGACCCCTCACTAAGGGGGGGTACTGTTGTGATTTTGCTTTTTGCTCCCTCTAGTGGTCATTAGTGATTTGACTCTGGAGCGTCTGTCTTTTCCTATATCCTCACCTGGGCCGTTAGTTCAGGGGCGTTGCTATATAAGCTCCCTGGACCTTCAGTTCAATGCCTGGCATCGTTGAAATCAGAGCTAATCTGTTGTGCTCTTGTCCTCTGATCCTGGTTCCTGTTTTTCAAGCTAAGTCTGCTTCTTTGCTTTTTGCTTTTGTTTTGTTTGGTATTTTTGTCCAGCTTGTTCCTATCTGTATCCTGACCTTTGCTGGAAGCTCTAGGGGGCTGGTGTTCTCCCCCCGGACCGTTAGACGGTTCGGGGGTTCTTGAATCTCCAGCGTGGATTTTTATAGGGTTTTTGTTGACCAGATAAGTTATCTTGCTATATTCTGCTATTAGTAAGCTGGCCTCTCTTTGCTGAACCTGGTTCATTTCTGTGTTTGTCATTTCCTCTTACCTCACCGTTATTATTTGTGGGGGGCTTGTATCTTGCTTTGGGGTCCCTTTCTCTGGAGGCAAGAGAGGTCTTTGTTTTCTTCTCCTAGGGGTAGTTAGATTCTCCGGCTGGCGCGAGTCATCTAGCGATCACCGTAGGCATGATCCCCGGCTACTTCTAGTGTTGGCGTTAGGAGTAGCTATTTGGTCAACCCAGTTACCACAGCCCTATGAGCTGGATTTTTGTATCTTGCAGACTTACACGTTCCTCTGAGACCCTGTCCACTGGGGTCATAACACCACGCTTAGTAACCCGATATTTACCCTGGTTACCATTGTAAAAGTAAAAAAAAACAGTACATACTCACCTTCTGATGTCTGTCACGTCCCCCGGCGTCCGCGCTGCTGCTCAGAGCTTCCTGCACTGAATGTGTCAGTGCCGGCCGTAAAGCCGCGCACAGCGGTGACGTCACCGCTGTGCTCTGCCGGCCCTGACACATTCAGTGAAGGAAGCTCTGAGCAGCAGCGTGGACGCCGGGGGACGTGACAGACATCAGAAGGTGAGTATGTACTGTTTTTTTTTTTACTTTTACATTGGAAACCAGGGTAAATATCTGGTTACTAAGCGCGGCCCTGCACTTAGTAACCCGATGTTTACCCTGGTTACCCGGGTGCTGCAGGGGGACTTCGGAATCGTTGAAGACAGTTTCAATGATGCCGAAGTCATTCCCCTGATCGGTGGTCGCTGGAGAGAGCTGTCTGTGTGACAGCTCCCCAGCGACCTAAACAGCGACGCTGCAGCGATCGGCTCGTTGTCTATATCGCTGCAGCGTCGCTGAGTGTGACGGTACCTTTAGAGACTAATTACCAACAACTTTAAATAAATTCTAGTCTTAATATCTTGTTCGGTGGCTGCCAGACACCTAGTGGTTGGAAGATAAATTTGAAGTAATGCTTTAGTACATATAGGACTAAAAGGGGTTAATCGGCCATGACAGCTTGATGGTGAGCAGCTGATGAGTTGGGAGAGACAGCTGCTCACCATCTCTAAACCCTTGGGTGTGGTTCACTTTGTAAATTATTATTATTATTATTATTATTATTATTATTATACATTTCTAATGCGCCATTTATTCCATGAGAGCTGTTTTTCTCACATATGGCTGGGTGTATGGAGGTGGGGAGATCTCCTGGAGTGAATACCTTAGCTAAAGGACTAAGAAGTTGGACTCTAAGCCAGGTGGTCTAACCAGAACTATTTTATGGACTTTATGCTATATGCTGTAGATTTAGCTGGACAAGGGCTCTATTTGACTTTCTTGTGATGTGGTTTATGATTATGAGGACTGTAATAAACCAGAGGGACTTTAAAAAGAATTGGTTTCTGTAACACCTCAAATCGCTCCCAAATGAGTAGCATTGCTACAATCTGACTCTGAACTGCATAGTGACAGTTTGTCCTATATTATCTATCTCAGTCAGGCAACCCTTTCCTGACACTGACACAGAGATTAATCATAAAGAAAACAAATACTACAAATGCAGCTATAAATGTACCAAGTTCTCACCATCCCCGGATGCCAGACATTTACTGTCCTCTGTCTTGAAAAGAGTGTCTGGAAAGATGCAGTCCATTAGATTCTACTGGTCAGGTCAATCACCAACCTTCCTCATACATTCAATGTATATCACATCTGTCTATGCCATTTATCGTTGTTGTCTAGGGGATAATAAAAAATAAAATAAAATTTACACTGGGAACAAGACATAAGATTGTCTAAATGTTGACAGTGCGCTCCATGAGTCAATGTTCAAAATTACAGCAGTCCATTTCTAGACTCAATGGACTTTATAAGCAACCACTTCAATAGTGACTCAGGCAATTATCATCAACCCTATTCTTCAAGAATCAGGGGCACCCAGGGCATATTGGCAAGTCAAGGCCGCTTCAGTCGATCAGGTTGGTCTTTACTCTCTGTATCAAAAGGACAATATCATAGTCTACATCCAACTTATCTCAATTATACTCCTAAAAAACAATTAAAGCACATAAAACAGCACGAATAACATAGAATCCAAGACAATTCTCTGAAATTTCCATACTAAACCTCCAAAGATTGAAGAAGGGAGCATTTGTAAGACAAAAGCTTACCTATCCAGATTTTTTTGTCTCTTCTCTAAAACCGTCCCTTTTTAAGTTCTCAGAAAATGTTCTATTCATCTCAGCAGTGCTTTCAAGTATTATTAGATGAGCCCTAGCTCATCTAATAATGGCTTGTTCACTATCATCGTTAGATAAGGTCAAGTAATGCAAATTTTCTAGCTTTGTAAAAACCTAGCCTCCACTAACCTTGTGCCTAAAAACGGCATCCATGGATTCTTCTAAGCAGCTGCCTACCACTCTAAAAATGAAAATGGTGGATGCCCACAAAGCAGGAAAAGGCTATGCCAAAATAGCAAAATGTTTTCAAGTTTCCCTTTCCTCAGTTCGAAATGTAATGAAGAAATAACAGTTAACAATAATAGCTAAGGTCAAGATAAGGGCTGGAAGACCAAGCAAAATTTCAGTTCAATATCATCGTTAGATAAGGTCAAGTAATGCAAATTTTCTAGCTTTGTAAAAACCTAGCCTCCACTAACCTTGTGCCTAAAAACGGCATCAATGGATTCTTCTAAGCAGCTGCCTACCACTCTGAAAATGAAAATGGTGGATGCCGACAAAGCAGGAAAAGGCTATGCAAAAATAGCAAAATGTTTTCAAGTTTCCCTTTCCTCAGTTCAAAATGTAATGAAGAAATAACAGTCAACAATAATATCAAGATAAGGGCTGGAAGACCAAGCAAAATTTCAGTTAGAGGTGCTCGTAGGATTGCTAGAGAAACAAATCAGACACCCTGCTTTACTGCAAAAGACCTTCAGAAAGATTTAATTGACTCTGGAGATATTGGGTCATCGGAAGAAAAACTCTCCTGCCTACTCACCATAAAATTCAGCATCAGAAGTATGCAAAGAACATCTAAACAAGCCTGATGCATTTTGGAAACAAGTCCTGTGAATCAATGACGTTAAAATAAAACTCTTTGGCAACAATAATCAAAGATATGTTGGGGAGAAAATGGCACAGAATTTCAGTAAAAGAACATCTCGCCAACTATTAAGCATGGGGGTGGATCAATCATGCTTTTGAGTTGTGTTGCATCCATGGCACAGGAAATATTTCATGGGTAGAGGGAAGAATGGATTCAATGAAATTTTAATAGATTCTTGATGCAAACATAACAGTATCTGTAAAAAAAAGGTGAAGTTGAAAAGAGGATGGCTTTACAAATGGATAATGATCTTAAACACACGTCAAATTCCACAATGGAACACTGGTTTTACAATGACCCTCCTGGTCCACTGATCTGAATATCATTGAAAATCTGTGGCAAGACCTCAAAATAGCAGCGCATGCAAGACGGACCAAGAATCTCTCAGAAGTAAGAATTAATGTAAATCCCTCAAACAAGAATTGAAAGACTCTTGGCCGGCTACAAAAAGAATTTACAAGCTGTGATACTTGCAAAACAGGGTGCTACTAGGCACTAACCATCAAAAGCTCATTGATCTATAGGTATAGGTATCGCAAAAATATCGGAACTCGGTATCGGAATTCCGATACAGCAAATATCGGCCGATACCCGATATTTGCAGTATCGGAATGCTCAACACTAATAACAATAAATCCCATCTGTCCAACTATATGCTCTATTCCGAGAGAAGTGGCCAGAAATGCACAAGAATAAATAGAATTAAAATTAATAATTTTATTGATTATATCAAATTGCAAAAACAATGATAAACAGATTAAAACAAATGTCTCAAGTGTGAGGAACGCTATTGGCATAGGTTGCCAACTCACCACCTATCTTATGGCTATTACCTGGTGTGTGTGCATTTGTTTTTTGTGATGTGGAATTGCATGACATGTTGTTATATAGCCTTAACCAGATCTGCGGTAGCATAGAGCAGAGTCCTTGGACACCATATCGGCTGCCTAGGTATATCTGCAAGCACTGAGACAGTAAATCATCACCATCACAGACCTTTATGTAAGCTCTTGCACTTTACAGAACACTATCTAAATAAACTGCACTGAGTACTTCATTAATTTAATTTTTAGCATTAATATGATGGTGTCTGACCATCTTAGAAATTGCAGATTTTAAATTGCAGATTTTTAATTGCTATGAATTAGACTAGAATTCCATGAAGCATTTACCCATTCATCACTGCTGTACTTTCATCATCCTCATCACCACCTGTATCATCTAATCGAGTTGTTTTGTCTACCCACAGGTATGCTGCTATTCTACTCAGCTTTCCCTGCTCTGTCTTTCCATATGAAGTGCATATAATTCCCACCTGGTATGCTGCTATTCTACTCAGCTTTCCCTGCTATGTCTTTCCATATGAAGTGCATATAATTCCCACGTGGTATGCTGCTATTCTACTCAGCTTTCCCTGCTATGTCTTTCCATATGAAGTGCATATAATTCCCACCTGGTATGCTGCTATTCTACTCAGCTTTCCCTGCTATGTCTTTCCGTATGAAGTGCATATAATTCCCACCTGGTATGCTGCTATTCTACTCAGCTTTCCCTGCTATGTCTTTCCATATGAATTGCATATAATTCCCACCTGGTATTCTGCTATTCTACTCAGCTTTCCCTGCTATGTCTTTCCATATGAAGTGCATATAATTTCCACCTGGTATGCTGCTATTCTACTCAGCCTTCCCTGCTATGTCTTTCCATATGAAGTGCATATAATTCCCACCTAGTATGCTGCTATTCTACTCAGCTTTCCCTGCTATGTCTTTCCATATGAAGTGCATATAATTCCCACCTGGTATGCTGCTATTCTACTCAGCTTTCCCTGCTATGTCTTTCCATATGAAGTGCATATAATTCCCACCTGGTATGCAGCTATTCTACTCAGCTTTCCCTGCTATGTCTTTCCATATGAAGTGCATATAATTCCCACCGGGTGTGCTTTACTTACCCATTTTTTTTTCTATCCATATGTACTTCACTCTTCTTGCGTCTTCCTTGCATACCTGAGTGGCCAATCTACCCCACCCCCTCTTTATGACCTGGCTTAACTGTGAACATGTGCTCTGGACACACACGCCCACATCCTCTCTCAGCTGTGAGCCCTTAGGTGCACATAAATTCAAAGCCATGAGTCTGACCAGATGTGTCTGACCATCTTAGAAATTGCATCTTTTAAATTGCAGATTTTTAATTGCTATGAATTAGACTAGAATTGGACTTGAATTGACCGGAAGGTAAAGGAATAGAAAACCACTATAATGTTTTGGTTTCTTTTAACATTCGCCCCCATACTACTTTATTTCTTCCTATCTCCTGTAATCCCTCCACCCAGTAAGGAACTAGTCATTTCTTCCTCCATCCTCCCCGGCCACCTCACCTCCTCCACAGATCTATTCCTCCACATACAATCCTTTCTCTCCAGGCACACACAGCCACATCATGACCTATCCAGCTCACACCTTCTAACGCTCTGTTTGCTGCTCCTCATTGCTGGTGACATATCCCCAAATCCTGACCCTCCTCATCACATCCCCACACTCATTTCTAATCCCCTGCCACGATCCTCTACACATCTTCGCAACCACAGTAACCTCATACCTATTCATCCAGCCCCCGCTCCCCCAATTTCCCTATCTGGAGCACTATGGAACGCACGCTCTGTCTACAATAAACTGTCATTTATCCATGACCTCTTTATCAATAACAAACTCTCCTTCCTCGGCATCACTTAAACCTGGCTCACCCCCTCTGACTCAGCCTCTCCAGCCGCGCTTTCCTATGGTGGATTCCACCTCTCTCACACCCCTCGCCCCAACAGCAAGCATGGCGGAGGAGTTGGTTTTCTCCTGTCAGATAACTGCACCTTCGCCCCAATCCCACTTCTGCCCTCTGTTACCCTCCCTTCCTTTGAGGTGCACTCCGTGCGCATCTACTCCCCCTCCAACCTCCAACTGGCTGTCATCTACCGTCCCCCAGGGCCAGCCACCACCTTCTTTGACCACTTCACCACCTGGCTACTCCATTTCCTCGCCGCTGACATCCCCACTATCATCATGGGCGACTTCAACATCCCCATTGACACTCCCCTCTCAGCTGCCACTAAACTTCTATCTCTCACTTCCTCCTTCGGCCTCACTCAATGGTCTTCTACAGCCACTCACAAAGATGGTCACACACTGGATCTCATCTTCACCCGCCTCTGCTCCCTATCTAAGCTCTCTAACTCACCTCTTCCTCTTTCTGACCACAACCTACTCACATTCTCTTCCCTCTCCACTCCTTGTCTACAATCCCCACCCCACAAACTTGCACACCCTCGCAGAAATCTTAAACACCTTGATCTACACTCACTCTCTGAATCCCTCCTCCCTCTCACAGATATAAGCTCCCTACACAATGCAGATGCCGCTGCCGCTCTATACAACACCACAATTACTGTAGCTTTGGAATCTCTTGCCCCTCTCACACATACCAAAGCTCGCAAAATCAACAGACACCCACCCGACCAAAGAATTGAGGCGAGCTTCCAGGGCTGCAGAGCGGAGATGGAAAAGATCACACTCCAACGAGCACTTCATCACATTCAAACAGTCCCTCACTACTTTCAAGACCACACTCGCCACAGCAAAACAAACCTACTTCTCATCTCTTATTTCCTCCCTGTCTCACAACCCCAAACAGTTATTCAACACCTTCAATTCTTTCCTCCACCCCCCAGCGCCTCCTCCCTCCCCACTCATCTCTGCTGAAGACTTTGCCTCATTTTTCAAGCAGAAGATTGAGAACATCAGAGACAGTTTTAGTCGACAACCCCCAGAACCCTTCCTCCCAACTACCCAGCCCTCCACCTCCAAAACCAACTTCTCCACCATTACAGAAGACAGACTCTTCACTCTACTCTCAAGATCGCATCTCACCACCTGTGCACTTGATCCGATGCTATCCCACTTCATCCCAAACCTCGCCACAGTCTTCATCCCAACCCTAACCCATCTCTTCAACCTATCACTAACAACTGGTGTTTTCCCTTCAAGCTTTAAACATGCCTCAATCACACCTATCCTCAAAAAGCTCTCTCTTGACCCATCCTCTGTATCTAGCTATCGCCTTATATCACTTCTCCCCTATGCCTCAAAACTACTGGAACAACACGTCCATCTTGAACTGTCCTCCCATCTATCTTCCTGCTCCCTCTTCGACCGCTTTCAATCTGGCTTCCGGTCACGCCACTCCACTGAAACTTCCCTAACTAAGGTCATCAATGACCTATTAACCGCCAAGAGCAAGCTGCACTACTCTATCCTCCTCCTCCTGGACCTGTCCTCTGCCTTTGACACAGTGGACCATTCCCTGTTGCTGCAGACCCTCTCATCCCTTGGCATCACAGACTTGGCCCTATCCTGGATCTCGTCATACTTAACTGACCGGACATTCAGCGTCTCCCACTCACACAACACCTCCTCACCTCGCCCCCTATCTGTCAGAGTCCCGCAAGGTTCAGTTCTAGGGCCCCTGCTCTTCTCCATTTACACCTTTGGCCTGGGACAGCTCATAGAATCTCACGGCTTTCAGTATCATCTCTATGCTGATGACACACAGATCTACATCTCTGGACCAGATATCATCACCCTTCTAACCAGAATCCCTCAATGTCTATCCGCTATTTCATCCTTCTTCTCCTCTAGATTTCTAAAGCTTAACATGGACAAAACAGAATTCATCGTCTTTCCCCCATCTCACACGACCTCCCCAACAAACCTATCCATTACAGTAAACGGCTGCCCACTCTCCCCAGTCCCACAAGCCCGCTGTCTTGGGGTAATCCTTGACACTGATCTCTCCTTCAAACCACATATGCAAACCCTTTCCACTTCCTGCCGCCTCCAACTCAAAAATATTTCATGGATCCGTACATTCCTAAACCAAGAATCTGCAAAAACCCTAGTCCATGCCCTCATCATCTCCCGCCTCGACTACTGTAACCTCCTGCTCTGTGGCCTCCCCTCTAACACTCTCGCACCCCTCCAATCTATTCTAAACTCTGCTGCCCGACTAATCCACCTGTCCCCCTGCTATTCCCCGGCCTCTCCCCTCTGTCATTCCCTTCACTGGCTCCCCATTACCCAGAGACTCCAGTACAAAAGCCTAACCATGACATACAAAGCCATCCACAACCTGTGTCCTCCATACATCTGTGACCTCATCTCCCGGTACTTTCCTGCACGCAACCTCCGATCCTCACAAGATCTCCTTCTCTACTCCCCTCTTATCTCCTCTTCACACAATCGCATACAAGATTTCTCTCGTGCATCCCCCCTACTCTGGAACTCTCTACCACAACATATCAGATTCTCGCCTACCATTGAAACCTTCAAAAAGAACCTGAAGACCCACCTCTTCCGACAAGCCTACAACCTGCAGTAACCACCGATCAACCAAACCACTGCACGACCAGCTCTATCCTTACCTACTGTATCCTCACCCATCCCTTGTAGATTGTGAGCCCTCGTGGGCAGGGTCCTCTCTCCTCCTGTTCCAGTTGTGACTTGTATTGTTCAAGATTATTGTACTTGTTTTTATTATGTACACCCCTCCTCACATGTAATGCGCCATGGAAAAAATGGCGCTATAATAAATAATAATAATAATAATAGGTTGTGTATTTAGTAGGTGTCCCCAGCCAATAGCCAATTTGAACTGCTCTGAATACTGTTAATGCTGGGTGCTGGGGAAATTGTTATTATGCAAGACTAATAAAACTCCAGTAAGAAGTTCAGAGAGAGGGGTAAGAGGTCCGTACTTAACTGATGTATAGCAAATAAATGCTGGAGAACGCTTCCTAGGATGTTAGCAGTCCTTTTGGAATGTAACTACTGGAAACAAGCTGTATGCTGACGGCAGATGACAGAATGACAACAGATAGAAAAAAAGTCAATTAAAAACTTGTTCATTTTCACACTTTCTACTTTGACCAATTTAATAACATGTGACTACCCTTTGAAGGACACAACCAATTTTCAGCTTTGCACTTTCTTTTTTTCCTCCATTTCTTTCAAGAGTCACACATTTGTTTTATCGTCCTTCTATATAGCTGCATGATAGCTTTGTTTGGCTGGAGGAGTTGTAGTTTTGAATAACACTATTCACTTTACCATGCAATGCACTGAAAAACTGAGAATGAGGTGAAGTGCAATTCCATAATTGTTTTTTTGCTTCAGTTTTACAGAAATCAGTGTGTGGTAAAATGACCTGCGAATATTATTCTTCAGATCGGTACAATATCAAACATGCATAGTTTTTGTTATTTTAGTGCCTTAACGAAATTCCGAACTTTGTAAAAAGGAAATATTAAAGTTTCTGAAACCCTTAACTTTTTGATTGTTCTGTCGACCTATCATGTGCTCTACAAGCCGAGCTGTAAATTTTAATTGCATCATTTTGGGGTACATACAGTGTTGAACTTGGATACCAAGGGCCTGCCAGTAACATTGACTTTGGGGGCCCACTATACATATGCATACATATATTACATCATCCACATTCACAAAATTACCATCGAATAAACTGGACAGTTTGTTAAATGAATGAAAAGATGCTGCCTTTGTCCGTATATAATTAATCAAGTTTGTTGTGCCAAATACTGCTCACATAAGGTGTTGGAGGACCAATTCCAGCACAGAGGCCCAGCAGAAGATTTACCTGTCCAAGTCTGGGTACATATGATGTTTTCAGTTCTTTTTAATTGACTTTTTGGGGTAGTGCTGCCAGCATTTTTTTTTATTTGCGAAATTTACGTTATAGACTAGATATTTTTATATTTAAATATAATTAAAAAATGCCATTATTTTTTATTTTTGTTATTTTTAAATGTGAAAAAGTGGGGTCATTACAATTTGCGAGTTTTATATTTTTACTAGATGGTGGCCCGATTCTAATGTATCTGGTATTCTAGAATATGTAGGTAGTATATAGCACAGGCCACGTACAATATTGCACAGTCACGTAGTATATAACACAACCGACATAGTATATAACATAGCTACGTAGTATATAACAGAACCACGTAGTATATAACACAGCCCACGTAGTATATAGCACAGCCACATAGTATATAGCACAGCCACATAGTATATAACACAGCCACATAGTATATAACACAGCCACGTAGTATATTGCACAGCCACGTAGTATATTGCACAGTCACGTAGAATATTGCACAGCCACGTAGTATATAACACAGAGCACGTAGTATATTGCACAGCCACGTAGTATATTGCAGTCACGTTGTATATTGCACAGCCACGTAGTATAATGCACAGCCACGTAGTATATAACACAGAGCATGTAGTATATAGCACAGCCACGTAGTATTTTGCAGTCACGTTGTATATTGCACAGTCACGTAGTATATTGCACAGCTACGTAGTATATTGCACAGCCACGTAGTATATAACACAGAGACATAATATATAACACTGTGCATGGAGTATATAACACAGGTTACGTAGTATAAAGCACAGCGATTTAGTATATTGCCCAGCTACATAGTGTATAGCACAGAGATGTAGTATATAACAGAGCCCGCTTAGTATCTAGCACAGCCCACGTAGTATATAGCAATGTGGGCACTATATGCATGGTAAAACAAGAATTAAAATAAAAAATAAACATATACTCACCTTCCGAAGGATCCTTGAAGTCCTGGCACCAGTGTGCGGTGCACACGGCAGCTTCCGGTCCCAGGGTTGCTATGCGCTTAGGACCTGTGATGATGTCGAGGTCACATGACCGTGACATCATGGCAGGTCCTTCTCGCATAGCATCCTTGGCACCGGAACCTGCCGCTTGCACTGCCGAGGACAGCGGGCCACGTCGGAAGGTGAGAATAACCATTTATTTTTTATTATTATTATTTTTAACATTAGATCTTTTTATTATTGATGCTGCATAGGCAGCATCAATAGTAAAAGTTGTTCACACAGGGTTAATAGCAGCATTAACGGAGTGCGTTACACTGCAGCATAACGCGGTCAGTTAACGCTGCCATTAACCCTGTGTGAGCGCTGACTGCAGGGAAGTATGGATGGGACATTGAGTGCAGGGCAGTAAGCAGTGGCCATTTCGCTGCTGGAGTGTGCCCATTGCTGATTGGTCGTGGGCGTTTTGCCAGGACCAATCAGCGACTTGGATTTCCATGACAGACAGAGGCCGCAACCAATGAATATCCGTGACAGACAGACAGACAGACAGACGGAAGTGACCCTTAGACAATTATATATATAGATTATTTTGCTTATTTTATTTTACATATTCTACCGTATATATACTTTTCATTCCCAATAGGGGACTTAAATCTGCAGTTGTTTGATCACTTTTATTATATACTGAAATATTTAATTATTGCAAATCCAGGTAGATGGCCAACATACAGTGTCCTTAGTCCACAATTTCCCAATCTGAGATCAGTAGTCCCACTGCCCTAGTACAGGTGATACCCACTGTCTCCCAACTTTTGGTTGGCCCACAGCTTTTGGTATTTGCAGCCGATATATTATGCAGTCACAGCCTATGGTCCTCCAGATTATGGATATCACGACCGTAGCTCATGGATACCCCTCCAGCCAACAATCCATCTCCAAAACTCCAAAGTCCATCCATCCCAGCTCAGATCTTCTCACAAGTCATTCCAACATCTGCCTGATTCAACACTATGTCTTTTTCTCATGCCCCCTTAAACATTTCCTTTAGCTCACAGAACAAAGCAGATTTCCTCAGCTGGGACTGTATGTGAGACATCCCATGGTGATGGCTCCCCTGTGTCTTCTATCCCCAACCACATAATGGGAGTCACGGAACCCCGAAGCCTCCACGCCCTCTACCCAGACCGGCTGCAGATTCTGGTTCATGGTTGCTGAGGTGTCCCATCTAGTCTGGGATACTTGTCCTTGTACCACATATGCCTCTTCCTCTTCTGGTCAGGGTAGTGGCATCTTCTCTCCTTCAAAATTCCAGCCCCATTGTAGCACAGTGTTCACTGGCATTCCCTGGCAAAGTGTCCCATGTGTCCACAGTTATGGCAGCTTAACCCTCCTTGCCCCGATGTGGGCCGCACTGGGGGGCTTGGGAAACCTCCCCCTCTTTTTGAAATCCAAAATCCCCTCCGTTCCTCCTCTTGCCAGTCCATGGGTCTTGCTGGCCTCCATGTAAGCCCCTGTTCATGACTTGCTGGGGCTGTACTTTCATGTAGCCCGGGTGGATTAGCAGACCAATCATCCACCAATCTTGCACCCTCATCCAGACTGAGTGGTTTTCTATATGCCACCCATTCTTTTAAGTCACCTGGGAGCTTGAACATTAATTGTTCCAGCAAGAAGATATCCAAGACATGTTCTGCTCCCCGAGCTCCCAGTCCTACTATCCACTGAGTGTATGCCGTATGTAGTGTGTTAGCAAACTCCTGATGCGTGTGTGCACCGGGCTTGTCAGTCTCCTTAAACTCCCTCCGGGAGGTTTCAGGCATGATGGCATACCTCTCTAGTAATACCCTGCGAATGGTAGAATAACATCTCTGATCCTCAGAGAACAAGTTATTAAAAGCTTTGCTTGCTTTTCCAGTTAACCCAATGTTCAAAATCTAGGCCATTCACTGACTGACACCTCATGTAGCAGGCAGAGGTATTCAAATAACAGGAGATGTTCATCAATATCCGAGGTGTCCTCAATGAACTGTGGTATATCCCGTTACATTAAAGATGGGGACTCGTTTCTTCTGTAATCCTCTGTCCTCTGTGCTGGGGCGGGTGGGGGTACTGTTACCTGCACACCCAGAAATTTGCTTAACACTGCCGCCTGCTCAATCTCCGTGGCCTGCTCTCCTAGTGTGTCCAGCATCCACCTCAGCTCAGTCAGTCGATCCTCCACCATCTGGATGTTGGCCCAGGGCTGTGGTCCCTCCTCCAGTAGATGTTCAAGATCGCAGTCGTCTAAGCATTGTATTAGGGTTGCCCGGTTGTCCTCCAACAACCACTCTAACTCTCTCTCAGAGCAAAGCATTCTCATATCTTCATTTTTGAGGCTCTTGCAGATGGAGTCTGCCATCTCTTCTGCCAAGTCACCGCTCAGTAACTTTCCCTGGTATGCTGTCCAGAGATAGGTGATAACACTGCTGCCACCACTTGTGAGGATGTGAGGTTGTCGGTTATAAAAATCACCTAGGCAGGTTAACGATGCAACTATTTTTTATTCCATACATCCATGGTTGTACAGAAAATCCAGATGGCCAACATACAATGTCCTCAGTCCACAAGTTCCCAATATGAGATCGGTAGTCCCACTGCCCCGACACCAGGCAATACCCACTGTCTTTCATCTTTTGGTTGGCCCACAGCTTTTGGCATTTCCAGCCAATATAGTGTGCAGTCACAGCCTATGGTCCTCCAGATGATGGATATCATGACCGTAGCTCATGGATGCCCCACCAGCCAACAATCCATCTTCAAAACTCCTTAGTCCATCCATCCCAGCTCAGATCTTATCACATCGAAGTCACTCCAACAACTGCCTGATTCAACCCTATATCTTTTTCTCCCACCCCCTTAAACATTTCCTTTAGCTTACAGAACAAAGCAGATTTCATTAGCTGGGACTGTATGTTAGAAGTCCCATGGTGATGGCTCCCTTGTGTCTTTTATCCCCAACCACACAATGGGCCTAGGTTTGGGAGTAAAATGATAGTGTGGAGTTTATACAGATGAGACTGATAGAGTCTGGCATTAGGGTTAAATAAGATCTAGCCTGCTAGTCTTCCTCTGCTGGCTGCCATGGAATAGAAACATTGATTCCTAAGGGTGAGCTGATGAGCAAGCAAATAACTAATAAAACACATCAAACAAATTAACTATTAAAGTTCAATAATATTGATGTAACCAGTGCTCTGTCCAGAAAAAAGTCTCTATGTCTTAGAGCTGTGGACTCCGCTCTACATCCATTTGTCCTATAGTCTTTAGTAAGTGGCCATATCCTCACAGTTATAAAGAAAAACACATTTTCCTATTTTTATCCTTTGTGTTCTACTACTATAACTTGATATTTTTTATCAGAGGTTGAAGGCACCTGTATGGAGCGGGCTCAGGAACTAATCGTGCTCCATATATGACATAAGCAAATATGAGCTGTGTTATTAAAAGTAGAGACAGAGTAGTAAACATACAGTATTTAGTATCACCAAGTCCAAGTTATTATTATTAAATTATAAAAAGCAACAAAAATCACATTTTATTTTGTACAGCATTGTAACTTTTTTACCACTAAAATATAATAAAAGCTATACAAATATCATTATAATTTTAATGAGATGGAAAATAATTTTTCCATGTAATTTTTTTTATGTTACATGAATGTCATAAAAACAAAACCTCAAAAAACTATGTGGGAATATTTTTCTTTCATTATTTTATCCCACATCATGTTTTTTTCATTTTTCTTTCAGTGCAATATATTGTAAAGTGAATGATGTCTTACAAAACTACATTTTGTCGTACACAAAGCAAGTAGTGATGAGCGAACATGCTCGCCACTATTCGGTACTCGCCCGAGTATCACTGTGCTCATGTACTCAGTGAGCACCGAGTATTTCCGGGATTATTCGGCGGGAGCTCGGGTCTCCTCCTTTTAGTTTTGGTGCTTTTTAAAGCACCAATCAGCATCAGCAATCAGCAGGGATGCCATGCACTGTAATATCTTTGTTGCGGTATTACAGTGATTGGCTGGCCGCATAGCGTCATCAGGTCTATAACCTGGCACCACCCTGCTCGCCGAATACTGCTCCGGACTCAGCTAGTGTAGGGAGAGCTGCTGCTGAGATAGGGTCAGATTCTGACATTTATTAGTTAGTGTGGGTCTACCATCACAGAATCCACAAATCCTGATAAACCAACATTCCTTTTTAGGACAATTTTTTTTTCAGCTTATACCTGCTCATTTTATTAGAAAGCAATCCATAGCCACATTGTTTCTACATTTATTTGATTGGTCACGCTGCAGACTACAGCCAGGTCATTGCAATACAAGAGCATGAAAATCTGAGAATTTTTTTTTTTTTTGCCCCAGGTATTCAGATGTGAGTGCGCAGAAAAATCTGGCCTTTATTTTTGGTAATATATTATTTTTTGGAGTGTCTTCCAACATTTTAGGACACCATATTTCTGCCCAAAAAATATTTAGCTACAGTTCTTATATTTATCACTGTGGTTTGTACGCCACACACATTGCATATCATTGCACAAAATATCTTACAATTTTAGTAGTCCAAATTTTTTGTATCATAGCCTACTTATTGACACAATTTTGGTGTGCCCCCAAAAATCAAGGCCACATTTTGATCAGTCTGTTATCTCCATCAGATGCCTGGTGTATCTGTGGTGTCAAAATCCTCACTTTGAAAGCATATGTTGCATTTTTTGGTCTGCTAGCCATGGTCTACTCCTTATTTAGTGCTTTTTTTTTTTTTTTTTAAACCCACACATTTAAATGGTCTGTTATCTCCGTCAGACACCTGGTGTATCTGTGGTGTCAAAATCCTCGCTTAGCAGGCATACATTGCATTGCATTGTCTGCTAGCCCTGGTCTACTCCTTATCTAGTGGTTAAAATTTTTTTTATTAAAAAACACACATTTAAACGGTCTGTTATCTCTGTCAGATGCCTGATGTATCTGTGGTGTCAAAGTCCTCGCTTAGCAGGCATGTGTTGCATTGTTTTGTCTTCTAGCCTTGGTCTACTCCTTATTTACTGGTTAAAAAAAAAAACAAAACACACATTTAAACAGTCTGTTATCTCCGTCAGACACCTGGTGTATCTGTGGTCTCCAAATACTTGCTTTTCAGCCGTACTGATCACATATAAGTTTTCTCCAAATTTCTCCATTTCTATTGAACTTTTAAAATGTTTCAGTAGTCCATTTAAAATGGGCAAGGCAAGGGATGGGGAAGTGAACATGATGCTGATAGTGCATGCAGCAGTTGAGGCCACAAGCAAGCTGAAAGTGGGCCACAGCGAAGACCCCCAACTTTTCGCTTGACCTGCCTGTCCCAGTTTCTAGGGGACCACAGCACACCATTATTGAATCCAGAGCAGTGTGAAATGGTTGTTGTTTGGATAGCGGATAATGCTTCCAGTCACTTAGCCACCACCACCACCACGTCTTCCATACTGTCAAGTCTGAGTAGCCATGAGTGTGGACCACATATTACTTACTGAGATACTTCTTCCTCCCATCATGTCAGGTGCCCTGAGACAACTGATCCTGCACTTGGACACTCCGAAGAGCTGTTCAGTTTTCCCTTTAAAAATTCTGTACTCTCGGCCGGTCAACTTGAAGTGGGGCCAGATGAGATTGCATGTAGCGATGCCCAAAGATTTGAACAGCCATGGTCACATAAAGGCAATGGTGGGAAAGTGTCACAAGAGGTGGACGAAGATGAGACACAATTGCCAGAAAGTCAGGAGGAGGAGCAGGATGCAGATGTAGAAGACGAGGTGGTGGATGACATAGTGACTGACCCAACCTGGCAGGAGGATATGCAGAGTGAGGACAGAAGCACACATGGGAAAGGAGGCATATCACCCCAACAGGCAGGAAGAAGCAGTGTGGTGGCCGCAGACAGAAGGCATGCATCTGTTCCCCATAACACAAACATGATGGAAGTTGCCATTCCAACTGTTAGATCTTCTCGAGTTTGGTTATTTTTTAAAGACTCTGCTGATAACCCCAAACAGGTGAATTTGCAGCACCTGCCTTGCCCGCATCAGCAGGAGTTGCAAAACTACCAGCCTGACCACCACCAGCATGATCAGGCACATGGCAGCAAAGCACCCAACTTTGTGGACCGAACCCCAGGCTCCAGGCACACTGTCTGCAGGTGACACCACTGCTTCTTCCACTGTTTTGCATAGAAGACAATCCCCTGTTCACCGTGTATGTGAAGATGCCTCTATCCCTGCGCCTGTTGCTACCCACAAAATTTACAAAATAGTAGTCAAGCCGCACCCAAGACATGTAACATCTCTATGGATAGCAGGGTGCACGTCCTTACCAGGGGATCCATCCCGGTGTCTAAGTCCAAGTCCAAATATGAAAGAGGGACAGCACCACAGCAGTTGTGAAAAAAGGAACCAAGTTTATTCCACCTCCTGCAACGTTTCGGTCCGCAGACCTTTGTCAAGCATAATACAAAGCCAATCCAACCACCATTATATATCATTAACCCCACCCCACCAATTAACTAACAACCAATGGGACAGTTCAGTATAATCAGAATACATAGACCATAATATAAACATATAAATATAATTAAAACCCACACCACATGAGCAGCCCACCATATATACTGGCCGTCAGCGGGGTTATACCCACCCTGATCGCTCCTTCCATATGAATTAACCCCAGAAAACACAAAAAAATGCATCCCCCAAGTCCTGATAGTAAACAGCGATCGCACCAATCCATACGATGCATCAGCCGTTGTCATAGCAACAGGGCGTGTCCATAACGGCGCTTAGTCCAATCATATCCATGGAGTTTCCATGTGACACCGACGTCATATGTCCAGCATGCACTGCTCGCCCACATGATAACAGATTGGTTGGATCTCCAAATCATTCGTTCCTCAGTGCGCATGTCCATCCCTCAGCAATATATATGTGTGACTATAGATCTGCTGAGGGATTATTATGGGGAAGAGATGATGCCCTTATTTATATATTGTGGTTCAATGATAGCATATATTCCTATGTTTGAAAATCTGTTCTATTTATTATATATTCTTTTGTATATAATATATTTGGATGTTGGTTTCTCTTTGTATGTATGATTTCTCATTTCAGGTCCATATGGAATGGCTGAGAAGCGGCCGGATTGAGATATTATTGGTCCTTGCATGTGGACCTGAGATGATGAAATATTATGAAGTTCCTTGATTGCCAGCTAGATTGCTGTCTATATATAGATGCTGTTTGACTCTGCTATTTTACGTATCTGGGATACTATAAGATGTCCAAGGAGAGTCCCGTGTGACATGCGCTGTTGCGCTAGATCTGTTCCGGCGGATAAAGGGTGCCGGAGCGTGGAATTGTGACTTGCGCACAAAGGAGTAAGGGGAAGACAGAGTCATGGACATGCGCACTGAGGAACGAATGATTTGGAGATCCAACCAATCTGTTATCATGTGGGCGAACAGTGCATGCTGGACATATGACGTCGGTGTCACATGGAAACTCCATGGATATGATTGGACTAAGCGCCGTTATGGACACGCCCTGTTGCTATGACAACGGCTGATGCATCGTATGGATTGGTGCGATCGCTGTTTACTATCAGGACATGGGGGATGCATTTTTTTGTGTTTTCTGGGGTTAATTCATATGGAAGGAGCGATCAGGGTGGGTATAACCCCGCTGACGGCCAGTATATATGGTGGGCTGCTCATGTGGTGTGGGTTTTAATTATATTTATATGTTTATATTATGGTCTATGTATTCTGATTATACTGAACTGTCCCATTGGTTGTTAGTTAATTGGTGGGGTGGGGTTAATGATATATAATGGTGGTTGGATTGGCTTTGTATTATGCTTGACAAAGGTCTGCGGACCGAAACGTTGCAGGAGGTGGAATAAACTTGGTTCCTTTTTTCACAACTGCTGTGGTGCTGTCCCTCTTTCATATTTGGACTTGTTGCTACCCACAGTCAACCAACACCATCATCAAGCCCATCCGTGTCCTTGTCCCAGCGCAGCCTTCAGTTGTCTACTCCCCAGTCATTGGAATGCAAGTGGAAATACCCAGTCAACGCCCAACAGGTCACAGTACTAAATTTAAACATTTCTCGTCTGCTTGCGCTTGAAATGTTGCCTTTTAGGCTCACTGAGATGGATGCTTTCCGCAGCCTGATTGTTGCGGTTGTCCCAAGGTACTCGGTCCCCAGTCACTACTATTTCTCCTGGTGTGCCGTAATGGCATTACACCAGCACATGTCCCACAACATTACTCGTGCCCTCAACAATGCTGTTACTGGGAAATTCCACCTAACCATGGACACATGGACAAGTGCTTGTGGGCAGGGATGGTGCATCTCACTGACGGCACACTGGGTTAACATAGTGGAAGCCGGGACCCAGTCGGACCTTGGGATGGAAAACATCCTCCCCACACCAAGGATTGCGAGCCCTTCTTCAGTCAGGGCTGCCCCCACAGTCTACAGCTCCTGCACCTCCTCCTGCACCTCCTCTTCAGCCTCCATCTTTGAAATGAGCACATCAGTCAGAAGCTGGAAGCACTGAAGCACTGCCTCAGCCAAGCGGCAACAGGCTGTGCTGAAGCTAATCTGCTTAGGTGACAAACCACACAATGCTGAAGAGTTGTGGACAGCGCTAAAAGAGCAGTCAGATATTTTGATGACACCTATGAACCTACAGCCAGGCATGGATGTGTGTGACAATGGTCGTAACCTGGTGGCAGCTCCGACGCAAGGTGAGCTCACACATGTACCTTGCATGGCCCATGTGCTCAACCTCATCGCTCACCGTTTTCTCAAAAGCTACCTGGAACTGCCAGATCTGCTAGTGAAAGTATCCTGTTTCTTTATGTTTCGCTGCGTTTCACGTGACCCTTGCATTATTAAAATTTGCGGTGACACTCATTACTGGTTGGTGAAACTTCTAGACCCACTCTACAAGGAGAACTTTCAATCTCTTCTTCCAGTGGCAGACAGGTGTACTAAAATGTTGCCGTACCTGTTATGGACCTGGTGGTTAGGAGCACCTGGAATGACCTGATGAGTAAACTCAAAAAACGGAACTAGCTCTGGGGAAGTGGGAACTCTGCTGACCGCAAACTCTACTCCTATCGCACACACTAGAAATAGCCGTGGAGCGTACCTAACTCTCCCTAGACGCCTCTTCACAGCCTAAGAGCTAACTACCCCTAAAGATAGAAATAGAAGCCTAACCTTGCCTCAGAGAAATTCCCCAAAAGTAAAGGCAGCCCCCCACATATATTGACTGTGAGTTAAGAGGAAAGTCACAAACACAGGAATGAAACAGGTTTTAGCATAGGAGGCCAGACTTACTAAATAGTCAGAGGATAGAAAAGAATACTATGCGGTCAGCATAAAAAACTACAAAACCACGCAGAGTATGCAAAAAGACCCCCGCACCGACTCACGGTGTGGAGGTGCAACACTGCACCCCAGAGCTTCCAGCTAGCAAGGAAACATCATGATAGCAAGCTGGACTAGAATTTAGCAGTGCTAAGAAATATATTCAGGCAGCAGTAACATCAAATGAACTAGCAGGGACTTAGCTTCTGCTGGAGTAGACAGGTCCTCAGAGAAGTCCAAGAGAGATCTGAACCAATTCTGATACATTGACAGCTGGCATCAGGTAACGATCTGAGTGGAGTTAAATAGGGAAGCCAGCATAGCAACATAACGAGAGCAGCTGATAAAGTCAACCTAGTGACCAGCAGTTCCGCTCGAAACCACCAGAGGGAGCCCAAGAGCAGAACTAACCAAAGTACCATTCATGACCACAGGAGGGAGTCCGAGAACGGAATTCACAACAGTACCCCCCCTTGAGGAGGGGTCACAAACCCTCACCATGGCCCCCAGGCCGATCAGGACGAGCCAAATGAAAGGCACGAACTAAATCGGCAGCATGGACATCGGAGGCAACAACCCAGGAATTATCCTCCTGACCATAGCCCTTCCACTTAACCAGGTACTGAAGCTTCCGTCTCGAAATACGAGAATCCAAAATCTTTTCCACCACATACTCCAACTCCCCCTCAAGCAACACCGGAGCAGGAGTATCAACGGAGGGAACCATAGGCGCCACGTACCTCCGCAACAACGACCTATGGAACACATTATGGATGGCAAAAGACGCTGGAAGGACCAAACGAAATGACACAGGGTTGAGAATTTCAGAAATCTTATAAGGACCAATGAAACGAGGCTTAAACTTAGGAGAAGAAACCTTCATAGGAACATAATGAGAAGACAACCAAACCAAATCCCCAACACGAAGTCGGGGACCAACACAATGACGGCGGTTAGCGAAACGTTGAGCCTTCTCCTGGGACAACATCAGATTGTCCACTACGTGAGTCCAAATTTGCTGCAACCTGTCCACCACAGAATCCACACCAGGACAGTCAGAAGGCTCAACCTGCCCAAAAGAAAAACGAGGATGAAAACCAGAATTGCAAAAAAAAGGCAAAACCAAAGTAGCAGAACTAGCCCGATTATTAAGGGCGAACTCAGCCAATGGCAAGAAGGTCACCCAATCATCCTGATCAGCAGAAACAAAGCATCTCAGATAGGTTTCCAAAGTCTGGTTGGTTCGTTCGGTTTGGCCATTTGTTTGAGGATGAAAAGCCGAAGAAAAAGACAAATCAATGCCCATCTTAGCACAAAAGGACCGCCAAAACCTAGAGACAAACTGGGAACCTCTGTCCGACACAATGTTCTCCGGAATGCCATGCAAACGAACGACATGTTGAAAAAATAATGGCACCAAATCAGAGGAAGAAGGCAATTTAGGCAAGGGTACCAAATTGACCATCTTAGAAAAGCGATCACAAACCACCAAGATGACAGACATCCTTTGAGAGATAGGAAGATCTGAAATAAAATCCATTGAAACATGCGTCCAAGGCCTTTTCGGGACTGGCAAGGGCAAAAGCAACCCACTGGCACGAGAACAGCAGGGCTTAGCCTGAGCACAAGTCCCACAGGACTGCACAAAAGAACGCACATCCCATGACAAGGAAGGCCACCAAAAGGACCTAGCCACCAAATCTCTGGTACAAAAATCCCAGGATGACCAGCCAACACTGAGCCATGAACCTCAGAAATAACTCTGCTAGTCCATCTATCAGGGATGAACAATTTCTCCGCTGGACAACGGTCAGGTCTATCAGCCTGAGACTCCTGCAGCGCCCGCCGCAAATCAGGGGAGATGGCAGACAGAATTACCCCCTCTTTGAGAATACCAGCCGGCTCAGGGACTCCCGGAGAATCAGGCACAAAACTCCTACAAAGGGCATCCGCCTTCACATTCTTAGAACCTGGAAGGTATTAGACCACAAAATGGAAACGGGAGAAAAACAGTGACCATCGAGCTTGTCTAGGATTCAACCACTTGGCAGACTCGAGATAAGTCAGATTTTTGTGATCCGTCAAGACCACCACGCGGTGCTTGGCTCCCTCAAGCCAATGTCGCCACTCCTCGAATGCCCACTTTATAGCCAGCAGCTCCCGATTGCCAACATCATAATTATGTTCAGCAGGCGAAAACTTTCTAGAAAAGAAGGCACATGGCTTCATGACAGAGCCATCAGAACTTATTTGAGACAAAACAGCCCCTGCTCCAATCTCAGAAGCATCAACCTCGACCTGAAAAGGGAGCGAAACATCTGGCTGACGCAACACAGGGGCCGAAGAAAAACGACGTTTCAGCTCCTGAAAAGCCTCAACGGCCGCAGAGGACCAATTCACCACATCAGCACCTTTCTTTGTCAAATCAGTCAAAGGTTTAACCACACTAGAAAAATTAGCGATGAAGCGACGGTAAAAATTAGCAAAGCCCAGGAATTTCTGGAGGCTCTTCACAGATGTAGGTTGAGTCCAATCATAAATGGCCTGAACTTTAACAGGATCCATCTCGATAGTAGAAGGGGAAAAAATGAAGCCCAAAAAGGAGACCTTCTGAACTCCGAAGAGACATTTAGACCCCTTCACAAACAAGGAATTAGCACGAAGGACCTGGAATACCATTCTGACCTGTTTCACATGAGACTCCCAATCATCCGAAAAGACCAAAATATCATCCAAATATACAATCATGAATCTATCCAGACACTTTCGGAAGATGTCATGCATAAAGGACTGAAACACTGATGGAGCATTTGAAAGCCCGAATGGCATTACCAGGTACTCAAAATGGCCCTCAGGCGTATTAAATGCTGTTTTCCATTCATCGCCCTGTTTAATACGCACAAGGTTATACGCCCCCCGAGCAAACAAATCAGACAGCAGAGGCAAAGGGTACTGAAATTTGACCGTGATTTTATTGAGAAGGCGGTAATCTATACAGGGTCTCAGAGAACCATCCTTCTTGGCCACAAAAAAGAACCCTGCTCCCAACGGTGATGAAGACGGCCGAATATGCCCTTTCTCCAAGGACTCCTTCACATAAGTCCGCATAGCGGCGTGCTCTGGCACGGATAAATTGAAAAGTCGGCCCTTAGGAAACTTACTACCAGGAATCAAATTAATAGCACAATCACAATCCCTATGAGGGGGTAGGATACTGGATTTGGGCTCATCAAATACATCCTGGTAATCCGACAGAAACTCAGGGACTTCAGAAGGAGTGGAAGCAGAAATTGACACCAATGGAACATCGCCATGTACCCCTTGACAACCCCAACTAGACACAGACATTGATTTCCAATCCAATACTGGATTATGAACCTGTAGCCATGGTAAACCCAAGACGACCACATCATGCAAATTATGCAACACCAAAAAGCGAACATCTTCCCGATGTGCAGGAGCCATGCACATGGTCAACTGAGTCCAGTACTGAGGTTTATTCTTGGCCAACGGCGTGGCATCAATTCCCCTTAATGGAATAGGATACTGCAAAGGCTCCAAGAAAAAACCACAGCGCCTGGCAAACTCCAAGTCCATCAAATTCAGGGCAGCGCCTGAATCCACAAATGCCATAACCAAGTAGGATGACAAAGAGCAAATCAGAGTAACAGACAAAAGAAATTTAGGCTGTACAGTACCAATGGTGACAGACCTAGCGAACCGCTTAGTGCGCTTAGGACAATCAGAGATAGCATGAGTGGGGTCACCACAGTAAAAACAAAGCCTATTCTGACTTCTGTGTTCTTGCCGTTCAGTTCTGGTCACAGTTCTATCACATTGCACAGACTCAGGCCTCTGCTCAGAGGACACCGCCAAACTGTGCACAATTTTGCGCTCGCGCAAACGCCGATCAATTTGGATGGCCAAGGACATTGACTCATTCAGACCAGCAGGCATGGGGAATCCCACCATAACATCCTTAAGGGCTTCAGAAAGACCCTTTCTAAAAATTGCTGCCAGGGCACACTCATTCCATTGAGTAAGCACAGACCACTTTCTAAACTTCTGACAATATATCTCTGCTTCATCCTGACCCTGACACAAAGCTAGCAAAATTTTCTCTGCCTGATCCACTGAATTCGGTCCATCATAAAGCAATCCAAGCGCCAGAAAAAAAGCATCTACATTAAGCAATGCAGGATCTCCTGGCGCAAGGGAGAATGCCCAGTCTTGAGGGTCACCACGCAACAAAGAAATAATAATTTTTACTTGCTGAATGGGGTCACCAGAGGAGCGGGGTTTCAAAGCAAGAAACAGTTTACAATTATTTTTGAAATTCAGAAACTTAGATCTATCCCCAGAAAACAAATCAGGAATTGGAATTCTAGGCTCTAACATCGGATTCTGAACTACATAATCTTGAATGCTTTGTACCCTTGCAGTGAGATGATCCACACAAGAGGACAGACCTTGAATATCCATATCTACACCTGTGTCCTGAACCACCCAGGGGTTAAGGGGAAAAGAGAGACAAAACACACTGCAAAGAAAAAAAAATGAGTTCAGAACTTCTCTTATCCCTCTTTTGAGATGCATTAACACTTTACTGGCCAGCTGTACTGTTATGGACCTGGTGGTTAGGAGCAACTGGAATGACCTGATGAGTAAACTCAAAAAACGGAACTAGCTCTGGGGAAGTGGGAACTCTGCTGACTGCA
Source organism: Ranitomeya variabilis (assembly GCF_051348905.1). NCBI lineage: Eukaryota > Metazoa > Chordata > Amphibia > Anura > Dendrobatidae > Ranitomeya > Ranitomeya variabilis. The sequence goes on from NC_135237.1 coordinate 146,478,327, forward strand.
AACTCTACTCCTATCGCACACACTAGAAATAGCCGTGGAGCGTACCTAACTCTCCCTAGACGCCTCTTCACAGCCTAAGAGCTAACTACCCCTAAAGATAGAAATAGAAGCCTAACCTTGCCTCAGAGAAATTCCCCAAAAGTAAAGGCAGCCCCCCACATATATTGACTGTGAGTTAAGAGGAAAGTCACAAACACAGGAATGAAACAGGTTTTAGCATAGGAGGCCAGACTTACTAAATAGTCAGAGGATAGAAAAGAATACTATGCGGTCAGCATAAAAAACTACAAAACCACGCAGAGTATGCAAAAAGACCCCCGCACCGACTCACGGTGTGGAGGTGCAACACTGCACCCCAGAGCTTCCAGCTAGCAAGGAAACATCATGATAGCAAGCTGGACTAGAATTTAGCAGTGCTAAGAAATATATTCAGGCAGCAGTAACATCAAATGAACTAGCAGGGACTTAGCTTCTGCTGGAGTAGACAGGTCCTCAGAGAAGTCCAAGAGAGATCTGAACCAATTCTGATACATTGACAGCTGGCATCAGGTAACGATCTGAGTGGAGTTAAATAGGGAAGCCAGCATAGCAACATAACGAGAGCAGCTGATAAAGTCAACCTAGTGACCAGCAGTTCCGCTCGAAACCACCAGAGGGAGCCCAAGAGCAGAACTAACCAAAGTACCATTCATGACCACAGGAGGGAGTCCGAGAACGGAATTCACAACACGCACCATAGGGCCCTTGTAGCGGAATTACTAAATAAATTCCCACCTAAGAACGCTGGCAAGGGTTGAGCGACTGTCATTTTTTTAAGATCGAGTCGGGTTTTGCGAAACCCGACTTTGTCCAAAGTCGAGCCGAGTGCAGTCGGCCGATTATCGCTAAAAGTCGGGGATCGACCGAAACACGAAACCCATTGCAAGTCAATGGGGAAGCATAGTCGGCAGTGAGTGGAGGCCAGGAAAACACCTACAGTGCCCATTTTAATGCCAAAATCATCCATTCTTGTTTCTGAAGCTTGTCAATCTTAATTAAATTTATAATAATAGTTGGGCATTGGAAATTGGGGGTCATTTGGCAAAAGTTGTGGGGGGTAGGGCTGGTTCAAGGTTTTAGTGGGCCCAGGAAACGTGGACTATGTCACGGCGGTGGAGCAGTGAGAGGTAAGTATGTCGAGTTTGCAAGTGCTGTGATCCTAAGCAAGCAGGGGGGGCCCACTCGTTGGCATTGGCACTGGCACAGGGCCCCTCAAAGTACAGCGGTGTGTTTGCACGGCGGGGGCGCCTCCCACCAGCAGCGACACTTTTGCGTACTCTGAGGGGCCCTGTGCCAGTGACGTCGCCAACGAGTATGCCCCCCCACCTGATGAAGGAACCTACACTTTCATCTGCACCTTCCTCTTTGTCCCTGTGTAAGGTGGTATAACATGTGGGAAGGGGAACCTTACTTTCAGCAGGGTCAGATTCTGGCTGTGTAGAGTGCAAGGGGAATGTAGTGGTCTAGGTCAATGTACCAGCAGACTCATCTAGCAGTGGCTGGGCAATGGGCAGGATGAGGAGGAAACACAGATATAGGGCCAAAGAATAAAGTAGGCTAAATGCAGTTCAAAATTGGTAACAGGACTAAACAGGCGGCATTGCTTTTTTCAGTGGAGTAGCAAACCCAGGAGCAGCAGACACTGTTTTAAGGGCCCAACCACACTAGTAGGCCAAATGCAGTTTAATATCTGCTACTATAGGCCAAAAGCCTAAAGACTGAAGCTCAGCTTTATACAGTGGAGGACAACACCATGGAGCAGCAGACACCGTTAGTAGGCCGTAACCACCAATTTTTGGTTAAAAAAGCACTTAATGAGAGCCAGAAGGTTGAAGCTCAGATTTATACAGTTGAGGACAACACCAGGGAGCGGCAGACACTGTTAGTAGGCCGTAACCAAAGTTGAAGGCCAAATGCAGTTTAATATCTGATACTATAGGCCGAAAGCCTAAAGACTGAAGTTCAGTTTTATACAGTGGAGGACAACACCAGGGAGCGGCAGACACCATTAGTAGGCCGTAACCACCAATTTTTTGTTAAAAAAGCACTTAATGAGAGCCAGAAGGTTGAAGCTCAGATTTATTCAGTTGAGGACAACACCAGGGAGCGGCAAACAGAGGTATTAGGCCCCAACCACCAATTTTTTTAAAAAAAGCACTTAAGGAGAGCCAGAAGGTTGAAGCTCAGATTTATTCAGTTGAGGACAACACCAGGGAGCGGCAAACAGAGGTATTAGGCCCCAACCACCAATTTTTTTTAAAAAAGCACTTAAGGAGAGCCAGAAGGTTGAAGCTCAGATTTATTCAGTTGAGGACAACACCAAGGAGCGGCAAACAGAGGTATTAGGCCCTAACCACCAATTTTTTTAAAAAAAGGACTTAAGGAGAGCCAGAAGGTTGAACCTCAGATTTAGACAGTGGAGGAAAATTTGAATTAGGGACTGCAGACAGACTTAGTAGGCTGTCCCCTGTGGACCATGCATCCACCACATTAACCCATTGCGCCGTAATGGACACGTAACCTTCCGTGGCCATGCCTACAGGTCCATGCGTCTGTTGTCAGGTGCACCTTTGTACTCACAGATTGCCAGAGTGCATGGACAATGGAGGTGGTGCTGGTGGAGGGCTGGGATGGCTTTTCTTGCAAAAGAAGTGTCGACTGGGTAGCTCATAGCGTGGGACAGCGTAGTCCATCATGGCTTTTTTAATATTACATAAAATAAAGAAATAGGCTCTATGCACTTTAAAATAGATTCCAGGGGTACACGGGCAGCATTGGTGTGGTCAGCGGAGGAGGAGGATTGCAAGGAGGGACCGCAGACAGGCTTACTAGGCCTAAAATAAATAAAAATAGGCTCAAGGCAGTTTTAAATCGGTTACATGGATACACAGGCAGCATTGTGGTCAGTGGAGGAGGAGGATTGAAAGGAGGGACCGCAGACAGGCTTACTAGGCCTAAAATAACTAAAAATAGGCTCAAGGCAGTTTTAAATCGGTTACATGGATACACAGGCAGCATTGTGGTCAGCGGAGGAGGAGGATTGCAAGGAGGGACCGCAGACAGGCTTACTAGGCCTAAACTAAATAAAAATAGGCTCAAGGCAGTTTTACATCGGTTACATGGATACACAGGCAGCATTGTGGTCAGCGGAGGAGGAGGATTGCAAGGAGGGACCGCAGACAGGCTTACTAGGCCTAAAATAAATAAAAATAGACTCAAGGCAGTTTTACATCGGTTACATGGATACACAGGCAGCATTGTGGTCAGCGGAGGAGGAGGATTGCAAGGAGGGACCGCAGACAGGCTTACTAGGCCTAAAATAAATAAAAATAGGCTCTATGCAGTTTTAAATAGGTTACATGGATACACAGGCAGCATTGTGGTCAGTGGAGGAGGATTGCACGGAGGGAACGCAGACAGGCTTACTAGGCCTAAAATAACTAAAAATAGGCTCTATGCAGTTTTAAATAGGTTACATGGATACACAGGCAGCATTGTGGTCAGTGGAGGAGGATTGCACGGAGGGACCGCAGACAGGCTTACTAGGCCTAAAATAACTAAAAATAGGCTCTATGCAGTTTTAAATAGGTTACATGGATACACAGGCAGCATTGTGGTCAGTGGAGGAGGATTGCAAGGAGTGTCTGACACAGTTAGTACTCACAAAAAATAAATAGATGTTAATGTCTCGCAAAACAACAACAACAAAAAAAAAGTGTGGCCTACTTAGGTACAGGGGTGGGCTCATCTGCTGACTTTCTGACATAGTAATTTGGCAGTAAGCATTTACTGGTGTCAATATAGGACACTGACCCAGACTACTTTAACTAACATCATAGATGTCAACAAATTGGTATTGTCAGTGCCAGGCATTGAATGATTTCAGCGCATAGACTAAACATTGGTGGAGCTGTGAGAGATAAGTTTGCACGTGGTAGAGCACAGTTTGAGCTGGGGGGGTGAACTCTCTTGTGGCCGGCGGTACCGTCCCAGGGCCCCTCATGTTACAACGGTGTGTCTGACATTGGGTGCACGCCACCACCGCCAGAGACACTTTATTGTACTATGAGGGACCCAGTGGCAGTGCCGTCGACCAAAAGCGGGCACACCCACCTCTTCAGACAAACGGCACTCTAACGGGTGCTTGCGCCAAGTGGCGAGACCACGGCCCCATGGGGGGAGTTTTCCCATTGAGGGAGGTGTAAACATGTCGTATGCTGGACAAACAGCTGCTGCAAATTAAGAGATTGGAACACTCAGTAAGACCAGTCCACAAGCAAGACCTTTTTATAGGAAAGCTAGGTGTCAGCCGGGAAAGGTGGGGCAAAATAATTTGAAATCCAGGAGTGGTTCATTTTAATGAAGGTTAGATCATCCACATTTTGGGTAGCCAGACGAGTCCTTTTTTCGGTTAATATTGAACCAGCAGCACTGAATACTCTTTCTGATAGCACACTAGCTGCTGGGCAAGCAAGCTCCTGCAATGCATATTCTGCCAATTCAGGCCAGGTGTCTAATTTGGATGCCCAGTAATCAAATGGGAATGACGGTTGAGGGAGAACATCGATAAGGGATGAAAAATAGTTAGTAACCATACTGGACAAATGTTGTCTCCTGTCACTTTGAATAGATGCTGCAGTACCTGTCCTGTCTGCGGTCATTGCGAAATCGCTGCACAACCTGGTCAGAAAACCCCTCTGTCCAACGCCACTTCTGATTTGTGCACCTCTAACACCTCTGCCCTGTACCCCCCTGCAGCTCGTGTGAGAACCATCACCGTTGCTGTGTGCTGGGAATGCCTAATCAAATGGTCTACAAGAGTAGCTTGTTTGGTTGCTAATATTTGTTCGAGGTTCTCATGTGGCATAATATTTTGCAATTTGCCTTTATAGCGAGGGTCAAGGATGCAGGCCAACCAGTAATCGTCATCGCTCATCATTTTAATAATGCGTGGGTCCCTTTTGAGGATACGTAAGGCATAATCCGCCATGTGGGCCAAAGTTCCAGTTATCAAATCTGCGGTTGTGCTGGTTTGAGGGGCAGTTACAGGCAAATCTACGTCACTTGTCTCCCTTAAAAAAACAGAACCCGGCCTTGCAACGCCACTAATTTCTGTTGGCCCAGGAGAAGCTTCCTCATTAAAAAAGTACTCATCCCCATCATCCTCCTCGTCCTCGTCCTCCTCTCTGCCCGCTACCGCGTCCTCTACACGGCCCTGACCAGACAATGGCTGACTGTCATCAAGGCTTTCCTCTTCCTCGGCTGCAGACGCCTGCTCCTTTATGTGCGTCAAACTTTGCATCAGCAGACGCATTAGGGGGATGCTCATGCTTATTATGGCGTTGTCTGCACTAACCAGCCGTGTGCATTCCTCAAAATACTGAAGGACTTGACACAGGTCTTGTAGCTTCGACCACTGCACACCTGACAACTCCATGTCTGCCATCCAACGGCCTGCCCGTGTATGTGTATCCTCCCATAAAAATATAACAGCACGCCTCTGTTCGCACAGTCTCTGAAGCATGTGCAGTGTGGAATTCCACCTTGTTGCAACGTCGATGATTAGGCTATGCTGGGGAAGGTTCAAAGACCGCTGATAGTTCTGCATACGGCTGGAGTGTACGGGCGAACGGCGGATATGCGAGCAAAGTCTGCGCACTTTGAGGAGCAGGTCGGGTAAACCCGGATAACTTTTCAGGAAGCACTGCACCACCAGGTTTAAGGTGTGAGCCAGGCAAGGAATGTGTTTCAGTTGGGAAAGGGCTATGGCAGCCATGAAATTCCTTCCGTTATCACTCACTACCTTGCCTGCCTCAAGATGTACAGTGCCCAGCCATGACTGAGTTTCTTTCTGCAAGAACTCGGACAGAACTTCCGCGGTGTGTCTGTTGTCACCCAAACACTTCATTGCCAATACAGCCTGCTGACGCTTGCCACTAGCTGTCCCATAATGGCACACCTGGTGTGCAACAGTGGCAGCTGCGGATGGAGTGGATGTGCGACTGCGGTCTGTGGACGAGCTCTCGCTTCTGCAGGAGGAGGAGGAAGAGGAGGAGGGGGGGTGAACGCCTACAGTCAACTCTTTCCTTGACCGTGGGTTAGGCAGAACTGTCCCAATATTGCTGTCCCCTGTGGACCCTGCATCCACCACATTCACCCAGTGTGCCGTGATGGACACGTAACGTCCCTGGCCATGCCTACTGGTCCATGCATCTGTTGTCAGGTGTACCTTTGTAGTCACAGACTGCCTGAGTGCATGGACGATGCGGTCTTTAACATGCTGTTGGAGGGCTGGGATGGCTTTTCTAGAAAAGAAGTGTCGACTGGGTAGCTCGTAGCATGGTACAGCGTAGTCCATCAGCGCTTTGAAAGCTTCGCTTTCAACTAACCGGTAGGGCATCATCTCTAATGAGATTAGTCTAGCAATGTGGGCGTTCAAACCCTGTGTACGCGGATGCGAGGATGAGTACTTCCTTTTCCTAACAAGAGTCTCATGTAGGGTGAGCTGGACTGGAGAGCTGGAGATCGTGGAACTAGCGGTGGTGCCGGTGGACATGGGTGACTGAGAGAGGGTTGGAGATGGTATTCTTGCCGGTGCCCTACATGCAGTGTTTCCTACTGCGAACCTAGTGATTCCCTGACTGCTTTGGCCTGGCGACGAAAGCTGTACAGATACTGCAGGTGGTGCGGGAAATGGTGGGTTTACAGTGAGGGAAGGGATGAAGCGTTGCTGACTAGCTTCATTGGCTGAGGATGCTGCAACCTTTAGGGACGTTTGGTAGTTAGTCCAGGCTTGCAAATGCATGGTGGATAAATGTCTATGCATGCAACTTGTATTTAGACTTTTAAGATTCTGACCTCTGCTTAAGGTAGTTGAACATTTTTGACAGATGACTTTGCGCTGATCATTTGGATGTTGTTTAAAAAAATGCCAGACTGCACTCTTTCTACTATCGGATACCTTTTCAGGCATTGCAGACTGAGCTTCTTTAACCAGATGGCCACGCTGTCCTCCAACAGGTTTTGGTTTTGCCAAGCGTTTTTGGCCAGATATGAGCCCGGCAGATGGAACCTGTTGTGATGTTGATGCCTGCTCCTCCTCCTCCGCTTCAGAACTACTGCCGCCTGCACCCTGTTCCCCCAATGGCTGCCAATTGGGGTCAACAACTGGGTCATCTATGACCTCCTCTTCTATGTCGTGTGCAACTTCGTCTGTGTCACCGTGTAAGCCGGTGGTATAGCGTTCGTGACGGGGCACCATAGTCTCCGCTGGGTTTGATTCTGCCTCACTACACTGCGAGGGCAATGTTCTGGTCTGAGTCAAAGGCCAGCATAGTAATCTGGCTGTGGCTGTGCATCTGTGCACTCCATGTCCGATTCAACTTCTAATGGGCATGGCCTGTTAACTGTTTCACTGTCTAACCCAGGAACGGTATGTGTAAAGAACTCCATGGAGTAACCTGATGTGTCGACTGATGCATCCTTCACTGTTGTTCTGGGTGAAGGACACAAGGAAGCGACTTGTTCCTGACCAGGAGCATCCACTGACGATGCACTGCTCTGACATTTGGCACTTTCCGAGGAGGAGGCGAAAGAGCTAGAGGCAGAGTCAGCAATGAAAGCCAATACTTGTTCCTCCTGCTCCGGCTTCAAAAGTGGTTTTCCTACTCCCAGAAAAGAGAGCGTTCGAGGCCTTGTGTAGCCAGACAACGAACCTGGCTCAACAACTCGAGACTTAGGTGCTGTACTGCTTTTACCACGACCACCTGATGCTCCACCACTAGGGTTGAGCGAAACGGGTCGATCATTTTCAAAAGTCGCCGACTTTTGGCTAAGTCGGCGTCTCATGAAACCCGATCCGACCCCTGTGCTTGTCGGCCATGCGGTACGCGACTTTCGCGCCAAAGTCGCGTTTCAATGACGCGAAAAGCGCCATTTCTCAGCCAATGAAGGTGAACGCAGAGTGTGGGCAGCGTGATGACATAGATCCTGGTCCCCACCATCTTAGAGAAGGGCATTGCAGTGATTGGCTTGCTGTCTGCGGCGTCACAGGGGCTATAAAGGGGCGTTCCCGCCGACCGCCATCTTACTGCTGCTGATCTGAGCTTAGGGACAGGTTGCTGCCGCTTCGTCAGAAGCAGGGAGAGCGTTAGGCAGGGTCCACTAACCACCAAACCGCTTGTGCTGCAGCGATTTCCACTGTCCAACACCACCTTCGGTGTGCAGGGACTGTGGAAGCTATTTTTTTTTTTTTTTCCCCTCAGCGCTGTAGCTCATTGGGCTGCCCTAGAAGGCTCCGTGATAGCTGTATTGCTGTGTGTACGCCACTGTGGAAACCAACTGCTTTTTTCAAAGCACATATCCTCTTGTTCCTTCCTTTCTGCACAGCTATCTTTTTTGTTTGTCCACACTTTTTATTTAATTTGTGCATCAGTCCACTCCTATTGCTGCCTGCCATACCTGGCTTACATTACTGCAGGGAGATAGTAATTGTAGGACAGTCCCTGTTTTTTTTTTGTTTTTTTTGTGGGAGATTAAGATTGGCATTTCTGCTACAGTGCCATCCCTGTGTGTGCCATCTCTCACTGAGTGGGCCATAGAAAGCCTATTTATTTTTTCCGTGATTTGTGTTCTAAATTCTACCTCAACACAAAAACACTACATCAATCAGTGGGAGAAAAATATTGGCCTCAGTCAGGGCTTGTGTGCCACTGCTGTGTGTGCTATCTCTCATTCAGTGGGCTATAGCAAGCCTATTTTTTTTTTTTTTTTTTAATATTATTGGGTTTCTAAAGTCTCCCTTAAAAAACAAAAAATACATAAAGAAACAGTGGGAGAGTAATATTGCCCTTTCAGCTTGTGTGCCAGGCTTGACTCCTGGGTGTGCCACCTCTCTCCCTCTCATTCAGTGGGCCATAGAAAGCCTATTTATTTTTTTAAAAAATATTATTGGGTTTCTAAAGTCTCCCTTAAAAAACAAAAAATACATAAAAAAACAGTGGGAGAGTAATATTGCCCTTTCAGCTTGTGTGCCAGTCTTGACTCCTGGGTGTGCCACCTCTCTCCCTCTCATTCAGTGGGCCATAGAAAGCCTATTTATTTTTTTTTAAATATTATTGGGTTTCTAAAGTCTCCCTTAAAAAACAAAAAATACATAAAAAAACAGTGGGAGAGTAATATTGCCCTTTCAGCTTGTGTGCCAGTCTTGACTCCTGGGTGTGCCACCTCTCTCCCTCTCATTCAGTGGGCCATAGAAAGCCTATTTATTTTTTTTTTTAAATATTATTGGGTTTCTAAAGTCTCCCTTAAAAAACAAAAAATACATAAAAAAACAGTGGGAGAGTAATATTGCCCTTTCAGCTTGTGTGCCAGTCTTGACTCCTGGGTGTGCCACCTCTCTCCCTCTCATTCAGTGGGCCATAGAAAGCCTATTTATTTTTTTTTTTAAATATTATTGGGTTTCTAAAGTCTCCCTTAAAAAACAAAAAATACATAAAAAAACAGTGGGAGAGTAATATTGCCCTTTCAGCTTGTGTGCCAGGCTTGACTCCTGGGTGTGCCACCTCTCTCCCTCTCATTCAGTGGGCCATAGAAAGCCTATTTATTTTTTTTTTAAAATATTATTGGGTTTCTAAAGTCTCCCTTAAAAAAAAAAAAAACATAAAAAAACAGTGGGAGAGTAATATTGCCCTTTCAGCTTGTGTGCCAGTCTTGACTCCTGGGTGTGCCACCTCTCTCTCATTCAGTGGGCCATAGAAAGGATTTTTTTTTTCCTTGATTTGTGTTCTAAAATCTACCTCAACACAAAAACACTACATCAATCAGTGGGAGAAAAATATTGGCCTCAGTCAGGGCTTGTGTGCCACTGCTGTGTGTGCTATCTCTCATTCAGTGGGCTATAGAAAGCCTATTTATTTATTTATTTTTTTTCTTATTATTTGGTTTCTAAAGTCTCCCTGAAAAAAAAAAAAAAAACATAAAAAAACAGTGGGTGAGTAATATTGCCCTTTCAGCTTGTGTGCCAGTCTTGACTCCTGGGTGTGCCACCTCTCTCTCTCATTCAGTGGGCCATAGAAAGGCTATTTTTTTTTTGTTTTTTTTAATATTATTTGGTTTCTAAAGTCTCCCTGAAAAAAAAAAAAAACCTAAAAAAACAGTGGGAGAGTAATATTGCCCTTTCAGCTTGTGTGCCAGTCTTGACTCCTGGGTGTGCCACCTCTCTCTCTCATTCAGTGGGCCATAGAAAGGCTATTTTTTTTTTGTTTTTTTTAATATTATTTGGTTTCTAAAGTCTCCCTGAAAAAAAAAAAAAAAACATAAAAAAACAGTGGGAGAGTAATATTGCCCTTTCAGCTTGTGCGCCAGTCTTGACTCCTGGGTGTGCCACCTCTCTCCCTCTCATTCAGTGGGCCATAGAAAGCCTATTTTTTTTTTTAAAAAAATATTATTGGGTTTCTAAAGTCTCCCTTAAAAAAAAACAAAACATAAAAAAACAGTGGGAGAGTAATATTGCCCTTTCAGCTTGTGTGCCAGTCTTGACTCCTGGGTGTGCCACCTCTCTCCCTCTCATTCAGTGGGCCATAGAAAGCCTATTTTTTTTTTTTTAAATATTATTGGGTTTCTAAAGTCTCCCTTAAAAAACAAAAAATACATAAAAAAACAGTGGGAGAGTAATATTGCCCTTTCAGCTTGTGTGCCAGGCTTGACTCCTGGGTGTGCCACCTCTCTCCCTCTCATTCAGTGGGCCATAGAAAGCCTATTTTTTTTTTTTTTTAAATATTATTGGGTTTCTAAAGTCTCCCTTAAAAAACAAAAAATACATAAAAAAACAGTGGGAGAGTAATATTGCCCTTTCAGCTTGTGTGCCAGTCTTGACTCCTGGGTGTGCCACCTCTCTCCCTTTCATTCAGTGGGCCATAGAAAGCCTATTTATTTATTTTTTTAAATATTATTGGGTTTCTAAAGTCTCCCTTAAAAAACAAAAAATACATAAAAAAACAGTGGGAGAGTAATATTGCCCTTTCAGCTTGTGTGCCAGTCTTGACTCCTGGGTGTGCCACCTCTCTCCCTTTCATTCAGTGGGCCATAGAAAGCCTATTTATATATTTTTTTTAAATATTATTGGGTTTCTAAAGTCTCCCTTAAAAAACAAAAAATACATAAAAAAACAGTGGGAGAGTAATATTGCCCTTTCAGCTTGTGTGCCAGTCTTGACTCCTGGGTGTGCCACCTCTCTCTCTCATTCAGTGGGCCATAGAAAGGCTATTTTTTTTTTTTGGTTTTTTTAATATTATTTGGTTTCTAAAGTCTCCCTAAAATAAAAAAAAAACTTAAAAAAACAGTGGGAGAGTAATATTGCCCTTTCAGCTTGTGCGCCAGTCTTGACTCCTGGGTGTGCCACCTCTCTCTCTCTAATTGTGGGCCATAGAAAGCCTTTTTTTTTTTTTTTTTTTTAATATTATTTGGTTTCTAAAGTCTCCCTGAGAAAAAAAAAAAAAAAAATTAGGTGGGAGATTAATATTGACATTAGTGCTTGAGTGACAGTCCTGCGTGTGTGTCATCTCTGTGATTTTGTGCCACAGAAAACAGAGTGTGTAACATTGTGCCTGATTTTCCTTGTGGTCTCACCAACCTGTTAAGGGATATTGAAATCATACTGAAGTTATAGCTCACCGTGTAAGTTGTTTGACAGCAACAAATAAAGTTACTTTGGTTAAGATTTTAAAACAATGAGGAAGTCTGGTGCAAGAGGTCGTCGTGGGCGTTCATTGTCAGCTGGTAATGATGGTAGTGGTAGTGGAGCATCAGGTGGTCGTGGGGATAAAAATATTCCACCTAAGTCTGGAGCTGTGGAGCCAGTTTCGTCGTCAGGCTACACAAGGCCTCGAACGCTCTCTTTTCTGGGAGTAGGAAAACCGCTTTTAAAGGCGGAGCAGCAACAGCAAGTTTTGGCTTACATTGCAGACTCAGCCTCTAGCTCTTTTGCCTCCTCTTCCGAAACTGGTAAATGTAAAAGCAGCGCGTCGCTTGTGGATGTTCACGGTCAGGGACAAGTCGCTTCCTTGTCCTCCTCAGCAAAAACTACAACAAGAGAGAAGGATGCAGCAGGCGACACAACGGGTCACTCCATGGAGCTCTTTACACATACCGTCCCTGGCTTAGAAAGTGAAACATTTAACAGGCCATGCCCATTACAAGTATATTCTGACATGGAGTGCACTGATGCACAGCCACAGCCAGAGTACTATGCTGCTCCTTTGACTCAGACCACCACATTGCCCTCTCAGGGTACAGATCCACAATCAGACCCTGATGAGACTATGTTGCCCCGCCACGAACGCTATACCACCGACCGACACAGTGACACAGACGAAGTTGCACACGAGCTCGAAGAGGAGGTAATAGATGACCCAGTTATTGACCCCGATTGGCAGCCATTGGGGGAACAGGGTGCAGGCGGCAGTAGTTCAGAAGCGGAGGTGGAGGAGGGGCCGCAGCAGGCATCAACATCGCAACAGGTTCCATCTGCCGGGCCCGTATCTGGCCCAAAACGCGTGTCAAAGCCAAAACCTGTTGGAGCACAGCGTTGCCATCCGGTTAAAGCTCAGTCTGCAATCCCTGAAAAGGGATCCGAGTCTAGGAAGAGTGCAGTCTGGCATTTTTTTAAACAACATCCAACTGATCAGCGCAAAGTCATCTGTCAAAAATGTTCAACTAGCTTAAGCAGAGGTCAGAATCTGAAAAGTCTAAATACTAGTTGCATGCATAGACACTTAACCACCATGCATTTTCAAGCCTGGACTAACTACCAAACGTCCCTCAAGGTTGTAGCACCCTCGGCCAATGAAGCTAGTCAGCAACGCAACATCCCTTCCGTCACTGTAAGGCCACCATTTTCCGCACCACCGGCAGTATCTGTGCAGGTTTCTTTGCCAGCCAAAAGCAGTCAGGGTCAGGGAATCACCAGTTTTGTAGGAGGAAATATTGCATCTAGGGCACCGGCGGAAACAATACCGTCTCCAACCGTCTCTCAGTCTGCCATGTACACCGGCACACCCGAAAGTTCCACGATCTCCAGCTCTCCAGTCCAGCTCACCCTACATGAGACTCTGGTTAGAAAAAGGAAGTACTTATCCTCGCATCCGCGTACACAGTGTTTTAACGCCCACATAGCTAGACTAATCTCGTTAGAGATGATGCCCTACCGGTTAGTTGAAAGCGAAGCTTTCAAAGCCCTGATGGAGTACGCTGAACCACGATACGAGCTACCCAGTCGACACTTTTTTTCCAGAAAAGCCATCCCAGCCCTGCACCAGCATGTTAAACAGCGCATCGTCCATGCACTCAGGCAATCTGTGAGTACAAAGGTGCACCTGACTACAGATGCATGGACCAGTAGGCATGGCCAGGGACGTTATGTGTCCATCACGGCACACTGGGTGAATGTGGTGGATGCAGGGTCCACAGGCGACATCAATTTAGGGACAGTTGTGCCTAGCCCACGGTCTAGGAAACAGTTGGCTGTAGGCGTTCGCACCCCCTCCTCCTCCTCCTCCTCGTCCTCCTGCAGAAGCTACAGCTCTTCCACAGAACGCAGTCTGCCAACCACTCCATCGGCAGATGACACTGTTGCACACCAGTTGTCCCATTATGGGCCAGCTACTGCCAAGCGTCAGCAGGCTGTATTGGCTATGAAGTGCTTGGGCGACAACAGACACACCGCGGAAGTTCTGTCCGAGTTCTTGCAACAAGAAACACAGTCCTGGCTGGGCACAGTAGATCTTGAGGCAGGCAAGGTAGTGAGTGATAACGGAAGGAATTTCATGGCTGCCATCTCCCTTTCCCAACTGAAACACATTCCTTGCCTGGCTCACACCTTAAACCTGGTGGTGCAGTGCTTATTGAAAACTTATCCTGGGTTCTCCGACCTGCTCCTCAAAGTGCGTGCACTTTGCTCACATATCCGACGTTCGCCTGTACACGCCAGCCGTATGCAGACCTATCAGCGGTCTTTGAACCTTCCCCAGCATCGCCTAATCATAGACGTTGCAACAAGGTGGAACTCAACACTGCACATGCTTCAGAGACTGTGCGAACAGAGGCGTGCTGTTATTTATTTGTGGGAGGATACACGGGCAGGCAGTAGGATGGCAGACATGGAGTTGTCAGGTGTGCAGTGGTCTAAGATACAAGACATGTGTCAAGTCCTTCAGTGTTTTGAGGAATGCACACGGCTGGTTAGTGCAGACAACGCCGTAATAAGCATGAGCATCCCCCTAATGCGTCTGCTGATGCAAAGTTTGACGCACATAAAGGAGCAGGCGTCTGCACCAGAGGAAGAGGAAAGCCTTGATGACAGTCAGCCATTGTCTGGTCAGGGCAGTGTACAGGACGAGGTAGCGGGCGAAGAGGAGGTGGAGGACGAGGAGGATGATGGGGATGAGTATATTTTTAATGCCGAACCTTTCCCGGGGGCACAGGAAATTGGTTGCGTGTCACGGCCGGGTTCTGGTTTTTTGAGGGACACAAGTGACGTAGATTTGCCTGCAACTGCCCCTCAACCAATCACAACCGGAGATTTTACAACTGGAACTTTGGCCCACATGGCGGATTATGCCTTACGTATCCTAAAAAGGGACACACGCATTACGAAAATGATGAACGATGACGATTACTGGTTGGCCTGCCTCCTTGATCCACGCTATAAAGGCAAATTGCAAAATATTATGCCACATGAGAACTTGGAACTAATATTAGCAACCAAACAATCAACTCTTGTTGACCATTTGCTTCAGGCATTCCCAGCACACAGCGCACGTGATCGTTCTCACACGAGCTCCAGGGGGCAGCAGACTAGGAGTGTTAGGGGTGCACACATCAGAAGTGGCGTTGGACAGAGGGGTTTTCTGACCAGGTTGTGGAGTGATTTTGCTATGACCGCAGACAGGACAGGTACTGCTGCATCAATTGAAAGTGACAGGAGACAACATTTGTCCAGTATGGTTACTAACTATTTTTCATCCCTTATCGATGTTCTCCCT
The DNA here is from genome assembly GCF_051348905.1 of Ranitomeya variabilis. Taxonomy (NCBI): domain Eukaryota; kingdom Metazoa; phylum Chordata; class Amphibia; order Anura; family Dendrobatidae; genus Ranitomeya; species Ranitomeya variabilis. The sequence goes on from NC_135237.1 coordinate 146,493,407, forward strand.
CAACCGTCATTCCCATTTGATTACTGGGCCTCCAAATTAGACACCTGGCCAGAATTGGCAGAATATGCATTGCAGGAGCTTGCTTGCCCGGCAGCAAGTGTCCTATCAGAAAGAGTATTCAGTGCTGCAGGTTCAATATTAACCGAAAAAAGGACTCGTCTGGCTACCCAAAATGTTGACGATCTAACATTCATTAAAATGAACCACAACTGGATTTCGAAATCTTTTGCCCCACCTTGCCCGGCCGACACCTAGCTTTCCTATGAAAGGCTCTTGCCTGTGAATTACTTTTCTAATGTCTAATTTGCTGCAGCTGATTGTACAGCATACGACATGTTTACACCTCCCTAAATGGCCAAACTCCCCACACGGGGCCGTGGTATCGCGACTTGGCGCAAGCACCCGTGAGACTGCTGTTTGTCTGAAGAGGTGGGTGTGCTCGCTTTTGGTTGACGGCATTGCTACTGGGTCCCTCATAGTACAATGTAGTGTCTCTGGCGGTGGTGGTGCACACCCAACGTCAGACACACCGTTGTAACATGAGGGGCCCTGGGGCGGTCCCGCCGGCCTCTAGAGAGTTCCCCCCTACCCCAGCTCAAAATGTGCTCTACCACATGCAAAATTATGTCGCACAGCTCCACCAATCTTTAGTCTATTCGCTGACATCATTCAATGTCTGGCACTGACAATACAAATTTGTAGACATCTACGATGCAACTTAAAGTAGTCTGTGTCTGTGTCCTATATTGGCACCATTAAATAGTTACTGCCAAATTACTATGTCAGAAACTCAGCAGATGAGCCCACCCCTGTACCTAAGTATGCCACCTTTTTGTTTGTTTTGGTTGTTTTGCGAGACATTAACATCTATTTATATTTTGGGAGTACTGGGACAGACACTCCTTGCACTACTCCTCCACTCACCACCAAGCTGCCCGTGTATCCATGTAACCGCTGTAAAACTGCCATGAGCCTATTGTTTGTTATTTTAGGCCTTTGAAGCCTGTCTGCGGTCCCTCCTTCCACTAGTCCTCCACTGACCAGACCACTGCTGCCCGTGTACCCCTGGAACCAATTATAAAGTGCCTACAGCCAGCCCATTTTTTTATGTTAGGCCTTTGAAGCCTGTCTGCGGTCCCTCCTTCCACTAGTCCTCCACTGGCCAGACCACTGCTGCCCGTGTACCCCTGGAACCAATTATAAAGTGCCTACAGCCAGCCCATTTTCTTATGTTAGGCCTTTGAAGCCTGTCTGCGGTCCCTACTTTAAATACTCCTCCACTGACCACCAAGCTGCCTGCCCGTGTATCCATGTAACCGCTGTAAAACTGCCATGAGCCTATTGTTTGTTATTTTAGGCCTTTGAAGCCTGTCTGCGGTCCCTCCTTCCACTAGTCCTCCACTGACCAGACCACTGCTGCCCGTGTACCCCTGGAACCAATTATAAAGTGCCTACAGCCAGCCCATTTTTTTATGTTAGGCCTTTGAAGCCTGTCTGCGGTCCCTCCTTCCACTAGTCCTCCACTGGCCAGACCACTGCTGCCCGTGTACCCCTGGAACCAATTATAAAGTGCCTACAGCCAGCCCATTTTCTTATGTTAGGCCTTTGAAGCCTGTCTGCGGTCCCTACTTTAAATACTCCTCCACTGACCACCAAGCTGCCTGCCCGTGTATCCATGTAACCGCTGTAAAACTGCCATGAGCCTATTGTTTGTTATTTTAGGCCTTTGAAGCCTGTCTGCGGTCCCTCCTTCCACTAGTCCTCCACTGACCAGACCACTGCTGCCCGTGTACCCCTGGAACCAATTATAAAGTGCCTACAGCCAGCCCATTTTTTTATGTTAGGCCTTTGAAGCCTGTCTGCGGTCCCTCCTTCCACTAGTCCTCCACTGGCCAGACCACTGCTGCCCGTGTACCCCTGGAACCAATTATAAAGTGCCTACAGCCAGCCCATTTTCTTATGTTAGGCCTTTGAAGCCTGTCTGCGGTCCCTACTTTAAATACTCCTCCACTGACCACCAAGCTGCCTGCCCGTGTATCCATGTAACCGCTGTAAAACTGCCATGAGCCTATTGTTTGTTATGTTAGGCCTTTGAAGCCTGTCTGCGGTCCCTACTTTAAATACTCCTCCACTGACCACCAAGCTGCCTGCCCGTGTATCCATGTAACCGCTGTAAAACTGCCATGAGCCTATTGTTTGTTATTTTAGGCCTTTGAAGCCTGTCTGCGGTCCCTCCTTCCACTAGTCCTCCACTGACCAGACCACTGCTGCCCGTGTACCCCTGGAACCAATTATAAAGTGCCTACAGCCAGCCCATTTTCTTATGTTAGGCCTTTGAAGCCTGTCTGCGGTCCCTACTTTAAATACTCCTCCACTGACCACCAAGCTGCCTGCCCGTGTATCCATGTAACCGCTGTAAAACTGCCATGAGCCTATTGTTTGTTATTTTAGGCCTTTGAAGCCTGTCTGCGGTCCCTCCTTCCACTAGTCCTCCACTGACCAGACCACTGCTGCTCGTGTACCCCTGGAACCAATTATAAAGTGCCTACAGCCAGCCCATTTTTTTATGTTAGGCCTTTGAAGCCTGTCTGTGGTCCCTCCTTCCACTAGTCCTCCACTGGCCAGACCACTGCTGCCCGTGTACCCCTGGAACCAATTATAAAGTGCCTACAGCAAGCCCATTTTCTTATGTTAGGCCTTTGAAGCCTGTCTGCGGTCCCTACTTTAAATACTCCTCCACTGACCACCAAGCTGCCTGCCCGTGTATCCATGTAACCGCTGTAAAACTGCCATGAGCCTATTGTTTGTTATGTTAGGCCTTTGAAGCCTGTCTGCGGTCCCTACTTTAAATACTCCTCCACTGACCACCAAGCTGCCTGCCCGTGTATCCATGTAACCGCTGTAAAACTGCCATGAGCCTATTGTTTGTTATGTTAGGCCTTTGAAGCCTGTCTGCGGTCCCTACTTTAAATACTCCTCCACTGACCACCAAGCTGCCTGCCCGTGTATCCATGTAACCGCTGTAAAACTGCCATGAGCCTATTGTTTGTTATTTTAGGCCTTTGAAGCCTGTCTGCGGTCCCTCCTTCCACTAGTCCTCCACTGACCAGACCACTGCTGCCCGTGTACCCCTGGAACCAATTATAAAGTGCCTACAGCCAGCCCATTTTTTTATGTTAGGCCTTTGAAGCCTGTCTGCGGTCCCTCCTTCCACTAGTCCTCCACTGGCCAGACCACTGCTGCCCGTGTACCCCTGGAACCAATTATAAAGTGCCTACAGCCAGCCCATTTTCTTATGTTAGGCCTTTGAAGCCTGTCTGCGGTCCCTACTTTAAATACTCCTCCACTGACCACCAAGCTGCCTGCCCGTGTATCCATGTAACCGCTGTAAAACTGCCATGAGCCTATTGTTTGTTATGTTAGGCCTTTGAAGCCTGTCTGCTGTCCCTACTTTAAATACTCCTCCACTGACCACCAAGCTGCCTGCCCGTGTATCCATGTAACCGCTGTAAAACTGCCATGAGCCTATTGTTTGTTATTTTAGGCCTTTGAAGCCTTTCTGCGGTCCCTCCTTCCACTAGTCCTCCACTGACCAGACCACTGCTGCCCGTGTACCCCTGGAACCAATTATAAAGTGCCTACAGCCAGCCCATTTTCTTATGTTAGGCCTTTGAAGCCTGTCTGCGGTCCCTACTTTAAATACTCCTCCACTGACCACCAAGCTGCCTGCCCGTGTATCCATGTAACCGCTGTAAAACTGCCATGAGCCTATTGTTTGTTATTTTAGGCCTTTGAAGCCTGTCTGCGGTCCCTCCTTCCACTAGTCCTCCACTGACCAGACCACTGCTGCCCGTGTACCCCTGGAACCAATTATAAAGTGCCTACAGCCAGCCCATTTTTTTATGTTAGGCCTTTGAAGCCTGTCTGCGGTCCCTCCTTCCACTAGTCCTCCACTGGCCAGACCACTGCTGCCCGTGTACCCCTGGAACCAATTATAAAGTGCCTACAGCCAGCCCATTTTCTTATGTTAGGCCTTTGAAGCCTGTCTGCGGTCCCTACTTTAAATACTCCTCCACTGACCACCAAGCTGCCTGCCCGTGTATCCATGTAACCGCTGTAAAACTGCCATGAGCCTATTGTTTGTTATGTTAGGCCTTTGAAGCCTGTCTGCGGTCCCTACTTTAAATACTCCTCCACTGACCACCAAGCTGCCTGCCCGTGTATCCATGTAACCGCTGTAAAACTGCCATGAGCCTATTGTTTGTTATTTTAGGCCTTTGAAGCCTGTCTGCGGTCCATCCTTCCACTAGTCCTCCACTGACCAGACCACTGCTGCCCGTGTACCCCTGGAACCAATTATAAAGTGCCTACAGCCAGCCCATTTTCTTATGTTAGGCCTTTGAAGCCTGTCTGCGGTCCCTACTTTAAATACTCCTCCACTGACCACCAAGCTGCCTGCCCGTGTATCCATGTAACCGCTGTAAAACTGCCATGAGCCTATTGTTTGTTATTTTAGGCCTTTGAAGCCTGTCTGCGGTCCCTCCTTCCACTAGTCCTCCACTGACCAGACCACTGCTGCCCGTGTACCCCTGGAACCAATTATAAAGTGCCTACAGCCAGCCCATTTTTTATGTTAGGCCTTTGAAGCCTGTCTGCGGTCCCTCCTTCCACTAGTCCTCCACTGGCCAGACCACTGCTGCCCGTGTACCCCTGGAACCAATTATAAAGTGCCTACAGCCAGCCCATTTTCTTATGTTAGGCCTTTGAAGCCTGTCTGCGGTCCCTACTTTAAATACTCCTCCACTGACCACCAAGCTGCCTGCCCGTGTATCCATGTAACCGCTGTAAAACTGCCATGAGCCTATTGTTTGTTATGTTAGGCCTTTGAAGCCTGTCTGCGGTCCCTACTTTAAATACTCCTCCACTGACCACCAAGCTGCCTGCCCGTGTATCCATGTAACCGCTGTAAAACTGCCATGAGCCTATTGTTTGTTATGTTAGGCCTTTGAAGCCTGTCTGCGGTCCCTACTTTAAATACTCCTCCACTGACCACCAAGCTGCCTGCCCGTGTATCCATGTAACCGCTGTAAAACTGCCATGAGCCTATTGTTTGTTATTTTAGGCCTTTGAAGCCTGTCTGCGGTCCCTCCTTCCACTAGTCCTCCACTGACCAGACCACTGCTGCCCGTGTACCCCTGGAACCAATTATAAAGTGCCTACAGCCAGCCCATTTTTTTATGTTAGGCCTTTGAAGCCTGTCTGCGGTCCCTCCTTCCACTAGTCCTCCACTGGCCAGACCACTGCTGCCCGTGTACCCCTGGAACCAATTATAAAGTGCCTACAGCCAGCCCATTTTCTTATGTTAGGCCTTTGAAGCCTGTCTGCGGTCCCTACTTTAAATACTCCTCCACTGACCACCAAGCTGCCTGCCCGTGTATCCATGTAACCGCTGTAAAACTGCCATGAGCCTATTGTTTGTTATGTTAGGCCTTTGAAGCCTGTCTGCGGTCCCTACTTTAAATACTCCTCCACTGACCACCAAGCTGCCTGCCCGTGTATCCATGTAACCGCTGTAAAACTGCCATGAGCCTATTGTTTGTTATTTTAGGCCTTTGAAGCCTGTCTGCGGTCCCTCCTTCCACTAGTCCTCCACTGACCAGACCACTGCTGCCCGTGTACCCCTGGAACCAATTATAAAGTGCCTACAGCCAGCCCATTTTTTTATGTTAGGCCTTTGAAGCCTGTCTGCGGTCCCTCCTTCCACTAGTCCTCCACTGGCCAGACCACTGCTGCCCGTGTACCCCTGGAACCAATTATAAAGTGCCTACAGCCAGCCCATTTTCTTATGTTAGGCCTTTGAAGCCTGTCTGCGGTCCCTACTTTAAATACTCCTCCACTGACCACCAAGCTGCCTGCCCGTGTATCCATGTAACCGCTGTAAAACTGCCATGAGCCTATTGTTTGTTATGTTAGGCCTTTGAAGCCTGTCTGCGGTCCCTACTTTAAATACTCCTCCACTGACCACCAAGCTGCCTGCCCGTGTATCCATGTAACCGCTGTAAAACTGCCATGAGCCTATTGTTTGTTATTTTAGGCCTTTGAAGCCTGTCTGCGGTCCCTCCTTCCACTAGTCCTCCACTGACCAGACCACTGCTGCCCGTGTACCCCTGGAACCAATTATAAAGTGCCTACAGCCAGCCCATTTTCTTATGTTAGGCCTTTGAAGCCTGTCTGCGGTCCCTACTTTAAATACTCCTCCACTGACCACCAAGCTGCCTGCCCGTGTATCCATGTAACCGCTGTAAAACTGCCATGAGCCTATTGTTTGTTATTTTAGGCCTTTGAAGCCTGTCTGCGGTCCCTCCTTCCACTAGTCCTCCACTGACCAGACCACTGCTGCCCGTGTACCCCTGGAACCAATTATAAAGTGCCTACAGCCAGCCCATTTTCTTATGTTAGGCCTTTGAAGCCTGTCTGCGGTCCCTACTTTAAATACTCCTCCACTGACCACCAAGCTGCCTGCCCGTGTATCCATGTAACCGCTGTAAAACTGCCATGAGCCTATTGTTTGTTATGTTAGGCCTTTGATAGCCTGTCTGCGGTCCCTACTTTAAATACTCCTCCACTCACCACCAAGCTGCCTGCCCGTCTATCCATGTAACCGCTGTAAAACTGCAATGAGCCTATTGTTTGTTATTTTAGGCCTTTGATAGCCTGTCTGCGGCCCCTACTTGCAATACTCCTCCACTGACCACAATGCTGCCTGGAGTGCCTGCCTGTGTATCCATGTAACCGATGTAAAACTGCCATGACTGCCTACTGTTTGTTATTTTAGGCCTTTGATAGCCTGTCTGCAGCCCCTACTTGCAATACTCCTCCACTGACCACACCAATGCTGCCCGTGTACCCCTGGAACCTATTTAAAAGTTCATAGAGCCTAGTTATATATTTTATTTACTATTAATAAGGCCATGATGGACTACGCTGTACCACGCTACAAGCTAACCAGTCGACACTTCTTTTGCGAGAAAAGCCATCCCAACCCTCCACCAGCATGTAGAAGACCGCATTGTCCATGCACTCTGGCAATCTGTGAGTACAAAGGTGCACCTGACAACAGACGCATGGACCTGTAGGCATGGCCACGGAAGATTACGTGTCCATTACGGCGCAATGGGTTAATGTGGTGGATGCATGGTCCACAGGGGACAGCCTACTAAGTCTGTCTGCAGTCCCTAATTCAAATTGTCCTCCACTGTCTAAATCGGAGCTTCCACCTTCTGGCTTTCGGCCTATAGTATCAGAAATTAAACTGCATTTGGCCTTCAACTTTGGTTAGGGCCTACTAACGGCTTCTGCCCCTCCCTGGTGTTGCCCTCAACTAAATAAAGCTGAGCTTCAACCTTCTGCTCCAAATTACCATTTTAAAAAATGCAATAGGCTTTTCCGGCCTACTAAAGGTGTCTGTCTGTGTGTCCCTGCCTGGTGTTGTCCTCAACTAAATAAAGCTGAGCTTCAACCTTCCGGCTCTCATTAAGTGGTTTTAAAAAAAAAAAATGGTGGTTAGGGCCTACTAACGGCTTCTGCCCCTCCCTGGTGTTGCCCTCAACTAAATAAAGCTGAGCTTCAACCTTCTGCTCCAAATTACCATTTTAAAAAATGCAATAGGCTTTTCCGGCCTACTAAAGGTGTCTGTCTGTGTGCCCCTGCCTGGTGTTGTCCTCAACTAAATAAAGCTGAGCTTCAACCTTCCGGCTCTCATTAAGTGGTTTTAAAAAAAAAAAATGGTGGTTAGGGCCTACTAACGGCTTCTGCCCCTCCCTGGTGTTGCCCTCAACTAAATAAAGCTGAGCTTCAACCTTCTGCTCCAAATTACCATTTTAAAAAATGCAATAGGCTTTTCCGGCCTACTAAAGGTGTCTGTCTGTGTGCCCCTGCCTGGTGTTGTCCTCAACTAAATAAAGCTGAGCTTCAACCTTCTGCTCCAAATTACCATTTTAAAAAATGCAATAGGCTTTTCCGGCCTACTAAAGGTGTCTGTCTGTGTGCCCCTGCCTGGTGTTGCCCTAAACTAAATAAAGCTGAGCTTCAACCTTCTGCTCCAAATTACCATTTTAAAAAATGCAATAGGCTTTTCCGGCCTACTAAAGGTGTCTGTCTGTGTGCCCCTGCCTGGTGTTGTCCTCAACTAAATAAAGCTGAGCTTCAACCTTCCGGCTCTCATTAAGTGGTTTTAAAAAAAAAAAATGGTGGTTAGGGCCTACTAACGGCTTCTGCCCCTCCCTGGTGTTGCCCTCAACTAAATAAAGCTGAGCTTCAACCTTCTGCTCCAAATTACCATTTTAAAAAATGCAATAGGCTTTTCCGGCCTACTAAAGGTGTCTGTCTGTGTGCCCCTGCCTGGTGTTGTCCTCAACTAAATAAAGCTGAGCTTCAACCTTCTGCTCCAAATTACCATTTTAAAAAATGCAATAGGCTTTTCCGGCCTACTAAAGGTGTCTGTCTGTGTGCCCCTGCCTGGTGTTGTCCTCAACTAAATAAAGCTGAGCTTCAACCTTCCGGCTCTCATTAAGTGGTTTTAAAAAAAAAAAATGGTGGTTAGGGCCTACTAACGGCTTCTGCCCCTCCCTGGTGTTGCCCTCAACTAAATAAAGCTGAGCTTCAACCTTCTGCTCCAAATTACCATTTTAAAAAATGCAATAGGCTTTTCCGGCCTACTAAAGGTGTCTGTCTGTGTGCCCCTGCCTGGTGTTGTCCTCAACTAAATAAAGCTGAGCTTCAACCTTCTGCTCCAAATTACCATTTTACAAAATGCAATAGGCTTTTCCGGCCTACTAAAGGTGTCTGTCTGTGTGCCCCTGCCTGGTGTTGTCCTCAACTAAATAAAGCTGAGCTTCAACCTTCCGGCTCTCATTAAGTGGTTTAAAAAAAAAAAAATGGTGGTTAGGGCCTACTAACGGCTTCTGCCCCTCCCTGGTGTTGCCCTCAACTAAATAAAGCTGAGCTTCAACCTTCTGCTCCAAATTACCATTTTAAAAAATGCAATAGGCTTTTCCGGCCTACTAAAGGTGTCTGTCTGTGTGCCCCTGCCTGGTGTTGTCCTCAACTAAATAAAGCTGAGCTTCAACCTTCTGCTCCAAATTACCATTTTAAAAAATGCAATAGGCTTTTCCGGCCTACTAAAGGTGTCTGTCTGTGTGCCCCTGCCTGGTGTTGTCCTCAACTAAATAAAGCTGAGCTTCAACCTTCCGGCTCTCATTAAGTGGTTTTAAAAAAAAAAAATGGTGGTTAGGGCCTACTAACGGCTTCTGCCCCTCCCTGGTGTTGCCCTCAACTAAATAAAGCTGAGCTTCAACCTTCTGCTCCAAATTACCATTTTAAAAAATGCAATAGGCTTTTCCGGCCTACTAAAGGTGTCTGTCTGTGTGCCCCTGCCTGGTGTTGTCCTCAACTAAATAAAGCTGAGCTTCAACCTTCCGGCTCTCATTAAGTGGTTTTAAAAAAAAAAAAATGGTGGTTAGGGCCTACTAACGGCTTCTGCCCCTCCCTGGTGTTGCCCTCAACTAAATAAAGCTGAGCTTCAACCTTCTGCTCCAAATTACCATTTTAAAAAATGCAATAGGCTTTTCCGGCCTACTAAAGGTGTCTGCCCCTCCCTGGTGTTGTCCTCAACTGAACAAAGCTGAGCTTCCACATTCTGGCTTTCGCCCTATACTATCAGATATTAAACTGCATTTGGCCTACTAGTGTGGTTAGGCCCTTGAAACAGTGTCTGCTGCTCTTGGGTTTGCTACTCCACTGAACAAAGCAATGCCGCCTGTTTAGTCCTGTTACCAATTTTGAACTGCATGTAGCCTACTTTATTCTTTGGCCCTATATCTGTTTCCTCCTCATCCTGCCCATTGCCCAGCCACTGCTAAATGAGTCTGCTGGTACATTGACCTAGACCACTACATTCCCCTTGTACTCTACACAGCCAGAATCTGACCCTGCTGAAAGTAAGGTTCCCCTTCCCGCATGTTATACCACCTTACACAGGGACAAAGAGGAAGGTGCAGATGAAAGTGCAGGTTCCTTCATCAGGTGGGGGGGCATACTCGTTGGCGACGTCACTGGCACAGGGCCCCTCAGAGTACGCAAAAGTGTCGCTGCTGGTGGGAGGCGCCCCCGCCATGCAAACACACCGCCGTACTTTGAGGGGCCCTGTGCCAGTGGCAATGCGAACGAGTGGGCCCCCCCCTGCTTGCTCAGGATCACAGCACTTGCAACTTTTAAATACTTACCTTTCCCTGCAACACCGCCGTGACGTAGTCCGCATTTCCTGGGCCCACGAAAAACTTGAGCCAGCCCTACTCCCCCCACAACTTTCCCCCAATTCCCTATGCCCAACTATTATTATACAGTTAATTAAGATTGGCAAGCTTCAGAAACAAGAATGGATGTTTTTGGCATTAAAATGGGCACTGTAGGTGTTTTCCTGGCCTCCACTCACTGCCGACTATGCTTCCCCATTGACTTGCATTGGGTTTCGTGTTTCGGTCGATCCCCGACTTTTAGCGATAATCGGCCGACTGCACTCGACTCGACTCTGGACAAAATCGGGTTTCCCAAAACCCTACTCGATCTTAAAAAAATGAAAGTCGCTCAACCCTATCCACCACCACTACCATCATTACCAGCTGACAATGACCGCCCACGGCCACGACCTCTTCCACTAGACTTCCTCATTGTTTGCAAAACGTAACCAAAGTAACGGTATTTGTTACTGTAAAACAACTTATAAGTAGTGTTGAGCATTCCGATACCGCAAGTATCGGGTATCGGCCGATACTTGCAGGTATCGGAATTCCGATACCGAGATCCGATACTTTTGTGGTATCGGGTATCGGTATCGAAACAACATTAATGTGTAAAATAAAGAATTAAAATAAAAAATATTGCTATACTCACCTCTCCGACGCAGCCTGGACCTCACCGAGGGAACCGGCAGCGTTGTTTGCTTAAAATGCGCGCTTTTACTTCCTTCCGTGATGTCACGGCTTGTGATTGGTCGCGTGCCGCCCATGTGGCCGCGACGCGACCAATCACAGCAAGCCGTGACGTAATTTTCAGGTCCTCAATGCCTAATTCTAGGCATTCATGATTTTAAAATTACGTTCCGGCTTGTGATTGGTCGCGTCGCGGTCACATGGGCGACGCGACCAATCACAAGCCGTGACATCACGGGAGGCAGGAGACGCGCGCATTTTTTAAATTACGTCACGGCTTGTGATTGGTTGCGTGCCGCCCATGTGACCGCGACGCGACCAATCACAGCAAGCCGTGACGTAATTTCAGGTCCTGATGCCTATTTCTGCATTCAAGACCTGAAATTACGTCACGGCTTGCTGTGATTGGTCGCGTCGCGGTCACATGGGCGGCACGCAACCAATCACAAGCCGTGACGTAATTTTAAAAATGCGCGCGTCTTCTGCCTCCCGTGACGTCACGGCTTGTGATTGGTCGCGTCGCCCATGTGACCGCGACGCGACCAATCACAAGCCGGAACATAATTTTAAAATCATGAATGCCTAGAATTAGGCATTGAGGACCTGAAAATTACGTCACGGCTTGCTGTGATTGGTCGCGTCGCGGCCACATGGGCGGCACGCGACCAATCACAAGCCGTGACGTCACGGAAGGAAGTAAAAGCGCGCATTTTAAGCAAACAACGCTGCCGGTTCCCTCGGTGAGGTCCAGGCTGCGTCAGAGGGTGAGTATAGCAATATTTTTTTATTTAAATTCTTTATTTTACACATTAATATGGATCCCAGGGCCTGAAGGAGAGTTTCCTCTTCTTCAGACCCTGGGAACCATCAAGATACCGTCCGATACTTGAGTCCCATTGACTTGTATTGGTATCGGGTATCGGTATCGGATTAGATCCGATACTTTGCCGGTATCGGCCGATACTTTCCGATACCGATACTTTCAAGTATCGGACGGTATCGCTCAACACTACTTATAAGGTGAACTCAAACTTCTGTAGGATTTATATATACCTTTATAGGTGCCTGACACTGAAAGGAAAATCAGGCCCAATGTTACACACTAGGTTTTCTGTGCCCCAATAATTTGAGACAGATGGCACACACAGGACCGGCATTCAAGCAGAAATGCCAATCTTAATCTCCCACTATTTATTTTTTTCAGGGAGAATTTAAAAAAAAAAAAAAGTGCCAGTATTACACACTGGTTTTCGGTGGCACACAATGAGAGACAGATGCCAGACACAGGACTGGCACAGAGGCAGACTTGCCAATCTTTATCTCCCACTATTATTTTTTTTTTAACAGGGAGAATTTACCAAAAAAAAAAAATGGCCCAGTATTACACACTGGTTTTCGGTGGCACACAATGAGAGACAGATGCCACACACAGGACTGGCACAGAGGCAGACTTGCCAATCTTTATCTCCCACTATTAATTTTTTTTTTAACAGGGAGAATTTACCCAACAAAAAAAAAATGGCCCAGTATTACACACTGGTTTTCGGTGGCACACAATGAGAGACAGATGCCACACACAGGACTGGCACAGATGCAGACTTGCCAATATTTATCTCCCACTATTAATTTTTTTTTTAACAGGGAGAATTTACCCCCCCAACAAAATGGCCCAGTATTACACACTGGTTTTCAGTGGCACACAATGAGAGACAGGTGCCACACACAAGACTGGCACAGAGGCAGACTTGCCAATCTTTATCTCCCACTATTAATTTTTTTTTTAACAGGGAGAATTTACCCAACAAAAAAAAAATGGCCCAGTATTACACACTGGTTTTCGGTGGCACACAATGAGAGACAGATGCCACACACAGGACTGGCACAGATGCAGACTTGCCAATCTTTATCTCCCACTATTAATTTTTTTTTTTAACAGGGAGAATTAACCCCCCCCCAAAAAAAATGGCCCAGTATTACACACTGGTTTTCGGTGGCACACAATGAGAGACAGATGCCACACACAGCACTGGCACAGAGGCAGACTTGCCAATCTTTATCTCCCTGCAGTAATCTCAGAAAAGTATGGCAGGCAGCTATAAAAAGGACTGCTGCACACAAAAGTGTGGACAAACAAACAAGATAGCTGTGCAGAAAGGAAGGAACAACAGGATTTGTGCTTTGAAAAAAGCAGTTGGTTTGCACAGCGGCGTACACACACAGCAACGCAGCTATCAGGGAGCCTTCTAGGGCAGCCCAATGAGCTACAGCGCTGAGGAAAAAAAATGTAGCTTCCACTGTCCTGCAAACAAAAGGTGGTGTTGGACAGTGGAAATCGCTACAGCACAAGCGGTTTGGGGGTGAATGTACCCTGCCTAACGCTCTCCCTGCTTCTGACAAAGCGGCAGCAACCTCTCCCTACGCTCAGATCAGCAGCAGTAAGATGGCGGTTGGCGGGAACGCCCCTTTATAGCCCCTGTGACACCGCAGAAAGCAAGCCAATCACTGCAATGCCCTTCTGTAAGATGGTGGGGACTGAGATCTATGTCATCACGCTGCCCACACTCTGCATCCACCTTCATTGGCTGAGAAATGGCGCTTTTAGCGTCATTGAAACGCGACTTTGGCGCGAAAGTCGCGTACCGCATGGCCGACCCCACACAGGGATCGGGTCGGGTTTCATGAGACGCCGACTTTGCCAAAAGTCGGCGACTTATGAAAATGAATGATCCGTTTCACTCAACCCTAACGCTGGCTGCAGACATCAGTTTATTGTACAACCAAGGAGTCCAACTGAGAGAGACAGAAGTACAATCCAATTCAGGCAGGGGAACAATGGCAAAGTTCTGGGACAGTTTTCTCAGACCCTCCCATCGTGACGGCACAGAGGCAAGGTGTGCTGTCACAAGAAGTGCAATGCTTGGGAAGATGCTGAGGGAGTACCTTGCTGATCGTACAAACGTCCTCCGTGATTCCTCTGTGCCTTTTAGTTATTGAGTATCCTAGCTGGACACGTGGCATGAACTGGCTCTATACACCTTGGAGGTCCTGGCCTGTGCTGCTGCTAGCTTTCTGTCAGAACGGGTTTTTAGTACCGCTGATGGAATTATAACAGATAAGCGCATCCTCCTGTCAAATGACAATGCTGACAGGCTGACTCTTATAAAAATGAACAAGGGCTGGATTGACTTCTGTACACCACCGAGTGAAAACAGTGAAACAGAACCTCAAATCATTGTCTTTTTTGTGCAGGTGTATTCTCATGCACGTCTTCACAACCACACATGGGTATACGCCTCCTGGTTTGGTCTGTTTGGTGTTATCCTCCTCCTTATCCTCATCCTCATCATCCACAACCATACGAACACCAGGGTGATCGTGATGCAAAAGTCACAAATTTTTTGTTTTTATGACGCCCGTTAATAATTTTAAACCCAAAAATATTTTACTCCCCCAGGGGGAAATGTTTGTCAGCCCATGAACTTAGTGTATGGGCATTACAAGTTTAGGAGACATGCTCCTTAACATTGGACCTAGGGTTTAATAAGGCCTTCCTCCACATCTCATCATTCTTCACCACTAAAACACCATGGTAAATGTGTTGTATGCTGCTACAGCCATTCCATTTTTGGGCAAGGGTGTCTATGAGCCCCATAAATATTTTTTTAAAAATGTACCCCCATGGGGAAATGTTTGTCAGCCCCTGCACTTAGTGTATGGGCATTATAAGTCTAGAAGACATGCTCCTTAACATTGGGCCTAGTTTTTAATAATGCCTTCCTTCACATCTCATCATTCTCCGCCACTAGAACACCACGGTGAACGTGTTGTATGCTGCTACAGCCATTCAATTTTTGGGCAAGGGTGTCTATGATCCTCATTAGTGTTGAGCGATACCTTCTGATATTTGAAAGTATCGGTATCGGATTGGATCGGCCGATGTCCAAAAAATATCGGATATCACCGATACCCGATACCAATACAAGTCAAAGGGACACAAATATCGGAAGTGATCCTGGATGGTTCCCAGGGTCTGAAGGAGAGGAAACTCTCCTTCAGGCCCTGTGATCCATATTCATGTAAAAAATAAAGAATAAAAATAAAAAATATGGATATACTCACCCTCGGACGGCACCCTGGCTGTCACCGCTGCAAGCGTCTACCTCCATTCCTAAGAATGCAGAGTGAAGGACCTTCGATGACGTCGTGGCTTGTGATTGGTCGCGTGACCGCTCATGTGACCGCTCACGCGACCAATCACAAGCCGCGACGTCATCGCAGGTCCTACACTCACTGCATTCTTAGGAACGGAGGCTGCCGGTTGCACGACTGAGGTCCGGGTCCGTCGGAGGGGTGAGTATATCCATATTTTTTATTTTTATTCTTTATTTTTTACATGAATATGGATCCCAGGGCCTGAAGGAGAGTCTCCTCTCCTCCAGACCCTGGGAACCATATGCACCGCACATGCCTGGGAACTTATAGGAACTTCCGATTCCGATTTCTGATATCACAAAAATATCGGAACTCGGTATCGGAATTCCGATACAGCGAATATCGGATGATACCCTATATTTGCAGTATCGGAATGCTCAACACTAATCCTCATAAATAATTTTTTTTTAAATGTACCCCCATGGGGAAATGTTTGTCAGCCCATGCACTTAGTATATGGGCATTATAAGTCTAGGAGACACGCTCCTTAACATTGGGCCTAGTTTTTAATAATGCCTTAATAATGCCTTCCTCCATATATCATTCTCCGTCACTAGAACACCATGGTGAACATGTTGTATGCTGCTACATCCATTCAGTTTTTGGGCAAGGGTTTCTATGATCCCCATAAATAATAAAAAAAAAAATGTACCCCCATGGGGAAATGTTTGTCAGCCCATGCGCTTAGTGTATGGGCATTGCAAGTCTAGGAGACACGCTCCTTTACATTAGGCCTAGTTTTTAATGAAGCCTTCCTTCTCGTCTCATCATCCACCGCTAGTGATCACTGATGATCGATTGTTCTCGCCACTACTCGGTACTTGCCCGAGTATCACTGTGCTAGGTGTACTCGGTGAGCACCGAGCATTTTCGGAATTATTAAGCAGGAGCTTGTGCTCCGCTCTGCAATTTTAGCGCTCTTTATAGCACCAATGAACATGCAGGGATTGTCTGCCATGCACTGCAATACCGCAGCCATCTTTGCAGTGGTATTACAGTGATTGGCTGGCCGCACAGTGGCATCAGGTATATAAGAGACCTGACGCCATCCTGCTTGGCGCATTCTGCTCCGGATTCAGCTAGTGTAGGGAGAGCTACCGCTGAAATATAGCCAGATTTGTTCTTTTATTAGTTAGTGTGGGTCTATCAGTGTTCAATCCACAAATTCTGATAAACCAACAGTACTTTTAGGGCTATTTCGGGGGTATATAGATCATTGTGCTAGGGGAGTGGGAGGGGAGTCAATGTGCACATATCCACATCACTGCAAGGCATGCAGGCACTGTATGTGAGTCCATAGATCAATCTGCATACATCAAAATGCTCCATTACGGTCTGCTGCTGCGTATTTTATATATACCTAGCTGCAGGTATCTGTGGCCAGGATTTTTTTTGGGGGGGACCTTATTCCTGCTAATTTTAGTACAAATCAATCCAGAGCCCCATTTTTTTTCAACATTTATTTGCTTGGTCACACTGCAGACTACAGCCAGGTAATTTTAATACAAGAGCGTTAAAATCTAACAATTTAAAATGGTTGTTTTTGCCCCAAGCATCAGATGTGAGTGTGCATAAAATTCTGGCCTTTTCTTTTGGGTACTATAGGTTTCTTTTGGAGTGTCTTTCAACATTTATGGACAACATTTTGGTGACCAAATAATCTTCAGCTGGCAAAAAAACATTTAGCTACAGTTCTTATATTCAGCACTGTGATTTGTACGCCACACGCATCACATATCATTGTGCTAAATATTGTACCATTTTAATACTCCAATTTTTTTATTTTAGTGTCATAGCTTACTTATTGACACAATTTTGGAGGTCCCAAAAAAATCAAGGCCACATTTTGATCAGTCTGTTATCTCCGACCGACGCACGGTGTATCTGTGGTGTCCAAATCCTCGCTTTTGCAGGCATACATTGTATTTTTTTGTCTCCTACCCTTGGTGTATACAGTATTTTGTGTTTTTTCAATTTTAGAAAATACAGGCCACATATTGAAAGTCTGTTATCTCAGTCAGACGCCTGGTCTATCTGTGGTCTCCAAATCCTTGCTTTTCAGGCATACATTTCAGTTTTTGGTCTGCAGCCCTTGGTGTATACAGTATTTTGTGTTTTTTCATATTTTAGAAAATACAGGCCACATATTGAAACAGTCTGTTATCTCAGTCAGACACTGGGTCTATCTATGGTCTCCAAATATTTGCTTTTCAGGAATACAGTTTTTGGTCTGCTACCTTTGGTGTATACAGTATTTTGTTGTTTTTAAAATTGTAAAAAATACAGGCCATATATTGAAAGTCTGTTATCTCAGTCACACATCTGGTCTATCTGTAGTCTGCGAATCTTAGCTTTTCTGGAATACATTCCAGTTTTTGGTCTGCTACCCTTGGTGTATACAGTATTTTGTTGGTTTTAAAACTGTAAAAAATACCGGCCACATATTGAAACAGTCTGTTATCTCAGACACACGTCTGGTCTATCTGTGGTCTCCAAGTCCTTGCTTTTCATGCATACATTCCAGTTTTTGGTCTGCTAATCTTGGTGTATACAGTATTTTGTTGTTTTTAAAATTTTAGAAAATGCATACCACATATTGAAACAGTCTGTTATCTCAGGCACCTGGTCTATCTGTGGTCTCAAAATCCTTACTTTTCAGGCATACATTCCAGTTTTTGGTCTGCTACCCTTGGTGTACACAGTATTTTGTGGTTTTAATTTTTTTTTTTAAATACAGGCCACATATTGAAACAGTCTGTTATCTCCATCTGACGCCCGTTCTATGTGTGGTCTAAAAATAGTTGTTTTCCATGCATACATTCAAATTTTTGGTCTGTCTAATACAATACACTATTTTGGTACAAAAAAAACAACAAACATATATTACAGTGCAGTAGTTCCATGACACACCTCATCTATCTGTGGGCTACAAAGTGTGCTTTTGAGGTTTCCATTCTCCTTTTTTTGTGGTGTGTTACCCTATCTTTAAAAACTATTTAGCAGGTATTTAGCAGGAAAAAAAATATACAGGCAGCATACTGATGAGTCTGGTATGTCAGTCAAAAGCCAGATGTATCTGTGGCATACAAATTGTGGCATTTCAGAGCTACATTCCACTGCATTTGCTGTCTTTGACCTGATTTCTACTCACTATTTTTGGGGCCAAAATAAAAACACAGGCCACATATTTCACAGTGTGGTATCTCCGTGACACGCCTCATGTGTCTTTGGTCTCTAAAGTGTGCTTTTCAAGCTTCCATTCACCTTTTTTTGCTGTTTGTTACCATAGCTCTAAACAGTAAACCCTATTTTGGGCTGAATTTTTTTTTTTTTTAAAAGAACCCCCATGGGGAAATGTTTGTCAGCCCATACACTTAGTGTATGGGCATTTCAAGTCTAGGAGACCAGTTCCTTTAAATTGTGACTTTTTTTTAATGAGGCCTTCCTCCATGTCTCATCATCTACCACGACTTGAACACCAGGGTGAACATGTTCTATGCTGCTACAGCCAGTCAATTTTTTGGCAAGAGTGTCTATGATCCCCATAAAATATTGTTTAAAAAATGTGCCCTTCATGGGGAAATGCTTGTCAGCCCATACACTTAGTGTATGGGCATTACGAGTCTAGGAGACCCGCTCCTTTGGAATGGGACATTTTTTTATCAGGCCCTCCTCCATGTTTCTCCCAAGGGGTGATTGATGTGCATGCAAATTTGGGTCAAGGCGGCCCTTGCATTCAATGCATAAGGACACTGTATGGCAAGACCAACCAAAGACTGTGCAGTGGGTTTTCCTGTGGCCATCCAGTAAATGGGTTCAAAGGCTTATTGGGGAGCATATGACTTGATAGAAGGACAGGTCTTGCATTCAATGCAACATTTTTTCAGGAAGCTCTCCTGTACCACTCGTGAAAGGGGTATTGAGGTGCATTGTAATTCTTGGCAGCCCAGCCACTCAATGCATAGGCAATAACAGCATAGGAGACCCACTGTTTAATAATGGCCCTTTAGGAATATTAATGCCGCCTGATGCCCCTCTAAAAATAGGCTTTGTGACTTTAAGAGTCCCTCCTTCAGAAATGAAACAAGATGTGTCTCCTTATGTGTCACACACCACATGGCCAGCTAGGGTTGTCAAATGTTACAATAACATTTCCCAGTGAATGCATTTGTATGGGTTGAAAGCAATGTTAAAGTTGAAAAACTCATCAAAAACACTGAGTGTGAACATAGCCCAAGTGGTGGAGGAACATTTTGGTCTGGGGTAAATTATTTTGCCTTTTATGCAAGTCATTAGCCTGGAAAGGATGTATCTTAACATATTTTCCAGCAAAATCCATTTTGGTTACGTTTTTGTATGTTATTTAGTGCACCTGTAAAAATGGCGAGAAACTCTGACAACATTGCTTACATCTGTGACCTAGGAGTCAGAAATGCTTCCAGGGGTGATCCCCATGATGTTCCTGTGTCATTAGAGCAGTGTTTCCATCATTTTCTGACATTTTTAGGCCTTAAAAGGACCCCCGGGGGTATCACGGTCGAAATACTCGGGTTTCCCATAGACTTACATTGGGCTCGTTGCTCGGGTCGAGTACCTGAATATTCCAATTTGCTCTGCCCGAGCAACGAGCACCCAAACATTTTAGTACTCACTCATCACTAAAAGCATGCCTTGATTTGGCTATGTACACAGAAAAATAAGGCTATGGCTCTTGAAAAAAAGGTATGCAAAAAATGAAAGAAGGCCAGGTCCTTAAGGGATTTTTATTCTCTCAGTAGTTGAATGCAGCTCAGTTCTCGTAACCTTGCCCTTCTGAAACCAGAGCACTAGCATTGCCATTCCCACTAACAAGTTAGAATAATCATTTGATAGCAAGGAAAATCCCAGTATGTAGCCGGCCATTTCGTATAGTGATTCTAATAGATGTTAAATATAAATATCTGCTTTATTGAGGTAATAAAAAATTACAGGACAACGCGTTTCGACTCCTACACCCTGGAGTCTTCATCAGGTCATTAAAAAATAAATAATAATATTATTACCTCAATAAAGCAGATATTTATATATAACATCTATGAGAATCTCTATATGGGAGCACTGGCTAAATACTAGGATTTTCCTTGCTATCTACTGTTTTACCACGGATGTCTGAGGGTCTTTTCTGTGTGCCCAGTTGGCCGAGCTTCAGACTGTTCTACTTGGATTCCTATCGGATCCCCTTTCAATGATTCATTTTTGCCTTTGACTAAGTGAGTGCAATTATATAAGCGTGCAATTTTCACCTAGTTTCTACTGCACTTAGATCGTGCACGGCATTGTTCCCTTTTTTCCCCTATTCCCAGGGTTGTTTGGTTTCAATAATCATTTGATGTTACTCACAAACTGATTAATTTGTACATGTCACAGTGCAGAATGCAGATGCACAATTACCACCATATCTATCCATTCCAGTAGTCACATGTCCTATCTTTTGGACCACACTGAAAAAAGCAGGACCACCCACAATTGGGCAGGGTTAACATAAACCTACCTTATTTTGCATTTGTGCAAGCTTAAACTTGGTATGAGTGGTTCTTAAAAATCAGGACTCTCTTGATCTGTCGGCAACTATCATGCTGGCTCAAGATATTATTAATATGAGGACTGCATTTGAGGGATCTAATAAGCTATGCAAAAAGCGTCTCAACAAAAGATCTCTTTATGTGGCACCCCAGGAGTTCGGGTACCACAGTAGTGCTGCCTTCCTCTCGGGGAGAGTAGTGCCATGCCTGGAGACAAGTGAGATTCTCTTTGGCAGGTTACCACACACACAACACCTTCCAAATCCAGGCCATGAGGGGGAGCTCGAAACCCTGTTTTGGGGCAGCTTCCCTGGATAAAGATCCTGGTTTGGAGGAGGAGCTAGTTTAGTTTGTACAGAAAGTCTGTGAGTGAGGACCGAAAGGGATGGAGCACAGTGGAGATACAGGACTCCAGGAGGCTTCGAGAAGGCCTCCACAGAGTCAGTGCACAGAATCCGGGTACCGGGAGCCCGAGGCTTTTGTGGAACTATAAGATACAGAGCAGAACCGGAGGGCAGAGGATTACATGGACTTTGCCCATATTCACCTGTGGTACAGCAGCACCTTGGAGCCTGGAGTCTCCGTGAAAAGACCCCAGCATGCACGGCTCAAGCTGCCTACCATACAGTTACCTGTCCCAGGACAGGGGAATGAATTAGGACTTTGCTGGGAACACTTAGTGGCAACAGGGACCTCAGTTACAGCAAGCGCAGAGTGGAAGGCTTCTACCTGACCTGCCAAGGGGATTCCGCTTGTCTCTCGACTGCCTGGACTCCTAATTCACTTGTTGCCGGTGCCCTGGACTGTGGCCTACCAACTACAGTAAACCAGGTAAAGACTTACAACTTGTCTCCTCTATTTATTCACTGGCACATACCATCCATGCCTTACACCATAGGACCCCTGGGGACCCCGCTTCACCTGTGGGAAGTGTAACATCCGTGCTGCCGCAACATCCCCCAGGGGACCCCTTCAAAGCAGCATCGGTCCCACTACTGACCGAACTCCACAGGTGGCTTCACGACAAAATTTTAACCTTTTTCCCTTTAACATTGAGGCTCAGGCCCACGGACCGGGTCGCAGCCACCGGGCCATCCCCCTTGCGACCGTACCCATTACCAAGTACCCCACTGCCCTGCAGGCGACTCATTTACAACTTTTAATAGTAGAAAAAAGCAAGCAGAAACATGTCTACTACTGATTGTCTAGGGAAGGTGGATGCACAATTAGGAGGTCAGCCAAAATTCTAACACTGTATTGTTAGCAATGTATTTATGCAAAAGATAGGATTTTATACAGCATTTGTATTCACAAATTTCCTGGAATTACGTGATCTCTAGCTTTTTATATAATATTATTCATGTGATAAGCTCTTTAGAGAATGATGCCTAAATACCCAAATGTACATGTTGTTTAAAGTAGGTGTTCAAAGGCTTCAGACCAGCAAGTTGTTTTGGAACTGATTGTTCCGCATAAGCTGGAGGGATGGGGTCGCCTAAGGAAGTTTCGGCTCATGTAAAATAACATATAAAATAAGCTTTTGCTGGAGACCTGTTAAAACCTCTGAACTTGATGCATCAACAGTTCCCTAGGATATAAGAGAGACTTGAACTCTCTGATTCCCAAGGTGCGACTATTTCGATGAAATGTATGTTCCATTAGCTTTCTGGTGTAATTTGAACTTGAGCACTGGCTGGAGCCCTCTGGGTTCTGTAGAGTGTGTATTTTGATATGTTGAATTATATGACATTAGATAGTGATGGACCTTGGCAGACTGTTTGATGTCTCTTGTCAAATTGCTTGCAGTGAGATGAATCTACGCTTCCTCTAGATAATTGTATTTACAAATTATGGTTGTGCATTAAGTGTCTCGCTCTCAGAATCTCAGCACTCTAATATTATGTTTCGTACACTGTCATTTACTGTTTGAAAATGTATGTAATGTCACAGTACTGTCTGACAGGAAGTGGGAGAGCGCCCATATAAAGGTTTTAAGTACATTAGTAAGTGCATAATTTTATTATGACTTCATTATTATTGAATACTATCTGTGTCTAAATATTGATTTCACTGCAAATGTATGTCTGAAATCATCATTTGTGATGTGCAAACCAATATTCTTTGCAGTAAATAAGTATATAGTATATAGTTTCAGCATGGTTGCATATTTCACATATCTGTATTTTGGATTTTGGATGATGCTAAGTAGAGCAGCAAAAAACAAATAGGAACCTTACTGTTCAGTAGACATCAATACAAGTGGATTCTAAATATTATACTGGATATTTGCTTAGCATAAACATCACGCTAGAGTTGGGCACTCTATGTGGCCTCATATGGTTTTTATGCAGTACCCTTTTATGGAGATGTTCTGGGGAACACTTTTTGGGGGAACTGTAAATGTCTGTATAAAATCAAAAACTTTCTTAGGGTTTATTTAAAGTCTTTATAAACTTTACCCCCTTCCCTCTGAGGCCAATTTTCACTTTTTTTAGTTTTCGTTTTTTCCTCCCCTTCTTCCAAAAGTCATACAGGTGCATCTCACAAAATTGCAATATCATAAGCAAGTTAATTTATTTCAGTTCTCCAATACAAAAAGTGAAACTCATACATTAGATAGAGTCATTACAAAAAGAGTGATCTATTTCAAGTGTTTATTTCTGTTAATGTTGATGATTATGGCTTACAGCCAATGAAAACCCAAAATTCATTATCTCAATAAATTAGAATACTTCATAACACCAGCTATCATTCTCCAGCAGGACTTGGCACCTGTCCACACTGCCAAAAGTACCAATGCCTGGTTTAAAAACAACAGTATCACTGCACTTGATTGGCCAGTAAACTCACCTGACCACAACCCAATAGAGAATCTATGGAGTATTGTCAAGAGGAAGATGAGAGACACCAGACCCCACAAAGCAGATGAGCTGAATGCTGCTATCAAAGCAACCTGGGCTTCCATAACACCTCAGCAGTGCCACAGGCTGAGCACCTCTATGTCACGCCACATTGATGCAATAATTGAAGCCAAAGAAGCCCCGACTAAGTATTGAGTGCATTTACTGAATTTACTGAATACATTTCAGTAGGCCAACATTTCAGATTTTAAAATCATTTTTTCAAGCTGGTGTTATAAAGTATTCTAATGTACTGAGACAATGACTTCTGGGTTTTCATTGGCTGTAAGCCATAATCATCAACATTAACAGGACTAAACACTTGAAATAGATCACTCTGTTTGTAATGACTATATTTAATATACAAGTTCACTTTTTTGTATTGAAGAACTGAAATAAATTAACTTTTTGACGATATTCTAATTTTGTGAGCTGCACCTGTAACTTTTTCATTTTTCCATCCACATAGCCATGTGAAGGCTTGTTTTTTGGGGTGGTGACAAAAAGTTGTTTTGACTGACAACAATCATTTTATTATATGATGCAATATAAAACAGTAAAAAATTCCAAGTGCAAAATAATGCAATTTCAGAATTATTTTTTGTTTTTTCTATTTATCATGTTCACTATACAGTTGTGCTCAAAAGTTCACATACCCCAGCAGAATTTTTGCTTTCTTGGCCTTTTTTCAGAGAATATGACTGATAATTCCAAAACTTTTTCTTCACTCATGGTTAGTGTCTTGGTAAAGCAATTTATTGTCAAACTACTATGTTTTTCCTTTTTAAATCCTAATGACAACTTAAAACATCCAAATGACCCTGGTCAAAAGTTCAAATACCCCATTTCTCAATATCGTGTATTGTCCCCTCTAACATCTATGACATCATGAAGTCTTGTGTGGTAACTGTGGATGAGGTTCTTTATTTTCTCAGATGGTAAAGCTGCCCACTCTTCTTGGCAAAAAGCCTCCAGTTCTTGTAAATTCCTGGGCTGTCTAGCATGAACTGCGTGCTTGAGGTCTCCCCAGTGTGGCTCAATGATATTGAGGTCAGGAAACTGAGATGGCCACTCCAGTCCAGTCGACCTTCCCTTTGTTTTGCTGTAGCCAATGACAGGTCGACTTGGCCTTCTGTTTTGGATCGTTGTCATGTTGGAACGTCCAAGTATGTCCCATGCGCAGCTTCCGGGCTGATGAGTGCAAATTTGCCTTCAGTATGTGCTGATAATGTGCTGCATTCATCTTTCCTTTAACTTTGACCAAGTTTCCTGTGCCAAAACATCAGCGATCCACCGCCGTACTTTACAGAATAAATGGTTTTCCTTTCATCATAGGCCTTGTTGACCTCTCTCCAAATGTAATGCTTTTGGTTGTGTCCAAAAAGTTAAATTTTGGTCTCATCACTCCAAATTGTTCCAGAAGTTTTGAGGCTTGTTTCTGTGCTGTTTTGGTATTGTAGGTGAGATACTTTGTGGAATTTCACAGTAATGGCTTTCTTCTGGCGATTTGACCATTCAGCCCATATTTCTTCAAGTGCCTCCTTATTGTACATCTTGAAACAGCCACACCGCTAGTTTACAGAGAATCCTTTATTTCAGCTGATGCTATTTGTGGGTTTTTCTTTGCATCCCGCACAATTTTCCTGACCGTGGTTTTGTTTTTACAGAGCCCCTGATATTCCATTTGTTAATCACAGTCTGAACACTGCTGACTGGCATTATCAATTCCGTGGATATCTTTTTGCATCCCTTTCCTGTTTTATACAGTTCAACTACATTTTCCTGTAGATACGTTGACAATTCAATTCATTTGCTTTCCCATAACTCACAATCCAGAAACGTCAGTGGCTGGATGAAAGATGCAAGAGTCTGTCTTGATCCCTGAAACTCATTCAGCTTTTATGCACGCACTCTAATTACAAGCAAACAGATCATAGGTGAGGTTATTACCTTTAGTAGCCATTCAAACCTATTTGTGTCAACTTCTGTGCATGTTATCAAGCCAAAATCACCAGGGTATGTGAGCTTTTGATCAGGGTCATTTGGATGTTTTGGGTTGTCATTATGATTTAAAAAGAGAAAACTCAATAGTTTGACAATAAATGGCTTCACCCAACCACTAACCATGAGTGGAGAAAAAGTTTTGGTGTTTTCATTCATATTCTCTGAAAAAAAGCCAACAAAGCAAACATTCTGCACTGGTATGTAAGTTGAGCACAACTGTATGGTAAAACTGACCTGGCAATATGATTCTTCAAGTCAGTACAATTACACAGATACCAAGCATTCATAGTGTTTTTTATTCAAGTGGTGAAAAAGGTTTTTACAGACATAGCAACACCAAATATGTGTCTTTTTTATTTTCCGACCCATTCAAAGTTATGGTCCTTCCACGGTTCTGGACAGAAAATCATATTTTCAGAGATGGGAGGAGAGAGACTGCACCACCCAGGGGTTGGAGCAGATGTGTGAGGGAACAGCCTAGGAAATATAAAGCAGCCCTTCATTTTGGACTGAGTTTTTCTACGGGCAGGAGGATACATTAGCTGACGCAGCCTGGAAAGCCTGTAACTAAGATTTGGATCTGTGATCCATCAGCACCTCCCTGTGGTCGTATGCTACATAACACTGTAATTGCAACCTATATATACCCTATCTTTGTGCTGCACTCCTGACTGTACACCTGTATATTGTTCTTGTAAATACAGTACCTTGCAAAAGTATTCGGCCGCCTGGAACTTTTCAACCTTTTCCCACATATCATGCTTGAAACATAAAGATACCAAATGTAAATTTTTGGTGAAGAATCAACAACAAGTGGAACACAATTGTGAAGTTGAATGAAATTTATTGGTTATTTTAAATTTTTGTGGAAATTCAAAAACTGAAAAGTGGGGAGTTCAATATTGTTCAGCCCCTTTACTTTCAGTGCAGAAAACTCACTCCAGAAGTTCATTGTGGATTTCTGAATGATCCAATGTCCTAAATGCCTAATGATGATAAATATAATCCACCTGTGTGTAATCAAGTCTCCGTATAAATGCACCTGATAGTCTCAGGGTTCTGTTTGAAGCACAGAGAACATCATGAAGACCAAGGAACACAACAGGCAGGTCCGTGATACTGTTATGGAGAAGTTTAAAGCCAGATTTGGATACAAAATGATTTCCAAAACTTTAATCATCCCAAGGAGCACTGTGCAAGCAATCATATTGAAATGGAAGGAGTATCATACCACTGCAAATCTACCAAGACCCAGTCATCCCTCTAAACTTTCATCTCAAACAAGGAGAAGACTGATCAGAGATACAGCCAAGAGACCCATGATCACTCTGGATGAACTGCAGAGATCTACAGCTGAGGTGAGACAGTGAGTCCATAGGACAACAATCAGTCATAAACTGCACAAATCTGGCCTGTATGGGAGAGTGGCTAGAAGAAAGCCATTTCTCAAAGATGTCCATAAAAAGTGTTGTTTAAAGTTTGCAACAAGCCACCTGGGAGATACACCAAACATGTGGAAGAAGATGCTCTGGTCAGATGAAAGCAAAATCGAATTTTTTGGCAACAATGCCAAATGATATGTTTGGCGTAAAGGCAACAAAGCTCATCACCCTGAACACACCATCCCCACTGTCAAACATGGTGGTTGCAGCATCATGGTTTGGGCCTGCTTTTCTTCAGCAGGGAAAGGGAAGAAGGTTAAAATTGATGGGAAGATGGATGGAGCCAAATACAGGACCATTCTTGAAGAAAACCTGTTAGAGTCTGCAAAAGACCTGAGACTGGGGCGGAGATTTGTCTTCCAACAAGACAATGATCTCAAACATAAAGCAAAATCTACAATGGAATGGTTTACAAATAAACATATCCAAGTGTTAGAATGGCCAAGTCAAAGTCCAGACCTCAATCCAATGGAGAATCTGTGGAAAGAGCTGAAAACTGCTGTTCACAAACGATCTCCATCAAACCTCACTGAGCTCGACCTGTTTTCCAATGAAGAATGGGCAAGAATTTCAGTTTCTTGATGTACAAAACTGAGAGAGACATACCCCAAGCGACATGCAGCTGTAATCGCAGAAAAAGGTGGCGCAACAAAGTATTACGTTAAAGGGGCTGAATAATATTGCACGCCCCACTTTTCAGTTTTTGAATTTCCACAAAAATTTAAAATAACCACTTGTTGTTGATTCTTCACCAAAAATTTACATTTGGTATATTTATGTTTGAAGCATGATATATGGGAAAAGGCTGAAAAGTTCCAGGAGGCTGAATACTTTTGCAAGGCACTGTATATACCTGTATATGTCTAGTGCACCTTATCGGCGATTAAATATAAAATTGATCTTGGGCTGCTCTTGTATCTCGATTCACCAATCCCCACGTCTGTACGCTTGGTTGGTTATATTATATGCTACCCCAGGATTGGTTTCTGACCTGATATAAGCCTGCTGTCGGACGGGGTTTATTTCAAATGAAGAACTGATGGCGTACTGTTTTAGTGAGGAACTCTAGCAGTGACGGCCAGGAGGTTTATATATATATATCCCCAGCCTAGACTGGTGATATATATCCCCCCTCACTGGGAGCGCCTCACCTATAAGGGAAGCCTTTCCGGTGACTAATTGTCAGTTCCCTCACTGACCTGGAGCAAGTGGCGGTGCCAGAGAGCCGATCCCTGTTGGATCCTTCTATCCCCTCCCCCGAGGTGAGCGAAGTAGATGCCCCCTTCCCCTGTGAGATATGTCACACCAGGCCTTTCATCTAACTAGTAATTGACTATATGTTCTGCTTATAACTTTTGTCCTACCACTATTGTATTTACATATCTGACCATTCGATATGAATAACCATTGTTTATATATATAGTACTTTCTAGAGTGCCCTTAAGGTGATTACTGTATTTTGCAGTAGTTTTGTACTTTATAGTATTTTGTAGTTTATAAGACGCACCGGATTACAAGACGCACCCCAAATTTTGAGTACAAAAATAGGAAAAATGTTTTTTTTCATAAAATGGTGGGGCTTTTCACAATCCATGCATCTTATTGCTAACCAGGGATGGTAGCTTCAGTGAATAGGGGTCCCAGGGTCACTCCTGGAGATGGTAAGAGCGGAGCATTGCTGCAGGCTGTGGGCTGGGATGAGGGGATGTTCGGATGTGCGCTGCTGCGGGTGTTCAGTTTTGCAGGGGCTCTGCTGACATTTTGTGAAAGCCCAGAGCCCCCGCACTTACATGGTTTACTATGCGGTGGACTCCAGAAAACTGGCATCCGGGGACGCCGCATTTGCAGATGGAGATCTTGGTGCTGAGATCTCATCTCCCGAGATTTTGGTGTCGAGATCTACATCTGCGCATGCGCCGCCCCCGGCTGCCATTTTCCCAGAGTCCACCGCATAGTAAACCATGTAAGTGCGGGGGCTCTGGGCTTTCACAAAATGTCGGCAGAGCTCCCGCACCACTGAAAACCCACAGTGGCATGCAACCTAAAACCGCATCATCCCAGCCTGCAGCCTGCAGCAACACTCCACTCTTGCTTCCTCCAGCAGCGACCCTGGAACCATGCTCCACCATGGCCGGCAAGGTATATCCATATTATATGATGCACCCTCATTTTCCCCAAAAAGTTTTGGTGGAAAAAAGTGCATCTTATACGTAATCTGAAAAATACGGTAATATATAATTTAACCTTGGGCTGCTCTTTTATCTCGGCCCATGAATCCACACGTCCATTTCTCGGCCTAATCTCACATGCTGCTCGGGGCGGGTTTTTGGCCTGATATAACCCTGTTAACAGACCAGGCTTACAGTTGTGCTCAAAAGTTTACACACCCATGCAGAATTTTAGATTTTTTGGCCTTTTTTCAGAGAATATGAATGATAACATCAAAACTTTTACTGCACTCATGGTTAGTGGATGGGTGAAGCCATTTATTGTCAAACTACTGTGTTTTCTCTTTTTAAATCATAATGACAGCCTAAAACATCTAAATGACCCAGATTAAAAGTTCACATACTCCATTTCTTAATATCGTGTATTGCCCCCTCAAACATCAATGACTGCTTGAAGTCTTTTGTGGTAGTTGTGGATGAGGTTCTTTATTTTCTCAAATGGTAAAGCTGCCCACTCTTCTTACCCTCGTAAGTATTGTTAAAATATGTATCAGTATTATATTGCTGATTCGTAGAGTATTACATCTATGTGGCAACACGAACATTTTAGTGGAAAAAATAAAATTTTTCATTTACTTAGCCCATTGTTATTCAATTCTGTGAATCTCCCAAGGGTTAAAAATGCTCACTATTACTCCAGATAAATTCCTCAAGGAGCACAGTTTCAAAAATGGTGTCACATGTGGGAATTTTTCCTGTTTTGGCATATCAAGGACTTTTCAAATGTGACGTGGCATTCGCAATTTATTCCAGCCAAAAGGGCGTTCCTTCTTTCCAAGCCATGCCGTGTGCCCAAACAGTAGTGTTTCACAACATATGGGGTATCGGCGTACTCAGGATAAATTGCACAACAAATTGCATATGGTCCCTGTTCTCCTGTTACCCTTGTGAAAATTAAAAATCTGGGGCTGAAACAACATTTTTGTGAGAAAAATGGGATTATTTTTATGGCTCAATGTTATAAAATTTTGTGAAGCATCTGCAAGTTGAAAGTGCTTACCATACATCGAGATAAATTACTTTAGGGGTGTATTTTCAAAATCGGGTGCCTTATGGGAAGTTTCTACTGTTTAGGCACATCAAGGGCTTTCCAAACGCGACTTGACATTCGCTATCTATTAAAGCCAATTTTGCATTCCAAAAGTGTTATGATGCTCCTCCCCTTCTGAGCCATGCATTGCACCCAAACAGTAGTTTTCCCCCACATATGGGGTATCGTTGTACTCATGATAAATTGCACACCAAATTATATTGTCCATTTTCTCCTGTTATCCTTGTGAAAATAAAACATTTGGGGCTTAAGCAACATTTTTATGGGAAAAAATAGATTTTTTATTTTCATTGCTCAACATTATAAATTTTGAAGCACTTTGGGCTTGAAGGTGCTTTCCCACACACTTAGATAAATTCATTTAATTGAAGGGTGTAGTTTCCAAAAAATGGGGTCCTTTATGGGGAGTTTCCTGTTATGATTCTGGTGGTAAGGAACACATGAACTGACCTGATGGGTAAACCAGAAATAAGGACACGCTCTGGGAATGTGGGAACTTTACTGACTGCAATCCTGATCCTATCAACACACACTATAGGCAGCGTTCCTAACTCGGCCTAGACGCCTCGTTCACAGCCTGAGAAACTAGCTACCCCTAGAGAGAAACAAAGCCTCACTTGCCTCAGAGAAATTTTCCCCAAAGTGTAAGCAGCCCCCCACAAATAATAACGGTGAGTTTAAGGGAAAAACACAAACACAGAAATGAAAATAGGTTTTAGCAAATGAGGCCCGCTAATAACTAAATAGTGAGAAGATAGCAAGGAATCTGTGCGGTCAGTATAAAATACTACCAAAGTATCCACGCAGAGAATACAAAAAGACCCCCACACGACTCACGATGTGAGGGGCGCAACTCCGCACCCCAGAGCTTCCAGCTAGCAATCAAATAGCATATAAGCAAGCTGGACAGAACTCATAACATACTGAGAAACATTTTCAAATAGCAATGAGCAAAAATGGACTAGCATGAACTTAGCTTCTCCACGAGGAGACAGGTCACAAGGGAAGTCCCAGAGAGATCTGAACCAGTACTGAATGCAACGACAGCAGGCAACAAGTAAAGGTCCAGATGGAGTTAAATAGGCAGCAGGCCTAGCAGGAAACGAGGCAGCTGGAGTCCAGCTACAGACCAGCCGTAACACTAAAAGCCACCAGAGGGAGCCCATGAACAGAACTCACAAAGTACCACTCATGACCACAGGAGGGAGCCCGAGAACGGAATTCACAACAGTTTCCAATGTTTAGGTGCATCCAGGGCTCTCCAAATGCGATATGACATCTGCTATCTATTACAGACAATTTTGTGTTAAAAAAGTCATATGGTGCTCATTCCCTTTCGAGCCATGCCATACCCCCATGCAGTAGTTTTCCCCCGCACATGGGGTATTGACGTACTCAGGAGAAATTGTGCAATAAATTGTATATGGTCCATTTTCTCCTGTTACCCTTGTGAAAATTAAAAATCTTGGGCTAAAACATTTTTCTGGAAAAATTAGATCTTTTATTTTCATGGTTCAGCGTTATAAAATTCTGTGTAGCACCTGCGGGTTGAAAGTACTAATCACACATCTAGAGAAATTCCTTGAGGGGTGTATTTTTCAAAATGGTTTCTTTTGTGGGGAGTTTCCAATATTTAGGCACATAAAGGGCTCTCCAAATGCGACATGACATCTGCTATCTATTCCAGCCAATTTTGCCTTCCAAAAGTCAAATGACGCTCCTTACCTTTCGAGCCATGCCCTATGCCTAAACAGTAGTTTTCCCCCACATATGTGGTGTCAGTGTACTCAGGAGAAACTGCACAGCAAATTATATTGTCTATTTCTCCTGTTACCCCTGTGAAAAAAAAAATTGGCTAAGGCAACATTTTTGTGGGATAAATGTGAGTTTTTATTTTCACGGCTCAACATTATAAAATTTTGTGAACCACCTGGGGGTTGAAGGGGTGCAGTTTTTAAAATGGTGTCACTTTTGGTTATTTTCTGTCACATAGGCACCTCAAAATCACTTTGAATGTGATGTGGTCCCTTAAAAAATTGGTTTTGTAAATTTAGATGGAAAACTCAGAAATTGCTGATAAACTTTTAACCCTAACAACATCCTAACAAAAAAAGTTTAAAAAATGATACTGCAGTAAAGTATACACATGATGAATGTTATTAACTATTTTGTGTGATATAACTATCTGGATTAAGGGCACACAAATTAAAAGTTTGAAAATTGCTAAAGTTACAACATTTTGGCCAAAATTCTGAAATGTTCACAAATAGTGATGAGCGAGTGTACTTGTTGCTCGGGT
Source organism: Ranitomeya variabilis (assembly GCF_051348905.1). Lineage (NCBI taxonomy): Eukaryota > Metazoa > Chordata > Amphibia > Anura > Dendrobatidae > Ranitomeya > Ranitomeya variabilis. The sequence goes on from NC_135237.1 coordinate 146,526,092, forward strand.
GACCTCCGAGTATTTGTTAGAGTTCGGAGATTTCGTTTTCATCCCAACAGCTGAATGATTTACAGCTACTAGACAGCTTGATTACATGTGGGGATTCCCTAGCAACCAGGCAACCCCCACATGTACTCATCCTGGCTAGTAGCTGTGAATCATTCAGCTGCTGTTATGAAAACTAAATCTCCGAACACTAACAAATACTCGGAGGTCACCCGAGCGTGCTCGGGAAAACCCGAGCAACGAGTACACTTGCTCATCACTATTCACAAATAAACGCAAAAAATATTGACATAAATTTACCATTAACATGAAGTACAATATTTCCTGAAAAAACTGAGATCAGAGTCCCTATGATACATTGAAGCATTCCTGAGTTACTACCTCACAAAGTGAAACTGGTCAGAATCAACAAAATTGGCCTGGTGAAAATAAGTTCTCGGGGGTTAAGGGGAGTCTGTCACCAGTTTTATGTTTTCCAGTCTGAGGGCATAATAATATAGAGATAGAGATCATGATTTTATTAATGATCTAGATAAGGGAACTAAAGGTAAACTGATCAAATGTGAAGGCGATGCAAAGGAGGGATAGCTAACACTAGAGTAGACAGACAAAGGATTCAGAAGGATCTAGACAAGCTTGAACAATAGGCAGAGATTAATAGAATGGTAATTAACAGGGAGAAATGCAAAATTCTAAATCTGGGCAAGAAAAACAAAAATTACATCTACAGATTGGGAGGAACAGAAATAAGTAGCAGCACATGTGAAAAAGACTTGGGTATGCTAATAGATCACAGACTGCACATGAGTCAATAGTGTGATGCAGGAGCAAAAAAAAGACAAACAGTTCTAAGTTGTATTAAGAGACGCATAGGATGAGGAAATGTTTAGCTTTCAAAAAAAGAAGGCTAAGGGGAGACTTAATAGCTGTCTACAAATATCTGAAGGGATGTCACAGTGTAGAGAGATTATCCTTATTCTCATTTCCACATGGAAACATGAGAAGCAATGGAATGAAACTGAAAGGGAGAAGATACTAATTAGATATTAGGAAAAAAAACTTTCTGACAATAAGGGTAATCAATGAATGGAACCAGCTGCCACAAGAGGTGGTGAGTTCTCTTTCAATGGAAGTCTTCAAACAGCGGCTGGACAGTCATCTGTCTGAGATAATTTAATGAATCCTGCATTGAGCAGGGAGTTGGACTCAATGACCCTTGATGTCCCTTCCAACTCTAACATTCTATGATTCTATGATCACATACTTTTTTCTGTAGTTTTGACAAAATTACTGTTCTATCTGCTGCAGTTTTGCTAGCCCTCTCAATGATAAGTTCAGTTAAACCCTTACTACACTACTGATTTACAGGTGTCTGCCTATACTATGCATAGGAAAAAAGTTACCAATCAATGGTGGGGGCCATGGCTAGGCAGATCTCATGAATATTGAGGACTACACAGCAGGAGTTTATCACTGACGGAACTAGCAGAGCTGCCGGATAGTGATTTATCAAAACTAAAGCAAAAAGACCAGTAAATGATCCAGTGCTGAAATTATGGCCTCCATCCATATTTTATGCTAGTTTTTAAAAAAGAGATAATCATGATATGCTGGATATCATGAAGTTGGGTCCCCAGGGCTCCCGGTGTGTAGATGGAGATGGTGAGTGGTGCAATACAAAACGGAGGACACAGGCTTACAGTCTCTTTATCTAGTTTACTGAAGACTTCAGGCAACCACAGTCCAGGGCACCAGATCACAGGTACAGGTAGGGTCCGGCCGGCTTGGAAGCAAGTTCAGAGTCCCCTTTACCAGGTGGAGTTAAAAGCCTTCCTACTAGCACAGTGGTGTAGTCCCTTGTTGCCTGTGGCTTCTGTCAAGGTCCTCACAGTTCTTTCTGTCCTCCTTAAAGGTGTGACACCAACCCATATGACAGGTGGCTCGAGCCTTTTTACAGGGTCTCTATCACGACCCGGGCTCTATGTGCCACTTTGTCTCCAGGGTATTAGGGCAGACAGGTGCCGTGTAGTCCAGCTGCCCTTCCGGTTTCTGCTGGAAGATTTGGAGTCCCTCACAACCTCAGTCTTCCGGCTACAAGTATCGGCGCTTTGTAGGGATGTAGCCCAATCATTGCTGTCCTCCCCAGTTGTCACTCTCCTGAGCTTCGCTCTCCTGCACACTCACTACAAGGTGTTCTTCCTTCTGTGTTATCTCTGTCCAGGAGCTGCAGCACTTTCTCGTGGCTGTCACGTCTGCTCAGCTATACTCCTTTCTTACCAGCTCAGCCTAAGCTGATGTTCCTTGACAAGCTCCACTCTGGCATTCGCTGACAGGAACTAACTAACTTTCCCGCCAGACCAGAATATATATCTAGGGGAGCCACCCATAAGCTGGATCAGAGCTCCCCCTTCTGGTCTGGAGTGTGAACATGTTGTATGTTTGTGATTACCTGATAAACAAGATCTTCGCTCGCTTCTAAGCATGACATCACTCTCCCAGTGAGGAAAGCAATGCCACTGTAACAATCAGGACCCTAGGGTGTTAAATACACACTTTTTTTTACATTGATAAAGCCTCCAATCCAGTGCCAAAATGCATTGGTCTGAATAAAAAACATTACTTATAATCTGTGGATCTCCTCCTTTCCGTGAGTGCAGTCCACACATAATAATTATCTCCTCTTTGCTAAACTGCTATCTTCATGATACTCTCCTGCAGCTACTTTACATCAGGCTTCTGCAGGCGTTCTGTCATTACACAACTCCTGCAGGTGAACGCTACCATCACTCTCGCCCTGTTCTTTGTTAGTTATATTTCATTGTGCTCTCAGATGAGGGAACAAAAACTTAGTGACAGATGCTCTTTAAGCTTGTCTATAAAATTTGATTGGTCCCTATTCCAACTGAGGCCTTAAAGGGGCACTCCTATCAAAGTTTTTATCCTCTTAATATATTGCAGTCATCATATTACAGCTCTGGCAAAAATTAAGAGACTACTGCAACATTTTCAGTTTGTCTAATTTTTCTATTCATAGGTATATTTTTGAGCAAAATGTAAATTGTTCTTTTATTCTATAAAATTCGGACATGTCTCCGAATTTCCCAGCAATACATTTTGTATAAAAGTGCATGTGCACAGCCATATACATTGGTTTGTTTTTGTATAGAGCTGCAATTAGGGTTACTAATGCCTTCTACTCTACTTGCATACATTTCTACATGACTGAAACAGGAGGAAGCCCTATGGCACAACTCTGTATATGCGGTAGCGGTTGGAACTTGTACAGCAGCATTCGAAGGCCTTGCAGGTCCATATCAAAGCGGTTGTCAGATCTTAAGCTACAAGTCTGCTGTCATTCTTTGTGACCTCAGACTTGTAAATCCTTATTTAAGGCGACCAGGGCGGTAATCATGGCAATGGTCTGTTCTGTTCCCACACCCTGGTGTGCCACAGATAAAATGTAATGTCTCTTTTGCTGTGTGTACAGTGTGCGCAGCAAAACACTTACAGTGCCTGCCAGATTCTTCTCAGGTACTGTCACTCTGGCTTCACAAAACATTTCAGTCACATGACTTTCAAACAACACAACTTTACCGGGCAGCAACAACTTCATCACATAGGCAGCACAAGGCAAACACAAAGGCATCTTCATATCTGCCGTCCTGACAGGCTCTATCTTGTCTATCAGCTTTCCTTTTCCTGGCAAGCTCAGCTATATCCTTGGACAGTTAGTGTCCCCTCTGTATCCTTGGACAATCCGTGTCTCACCTGTATCCTCCGACAATCCGCATCCCATCTGTATCCTTGGACAGTCCGTGTCCCACCTGTGCCTTTCCTGTCACCAGCTCCTTTCAGACCTTCGTCCAGCTCCATTGGGAAGAGGTGCCGGAATCACTATCTCAGCTGCTCTCGCCCTGGTCTTAGACCCCGGATTCTGCTTTGGGATGATCCTGTTGAGCTGGTGCCCATCAGCACTGTTCTCCACCTGGGCCCCTTATTGCAGCAACAGATTTATCCCCATGGTCTGTAATACTCTGCTTCACTACTGCTCATATGACCTGCCCTGGGAAGGCTGCCCAGGCTTCTTGGTCTAATCAAGAAGTATCCTGATTATACTTCCCTGCTCTGTGCTGTCCCTCCCATTTTCTTAACCCCTGTGCTGCCTATCTCCTTCTCTCTTCTATGCTGCTCTCAATCACTAATGTGCCCCCTCTATTCTACCCACTATTGCCCTATACTATCCTATATCCTATACTAGCCCTAATCCTATGAACAGTACACATTAAATACATTTGCATTGCAGTATATAAACACTACATCACATCATTAATAGTGTTCAGCATTCAGATACTGCAAATATCGGGTATCGGACGATATTCACTGTATCGGAATTCTGATACCGAGTTCCGATATTTTTGTGATATTGGAAATCGGAATCGGAAGTTCCTATAAGTTCCCAGGCGTGTGCGGTGCGTATGGTTCCCGGTGTCTGGAGAAGAGGAGACTCTCCTTCAGGCCCTGGGATCCATATTCATGTAAAAAATAAAGAATAAAAATAAAAAATATGGATATACTCACCCTTGGACGGGCCCTGGCTCTCACCGGTGCAAGCATCTGCCTCCGTTCCTAAGAATGCAGTGAGTGTAGGACCTGCGATGACGTCGCGGCTTGTGATTGGTCGCGTGAGCGGTCACATGAGCGGTCACACGACCAATCACAAGCCGCGACGTCATCGAAGGTCCTTCACTCTGCATTCTTAGGAACGGAGGCAGATGCTTGCAGCGGTGACAGCCAGGGCCTCGTCCGAGGGTGAGTATATCCATATTTTTTATTTTTATTCTTTATTTTTTACATGAATATGGATCCCAAGGCCTGAAGGAGAGTTTCCTCTCCTTCAGACCCTGGGAACCATCCAGGATCACTTCCGATATTTGTGTCCCATTGACTTGTATTGTTATTGGGTATCGGTATCGGCGATATCCGATATTTTTTGGATATCGGCCGATCCAATCCGATACCGATACTTTCTAATATCGGAAGGTATCGCTCAACACTAATCATTAACAATGAGGTGCCGCATGTAACCGTGCAAACAGTGCCCAGGAGAGAGGAGGCACATCATGTGCACTGCACACTAAGAGGATTCTCAAATATGCAAATTGCCGCTCCAGGCAACTACATCGGAGAATCCTCACAGCACACAGTTTACAGTCACATGTCTGCAGTCACATAGAATGACTGCAGACATGTAGATTAAGACTGGACAACTCTTGTAAGGATTGATTTTACCTTGTGCCCTACAGCCTAAGGGCTCATGCTCTGTCCTTCACGTACAAATTCTATAGTAATAATTGTCAATTCAATATTTGAGAGTGAAGAAACATGTATGTTTCAGAAGATATATGTTGTAATTCTGCACCATTTGACAAGGTCAGATAAAGACCAATTCCTAAATTCAGGTACTCAGGAGTTATCCTTATTTATTGCTTTTAAATGTTGGACCAACCTTTGGAGGTGACCCTTATAGGTCCTGCGCACCATAAATAAAGCGATATTCATGGTTCGGTGGACTTCACTTTTCTATACGGTTGAAAGCAACACTGCTCTAAAATTATAGTGTATCTATTTTCTATTTTTGGTTTGAGCCTGGCTCCTGCAGTTATATCTCAAAGACATTTTTACTTCTCTGTGTTCTTATTAATGGCATCCATATTATTAGATTGTTGTAACCTATTTAAACCACAACAAATCTCAACAATCCAGAAATAACTTTCAGCAAAGAGTACATTATCTTGAATGTCACTCTATGTGATCATCAATAACAGCAATCCAACATTCGTGGAGCACTCAACAAAACCTCCTGTAAAATAATCTCAGATGCAGCACTTGGAATGTCAGCCTTGATCATACAGATCCTGAAGTCCAAATAGACTTTCTTCTATTAGCTTTAAGTAAGGCTGTATAAAATTTTGCAATTTCTTCTTGTAAATGAAATTTGCAAAATGAGAGTTGTGTCGCCTTGGCAGAAAGCAATGATAATAAATACTTTATTTCATATATTAAATAGTTTTTTGTTCAATTTCCTATAATGTGAAAGATGCATTACCTATAAAAAAAATTATACAGTTAATTGCAATGCTGGTAATTTACCTACATAATTCGAGATATGATGAAGATGAAGGTTTTTCTGTAAACTTATACACTTTTCCAAGATACTTTCTGTAGAAGTTTTCTTGTGATTTCTAAGATTTCTGCTTGCTTTCATTTAATAAGAACTTTCATTTTTTCAAGTTTACCAGATATAAATGTGTCCAAGTCATCCATGCCTAAGTGTACAGCTGGGACATTTAAAGGGAGTCTGTCACCCCTTAAATTAAGTTTACATTTTTTTCTACAGTCATAGAGGGGACTTACAGTAGCTCTTCAAAAAGAAACATACCTGCAATAAAGATTTTATTTCTTTAGTTTTTCAGGAAAAAAGGTTTTTTCATATGCAATTGAGAATTCACTGGTGCACCCTTGGTGTGGACAAGGGCTCAGTGCCCTCCTTCGCCCCCTCAATTAGCATGTAGCTTAAACGGAATTTCCTGAACTTTGTAAAAACAAAATGTGCCTAAAAACACTTAGGTAGTTTCTACCTACCAGCCTTTTGTGCCCAGTGACATTCTTCTGCAGCATAGAGCGGAAACAGACCAGCCACAGACCACTGCTGCCCCCGATTCCGCTACCTCTGCTGACATCACTTCAACAGAGCAGTGGCTTCTTTTCTGCGCTGCTCTGTTGACAGGGTGTGACAGCCGACGTTATTCTGATTGACGGATCCCTGCTGCCTAACTGGGGGAGCCGGCCGTCAATCATCATGATGTTGGCAGTCAGGTCCTGTCAACGGTGCAGTGTGGAATAGAAGCCACTGCTCTGTTGCAGTGATGTGAGCAGAGGCAACTGATTACTGTTTAGACACTTTTTTTTTTTTTTTTTTACAAAGTCCCGGAAATCCCCTTTAAGGCCAGTCTCACAGGTCCAGATAATTCCGGTACCGGAGAAAACGGTACCGGAGTTATCCGTGTCCATGTGTGTCCGTGTGCTCACGTAGGCCACCCGTGTGGAATCTGTATGATGTCCGTGAGTACGTTTTTAAGGTCCGTGTGCTGTCCGTGTTCTGTCCGTGTGCTGTACATGTGTCCGTGTATTGCAACAATTTTTACAATTTTAACCCTATGACAGGAAAAACGCACACGGACAGCACACGGATGGCACACGGACAGCATCCGTGTGCAGTACGTGTTTACACGGACCCATTGACTTTAATGGGTCCGTGTGATCCGTGTGCTCCCACGAACACTGACATGTCTCTGTGTTTTGCAAACGGACACACGGTCCATGAAAACACGCTGACATGTGCAGAGACACATTTATTTTAATGTGTCTACGTGAGTCAGTGTCTCCGGTACGTGAGGAAACTGTCACCACACGTACCGGAGTCACTGACGTATGAAACTGGCCTAACTGACAGCACACACTTGCCTAGAACTAGCACAGCCTGAATTTAATCCACAACCTTGCATGTTCACACTGAAGGAGCCCAGAGAGCGCACACACACACACACAAATACGTCAGTGCAAGCGAGCTCCCTTCTCTCTCCTGTTTGCAGTGGTCACTTGCTGCATGCAGGATCACACAATGGCAGACAACTGTGCAGCGGCAATTCAGAGGTGCAAAGCCAAGGATTCAATTCAGGTACTGCTCGCTCCGGACAAACAAGCGCTGTCAATCAAGCTAAAATGTGGTTTGGGGCATGCAGATTGATAGGATAGAAATGTGCACTGATCTCTTGGTCTCACAAAGGCAATATTTTACTGAGAAACTAAAGTGAAATCTATACTGCCGTCATTTTTTTTATAGGGGCTCAGTTCACTAAACAACTGCATAATTAGTTTAAATTGAGTTTCGGGTGCCTGACAGATTTTCTTTAAATGGAATCTGTCACCAGATTTTTGCTACCTCATGTGAGAGCAGCATAATGTAGGAAAAGAGACCCTGATTCCAATGTTGTATCACTTTTTTTGCTGGATGCAACAGTTGTGATACAATCAGAGTTTTTAGCTTTATCATGTAGCAGAGCTGATAAGACTTCCTCTGCCCACACCAGGCTCAGTTTGTACAGTGTGTATTGATAGTGAGCTGCTTATCAGAGGAGGGGGCATGGTCGGTCTAGTATTCACAGGAGAACTGGTCCAAGTAATGATAAAGTGATACAATCTTCATTGTAAGTAAACAACAGCACATATCCTAATAAGTGACTCATACTTTCCTCAGAATACAAAGCAAAAACCTGCTGACAGATTCCCTTTAGGGTATGTGCACACGTTGCAGATTTGGGTGCAGAATTTTCTGCACAAAATCTACATCTCCTGGCAGAATACACAGGTGCAGATTTGATTCACTTTTCTTGCAGATTTTGTGCGTTTTTCCTGCAGATTTACTGCAGATTCAGTGCGGATGTCATGCGGTTTTTGCCCCTGCAGATTTCTATAATGGAATGGGTGCAGAAACGCACAAAAGAAGTGACATGCTCCTTCTGTCAATCCGCTGCGTTTTCTGTGAAAATTTTCCACATCATTAGCACAGCATTTTTTTTCCTATTGATTTACATTGTACTGCAAATCACTTTGCGGATCTGCAGCGTTTCTGCGCAGAAAGAAACGCTGTGGATGCGCAGTAAATCTGCAACGTGTGCACATAGCCTTAAAGGTAACATGTTGCCACTTTAGCTGCCACTAGGGGGAGACTAGGAGAGTAATGCAAGGATGACAAAGATTAATATGCTCTTAAACTCCACATAGTGGTGGCTGCAGGCAGCTAGCATGATATTTTTATATATTTCTATGGAATATTTGGAATTTTGTATTAGAAAGGTGAAGCACTCCTTGTTGTAAAAATGTATTAAGAATCAATGAGCACAAATATTAAGGTTTTTTTTGTTTTTTCTTTGCTTTTTATTTCTTTTGTTAAAGAAACAAGGGTGGACATTCATTGTTTGTTTTTATACATAATATTTTAGACCTTGACAATCATGTCTTTGAGAACTGCCCAAACATTTAGTTCCTTAGGCCGGTGTCACACTCAGCGTAGGGAAATACAGTCCGTATTTTACAGGCGTAATATGCAGAAATGATCCCAAAACAGCGATCCGTATGTCATCCGTAGGCAAGGTGTAGTTGCATATTTTATGCATGTAAACCTCCGTATGTAATCCGCATGGCATCCGTAATGCGGTTTTTTCACGCAACCTTACAAAATGGACATTTAACGGTTTTGAGGCCTGAAATTAATTTAAATCATCAGCATAAAGCCTATTTAAGGACTCTACAACAGGTGGAACCCTCCCATATGGCCATTTTGTTGCTGTGCTTGTGTAGGTGTTTTGATGGTAGTTGGGCAACATGTGTGACCTCCTGCATTTCACACCAACTCAGCGAGTGTTATTTAAATGGGTCTTGTCATGCCGCTTTGGCCAGCTATACACCGTGATAGTTGATCTGCGAAGGAGGTGTCGTAGCTGTTTTGCTCTGACTCAGAGTCAGTACGTCAGATCACCAGTGAGGCCTAATTGTGGAATTACGCCCGTCATTTACAAGCGCGCTTGGAGACAAAAAGACACATCACACATATCCTGTGAGCAAGTCACTTTTATCTGATATATTAAAAGCCAAAGCAATGTTTTATACCATTTACAACAAATGCATTTCAATGTAACTCATGCAGCCCCCACCATCACCCAGGGTCATACTTTATTTACCATAACTCAGAACATATTGTGGCTGACTATTGAAAGCATACATGATAAGAAGTATAGTCTCCTTGAAGAGGAGACCATCAGACTACTGCGTCAACAGATTCTAGTAATTCTAACACTTAAAGGCAAGAGGCACTTAAAGGCAAACTATTAACCCTTCTATAACAGAGGAGAAGATGAATGTGGGTGCATTTTCACAGGCTATATTCATCTCTGCGGACACATCCGGACAAATTCTTTCAGTACTGTCGCATGACAATACCCACATTTGATATCTTGCTGGAGACAGTACGTCCAGGAATTATGTATCAGGATACCAGGATGCGGAAATGCATATCCGCAGAGGAGCGTCTTCTCCTTACCTTACGGTATGTATTCATCATCCTCACATACTGTACGAGTATGTAGATGATGTTTTCAGAACTATTTTTATTTTCATACCATCTTATTTAAATTATATCATAACATTTTTAAAAAAGCATTTATAAATATGTAGTAAATGTTAAATGTTAGTATCCAGTGTAAATTTATGAAGGTACACTGGTCTCCTGCCTTTTAGTTTCCTCATAATACTTTTGTCTACTAGGGTTTTATAAAAGCATTGTTACATAGCTAATAAATTTTTTTGTGTGCTTTCAGAAGCCTGTCAACTAGATTATCTTATGCGGGACTACATCTTGAATTTTTCATAGGGCGGTCCACTATTTCAGGCATTGTGTGGAATACAGTACATGTGTGCAAATATGGGACAAAACTACATGAACTTGTGATGCCGGAGCCTAAAATGGAGGATTGGCTGAAAATAGCCTGTGTTTTTTTACTGACTGTTGTCAATTTCCGCACTGTATTGGAGCCCTTGATGGCAAACATATCAGGGTGCGTAAGCCGCCGAACTCATGCACCTAATTCTATAATTGTAAGCAGTTTTTCTCTGTAGTTCTGTTAGCTGTAGTTGACAGTAACTACATGTTTATAATTGTAGATATTGGGGCCTATGGTCGAACAGGAGACTCTAGAGTCTTCAATGCATCCATTATGGGTCGGCGTCTATGTGAAAACCTGTTGGACCTCCCACCACCACGACAACTCCCAGGCTCCAATGCTGAAGCAGTCCCATATGTTCTTGTGGCAGATGAGGCCTTCCAATTTAGCAAGAATGTCATGAGGCCTTATCCCCGGTGCAACCTGGGCCACCAGCGGCGTGTATTTAATGTCAGACTTTCACGGGCACGGCGACTGGTGGAGTGCGCCCTTGGCATTATGGCATCCAAATGGCGTGTTCTCCAGTCTGCCATTCAGCTGAGTGAGCAAAATGTAAATGAAGTAATTAAAGCTTCTGTTGTTCTGCACAACTTCACAAGAATTCATAAGTGTTCCTCAGCTAACTGTGTTGAAGGCATTTTGGATAATGTGAGTAGGCCTACAACACAAGTCCTTCCTCCATGGCATCCCTTTTCTGGCTTAAAAGTTAGGGATATTTTTACAAATTATTTTGTTTCTCCCCACGGAGCCACTCCCTGGGAAGATAATGTTGTTTCTTTGTTGTAATGTTTGTATATATAAATATATATATATATATATATATATATATATATATATATATATATATATATATATATATATGGAGAGAGAGAGAGAGAGGTATATATCCATATTTTTTGGTTAATAATGCATAAATTACTTAAATTAGTTAACTATGAGTGTTTCTTTGATTTATTTACCTGATTTTTATCAACCGAGGAATTGAGTATGATGTTGTAATGATTGGTCCAACAACATAAAATTTACTTTTGATTATATTTTTTTACTTAGAGCAAAAGCCTTTTTTCAGACACCATATTCATATCATATGGTTTTATATCAAAACGTAAACATCAAAAAAACATTTGGTAACAAAAACATACCAAAGTGCTATCACAGCAGAATGAAACAAAAATATTTAAAAAAAAAATAAAAAAAAAGAAGCCTCATAAACCAATTTGCATTACAGATGGTGGCCTTTGTTGGGCCAATTGTACCTCATCCTGTGAGTATGATATATGAGCCTGCTCTAAATGATGCCCTTGCTCATATTGGGCAGTTGGGTATTGGCTAGAATAATAAAGGTTTTGACTATGGCCCTCATGAGTTTGTAAATATGGCCTTGCCTCATAACCCCCACCAATATGGCCATGTTGTCCAAACCCAGGTTGGGACCAGCCTCCAGCAATGGGTCTGGACAAGTGGCCATATTGTGAAGGTTGATGGTATGATGGCATATGGTAATGTGCTGGCCTTGGTGGGTTTTGGGTGGGAAAGGGTAGAGGTGTAGGCACACGTGGAGGGGGTGCTTCAAATACTTGTTGAACATGCACCTGTTGAGATGATGGAAGGCGCAGGACGTTATTTGGTGACAGCTGCCACCTCTCAATGAACTCAAACAATTCATAAGATTCATTTGGTGTGGTACATGTATCAATAAGTATTTGAAAACACCCTCTCACACGTAGCCTCACCTCACGGGGTATGGGACGGAGGTACCGGGCCAGGCTCCTCGCATAGGCCTCCTCACCATCATCCTGTGCAGCCCTGGCCAAATAATTAAGGACCCCAATGTCCACATTCCTGCAAGATTCTTGCAGCTCTCTCCTTCTGCTGCCATGGTGGGAAATGACTGCAGGCTGTGGGGATGTATCTAGTGGAACAGTAGGGCTTCTACTGTTTCCTTCTTCTTGGCTTACTGGACGTGGTCCTGCTGTGGGTGTTGGAGCAGCTTCTTCGCCAGTTGTTGCCGGATCTTGAGGTGCAACTGAAGTTGATGCAGGAGGGATGTCACTAGAAGGATGTGAAGATGGGCCAGCCACCTCTTCTCCTTCCCCAACCGGATCTATCAGGGCCTCCGAATCTGAGCCGGTCTCCCTCTCAGTGAGGTTGGACTGTGTTCTGTAAGTAAAGTATATGATTAGTTTTTTAAAAATTAAAATTTTACCTTTATTAAACATATGTGTTATGTTTTATGAAGTTTTTACTTATGGTCTCAGATCCATACTGGGATCCAAAAAGGAAAGTTGGTCATAATATATATATATTTCTTCTTTTTTAAGGCGTTGCTGACCCACTCCTGGCCCGCTGCTGTCTTTCTCGCCTATAATGGTCGCGTATGCTGCGCCATCGTCTCATAACATCTTCCACTGCAATGAAAGACAAAAAAATAATGTATAAGGCCATTGTGCACAGTGGTACCACAATGTGTCAGTGATATAAACAGATTTTAATGTGGCCTAGTAACCTGCATTTCTAAAAAAATATCATCAACATAAATATTGTAAACAAAAACAGCACAATACGATATAATGGAAAATGCATAGATTTTCAGGCCATAAGGACAGGGTCCTCTCCCCTCTGTAGTAGTATGTCCTTGTAAATTTGGAAAATGTAAACGACATCTAAAAAATTATGAACGTAACCCCTTTCTCATGTCCAGCACCATGTAATTAATGGTGCTATATAAATAAATGAGATTATTCATAATTTAAATAACATTAGGACCAAATTGGTAATGCAGTTTGCAATATTATTCAGAGTGTGAGAAACATGAGTGTACTTACTTATCTGCCTCTGGACCTCACGTGGTCGCTGCTTATATTCTGGGAAAAGGATCCCACATATGCTCCTCCATGCCGCCTCTTTTCTGGCCCGGTTGGAGTAATGGGCATCTCTCTGATTCCAAATTTCTGGCCTCTCTTGTACCAGGACCAGCAGCATTTCCACATTTATAATATTGGCCATGATGCAGGAGACTCTGTGGAGGCGTGCTGCAGATTTCCGGGATGTCTGTCTGGCTTTTTGAGCTAATTAGCATTGTCTGAGTTTCCTGATTGAGGTCTTGGCACATTTCCTGTCACCTGCTGTACTCTTGCATATTTTACGCAAGTCACACTGTTGGTCCGTGTGTAATCCGCAATTTTCTCGCCCCATACACTTTCATTGGCGTACTTTTTGCGCAATACGCTAACAAACGCAGCATGCTGCGATTTTGTACGGCTGTAAAATACGGATGCATAATATACGAAGATAGAAGCTGCCCCATAGAGAATCATTGGTCCATGACATCGGCCTTATAAGTGTTGCATGAAGTGTCCAAGAGTCACTTGTACCCTTTTAAATTAAAATAAGCATTCATGTTCAAAAAATATGACTTGTTTGGTCGACAGTTCTGTCAAATCTGTGAGTAGCTTAACAATAGCAGGGTATCACAAATTAATAATCTATGGCATTGCAATATTGGTAGTTTCATAGTAGTAAAAAAAGTAATGAAAATGAATTTTTTTTGCATTGATTCGTAGTTGCATGAATCAAAATTATATATCTGGAAGAAATAAATAAAAAAAATCTTATATTGGCTTGGAACAATTTACAACAGCTACTATACTATACTGTTACTACTAGGGTTGAGCGACTTTTACTTTTTCAGGATCGAGTCGGGTTGAGCGAAACCCGACTTTGTCAAAAGTTGGGTCGGGTGAAATCGGCCGATTATTGCGAAAAGTCAGGGATCCGACCGAAACACGAAACCCAATGCAAGTCAATGGAGAATCAAAGTCGGCAGTGAGTGGAGGACAGGAAAACACCAACAGAGCCCATTTTAATGCCAAAAACATCAATTCTTGTTACTTAAGCTTGTCAATCTTAATTTACCTTATAATAACAGTTAGCCATTGAAAATTTGGGGGTCATTTGGCAACATTTGTGGGGGGAGTAGGGCTGGCTCAAGTTTTTCGTGGGCCAGGAAACACAGACTACGTCACGGTGGTGGAGCAGGGAGAGGTAAGTATTTCAACTTTGCAAGTGCTGTGATCCTGAGCAAGCAGGGGGGGCACACTCATTCACATTAACACTGGCACAGGGCCCCTCAAAGTACGGCGTTGTGATTGACGGCGGGGGCGCCTCCCACCGGCAGAGACACTTTTGTGTACTATGAGGGGCCCTGTGCCAGTGACGTTGCCAACGAGTATGCCCCCCACCTGTTGAAGGGACCTGCACTTTCATCTGCACCTTCCTCTTTGTCCCCGTGTAAGGTGGTATAGTATGCGGGAAGGGGAACCAGACTTTCTGCAGGGTCAGATACTTGCTATGTAGAGTGCAAGGGGAATGTAGTGGTCTGGGTCAATGTACCGGCAGACTCATCTAGCAGTGGCTGGGCAATGGGCAGGATGAGGAGGAAACACAGATATGGGCCCAAAGAATAAAGTAGGCTAAATGCAGTTCAAAATCAAGGAGTAAACAGGCAGCACTGCTTTGTTCAGTAGAGGACAACAGCAAGGAGCGGCAGACACCGTTAGTAGGCCCAACCAAACCAGTAGGCCAAATGCAGTTTTAAAATTCCTATAGGCCGAAAGCCTGAAGATTGAAGCTCAGGAGAAAAACACAGGAGAATACCAAGGAGCGGCAGCCACTGTTAGTAGGCCCAACCAAACTAGTAGGCCAAATGCACTTTAATATGTGATATCGGCTGCAAATTGAGGCTCTGCTTTGTGCAGTGAAGGACAGCTGTATTGAGTGGAGCAGACAGACACAGGTAGCAGGCCTAAATTTAAAAAGTTGGCTCAATGCAGTTTAAAATTGGTTACAGGGGTACACAGGCGGCAGAGCGTTGTTAAGCGGAGGACGATTGTCAGGACTGGAGTGGCCCAGACAGACTTAGTAGGCCTAAAATAAAAAAGTTGGCTCAATGCAGTTTAAAATGGGTAACAGGGGTACACAGGCAGCACTGGTTTGGTCAGCGGAGGACAATTGCTAGGAGTGGCGCAGACAGACTTACTAGGCCTAAAATAAAAAAGTTGGCTCAATGCAGTTTAAAATGGGTAACAGGGGTGCACAGACAGCACTGGTTTTGGTCAGCGGAGGACAATTGCTAGGAGTGGCGCAGACAGACTTACTAGGCCTAAAATAAAAAAGTTGGCTCAATGCAGTTTAAAATGGGTAACAGGGGTGCACAGACAGCACTGGTTTGGTCAGCGGAGGACGATTGCTAGGAGTGGCGCAGACAGACTTACTAGGCCTAAAATAAAAAAGTAGGCTCAATGCAGTTCAAAATGGGTAATGGGTACACAGGCAGCATTGTTTTGGTCAGCGGAGGACGATTAGTAGGAGTGGCGCAGACAGACTTACTAGGCCTAAAATAAAAAAGTTGGCTCAATGCAGTTTAAAATGGGTAACAGGGGTGCACAGACACCACTGGTTTGGTCAGCAGAGGATGATTGCTAGGAGTGGCGCAGACAGACTTACTAGGCCTAAAATAAAAAAGTAGGCTCAATGCAGTTCAAAA
Source organism: Ranitomeya variabilis (assembly GCF_051348905.1). Taxonomy (NCBI): domain Eukaryota; kingdom Metazoa; phylum Chordata; class Amphibia; order Anura; family Dendrobatidae; genus Ranitomeya; species Ranitomeya variabilis. Next base: position 146,542,193 of record NC_135237.1, read on the forward strand.
TGGGTAATGGGTACACAGGCAGCATTGTTTTGGTCAGCGGAGGACGATTAGTAGGAGTGGCGCAGACAGACTTACTAGGCCTAAAATAAAAAAGTTGTCTCAATGCAGTTTAAAATGGGTAACAGGGGTACACAGGCAGCACTGGTTTGGTCAGCGGAGGACGATTGCTAGGAGTGGCGCAGACAGACTTACTAGGCCTAAAATAAAAAAGTTGGCTCAATGCAGTTCTAAACTGGTAACAGGAGTAAACTGGTGGCACTGCTTTGTTCGGTGGAGAACAACTGGAATAAATGGCTGACACAGTACGTTGGCCTAAATAGTAAAGCGGGCTAAATGTCTGCAAAAAAAATGTTCGTAAATAAACAGGTGGCAAAGCAACGTACAGGGGTGGGTTCCTCTGCTGAGTACCAGATAGTGGTAGTTCGCGCACAGTATTCACATGTCAAAATGGAGGGCATGGTCCCTGTATGTATTTACTATCATCTCTGAATTTGTATTGGCAGTGCCATTGAAGGATTTAACAGCACCGACTAAACAGCGGTGGAGCACTGTTTGAGCTGGGGGACACTCTCTCGTGGGCGGCGGTACTGGCCCAGGGCCCCTCATATTACGACGGTGTGTCTGACGTTGGGTGTGCACCCCCACCACCAGAGACACTTAATTGTACGATGAGGGACCCTGTGCCAGTGCCGTCGGCCAAAAGTGGGCACACCCACCTGTCCAGGCAAACGGCACTCGCACGGGTGCTTGCGCCAAGTGGTGACCACGGGCCCATGGGGGGAGTCAGCCCATTTAGGGAGGTGTTAAAAATGGCCTATGGTGGACATTCAGCAGCAGCAAATGGAGGAATTGGAGCAGTCAGTAAGAGGAGTACAAAAGCAAGACCTTTTTAAAGGAAAGCTATGTGTCAGCAGGGGAAGGTGGGGCAAAAGAATGTGAAATCCATGATTGGTTCATTTTAATGAAGGTTAGATCATCAACATTTTGAGTAGCCAGACGTGTCCTTTTTTCGGTCAGTATTGAACCAGCAGCACTGAAGACTCTTTCTGATAGCACACTAGCAGCAGGGCAAGAAAGCTCCTGTAATGCATATTCTGCCAATTCAGGCCAAATGTCTAGTTTAGATGCCCAGTAATCAAAGGGGAATGACCTGTGAGCGAGAACATGGATAAGGGAGGAAAAGTAGTTTGTAACCATACTGGACAAATGCTGTCTCCTGTCACTTTGAATCGATGCAGCTGTCCCTGTCGTGTCAGTGGTCATTGAAAAATCACTGCACAACCTTGTCATAAAACCCCTCTGTCCAACGCCACTTCGGATTTCTGCACCGCTAGCACCTCTGCCACGTTGCCCCCTACGGCTCGTGTGAGAACCATCACCGCCGCTGTGTGCTGGGAATGCCAGAACCAAACGGTCTACAAGAGTTGCTTGTTTGGTAGCCAATATTTGCTCTAGGTTCTCATGTGGCATGATATTTTTCAATTTCCCTTTGTAGCGTGGATCCAGTAGGCAGGCCAACCAGTAATCGTCATCGGTCATCATTTTGACAATGCGGGGGTCCCTTTTTAGGATACGCAAGGCATACTCAGCCATGTGGGCCAATGTTCCAGGTGTCAATTCACTGCTTCTGCTGGGTTGAGGAGCACTTTCTTGCAAATCTATTTCACAAGTGTCCCGCAAGAAACCTGTACCAGACCTTGCAACGGCACCAGTTTCTATTGCCCCCTGAGAAGCTCCCTCCTCCCATACATATTCAGCCCCATCATCCTCCTCCTCATCCTCTTCGTCCGCCACCTCGTCCTGGACAGTTCCCTGACCAGACAATGGCTGACTGTCATCAAGGCTTCCCTCCTCCTCGGCTGCAGACGCCTGCTCCTTAATGTGCGTCAAACTTTGCATCAGCAGATGCATAAGTGGGATGCTCATGCTTATGATGGCGTCGTCTGCACTTACCAGCCGTGTGCATTCCTCAAAACACTGAAGGACTTGACAGAGGTCTTGTAGCTTCGACCACTGCACACCAGACAACTCCATGTCTGCCATCCAACTGCCTGCCCGTGTATGCGTATCCTCCCACAAATAAATGACAGCACGCCTCTGTTCACACAGCCTCTGAACCATGTGCAGTGTGGAGTTCCACCTTGTTGCAACATCTATAATTAGGCGTTGCTGTGGAAGATTTAGTGATCGCTGATGGTTCAGCATACGGCTGGAGTGTACGGGCGACCGGAGGATGTGCGAACAAAGTTTTCGCACCTTCAGGAGCAGGGCTGGTAACTCCGGATAATTTTTCAGGAAGCACTGCACCACCAGGTTCAAAGTGTGAGCCAAGCAAGGTATGTGTTTAAGTTGTGAAAGGGCTATGGCAGCCATAAAATTCCTTCCGTTATCACTGACTACCTTGCCTGCCTCAAGATGTACACTGCCCAGCCATGACTCACTTTATTGCTGCAGGAACTCGGCCAGTACTTCCGCGATGTGTCTGTTGTCACCAAAACACTTCATTTCCAACACAGCCTGCTGACGCTTACCACTAGCTGTTCCATAATGAGACACCTCATGTGCAACACTGGCAGCTGCGGATGGAGTTGCCAGGCGACTGCACTCTGTGGACGAGCTGTCGCTTCTGGAGGAGGAGGAGGAGGAGGAGGAGGGGTGTTGAACGCCTACTGCCAACTGTTTCCTAGACCGTGGGCTAGGCAGAACTGTCCCACTATGGCTGTCCCCTGTGGACCCTGCATCCACCACATTAACCCAGTGCGCCGTGATGGACACGTAATGTCTCTGGCCATGCCTACTGGTCCATGCATCTGTGGTGAGGTGCACCTTTCCACTGACAGACTGCCTCAGTGCATGGACAATGCGGTCTTTGACATGCTGGTGGAGGGCTGGGATGGCTTTTCTCGCAAAGAAGTGGCGACTGGGTAGGTCATAGCGTGGTACTGCATAGGCCATCAGGTCTTTGAAAGCTTTGCTTTCGACCAACCCGTAGGGCATCATCTCTAATGAGATTAATCTGGCAATGTGGGCGTTCAAACCCTGTGTACGCAGATGAGAGGATGAGTACTTTCTTTTCCTCACGAGAGTCTCTTCTAGGGTGAGCTGGACAGGTGAGCTGGACAGGAGACCTGCAGATGGTGGAACTAGCGGTGGTGGTGGTGGTGGACATGGCGGATTGAGAGACAGTTGGTGATGTTGGCCTACATACAGTGCTTCTTACCAATAACCTTCTGATTCCCTGCCTGCTTTGGCCTTGCGACGATCCCTCCACATTTGCTGCTGGTGGTGTCCGAACCGGTGGGCTTACAGTGAGGGAAGCAATGTAGTGTTGCTGACTACCTTCATTCTGACCAGGTGCACCAATGGTACAGGACGTTTGGTAATTAGTCCAGGCTTGCAAGTGCATGCTGGTTAAATGTCTATGCATGCACGTTGTATTTAAATTTTGAAGCATCTTCCCTCTGCTAAAGGTCTTTGAGTATTTCTTACAGATCACTTTAGACTGATCATTGGGATCTTGGTCAAAAAAATGCCACACTGCACTCTTCCTACTATGGAATTCCTTTTCAGGCATTGCACGCTGTGCAACTTTCAGCGGTTGGCCACGCTGTCCTAAAACTGTTTTTGTCACACGTTTTGGGCCTGATACGGGCCTGGCTGATGACAGCTGTTGCGATGTAGATTGGTGTCGCTGCGGATAACCCTCCTCCGCTTGTGAGCTAGTGCCAGCGGCACCCTCTTCCCCCAATGGCTGCCAATCTGGGTCAAGAACTGGGTCATCTATCACCTCCTCCTCCACAATGTCATGTGCACCTTCTTCAGTGTCACCGTGTAAGCCGGTGCTATAGCGTTTGGGACAGGGCACCATAGTCTCATCAGAATCAGATTCTGGCTCAGGAAACTGCAAGGTCAATGTAGTGATCTGAGTCAATGGAACAGCATCATAAGCTAGCTGTGGCTGTGCATCAGTGCACTCCATGTCCGATTCTTCTTGTAATGGGCAGTGTACAATTTCCCTTTCTAACCCTGGCACGGTATGGGTAAAGAGCTCCATGGAGTAACCTGTAGTGTCGCCTGACGCATCCTTCACTTTTGGTTTGGGAGAAGGACACAAGGAAACGTCTTTTTCCGGACCGGAAGCATCCACTGACGACTGGCTGCTCTTAGATTTTGAACTTTGGGAAGAGGAGGCGAAAGAGCTAGAGGCTGAGTCAGCAAGGAAAGACAAAACTTTTTCCTGCTGCTCCGGCTTTAAAAGCTGTTTTCCTACTCCCAGGTAAGGGAGCCTTCGAGGCCTTATGTAGCCAGATGATGATGCAGGCTCAACACCTCCAGCCTTAGGTGCTACTGTGCTTTTGCCACTACCACCAGATGCAGCACCACCACCACCATCAGTACTAGCTGGCAACCCCCGCCCACGGCCTCTTCCACCAGACTTCCTCATTTTTTGGGGGGAGACACTGAACCACAACTCTGACCCAGTGGTATAACACAACACTATGAACGTGGCAGAAAGTGGCTGCCTGATATATGACACACTAGCAGTACAGCAGAATATAAACTGTGTGAGAATTACTATCTCACTTTTGGGGGGAGAAACTGAACCACAACTCTGGCCCAGTGGTATAACACAACACTATGAACGTGGCAGAACGTGGCTGCCTGATATACAACACACTAGCAGTACAGCAGAATATAAACTGTGTGAGAATTACTATCTCACTTTTGGGGGGAGAAACTGAACCACAACTCTGGCCCAGTGGTATAACACAACACTATGAACGTGGCAGAACGTGGCTGCCTGATATACAACACACTAGCAGTACAGCAGAATATAAACTGTGTGAGAAATACTATCTCACTTTTGGGGGGAGACACTGAACCACAGCTCTGGCCCAGTTGCATAACACAACACTATGAACGTGGCAGAAAGTGGCTGCCTGATATATGACACACTAGCAGTACAGCAGAATATAAACTGTGTGAGAATTACTATCTCACTTTTGGGGGGAGAAACTGAACCACAACTCTGGCCCAGTGGTATAACACAACACTATGAACATGGCAGAAAGTGGCTGCCTGATATACAACACACTAGCAGTACAGCAGAATATAAACTGTGTGAGAAATACTATCTCACTTTTGGGGGGAGACACTGAACCACAACTCTGGCCCAGTGGTATAACACAACACTATGAACGTGGCAGAAAGTGGCTGCCTGATATATGACACACTAGCAGTACTGCAGAATATAAACTGTGTGAGAAATACTATCTCACTTTTGGGGGGAGACACTGAACCACAACTCTGTCCCAGTGGTATAACACAACACTATGAACGTGGCAGAAAGTGGCTGTAATTATTATAAAAAAAATAAAAAAAAATTACTGCAATAACACGCCCCCTAGTCCCTACAATGATCTCAGGACAAGTATGGCAGCAATAAAAAGGACTTCAGAACAAAAAAGTGTGGACAAATAAACAAGATAGGCAACTGTGCAGAAAGGAGCAACAGGATTTTTGCTTTGAAAAAAGCAGTTGGTTTGCACAGCACCGTGCACACAGCTATGCAGCTGCTGCACTAAAATACGACCTCCACTGTCCCTGCACAAAAAGGTGGTGTGGGACAGTGCAAATCGCTCCAGCACAAGCAGTTTGGGAGTTTATATTTCCTCCCTAACTCTGTCCCTGCTTCTGACTAACTGCAGCAACCTCTCCCTATGCTCAGATCGGCAGAAGTAAGATGGAGGTCGGCGTGCATGCCCCTTTATAGCCCCTGTGACGCCGCAGACAGCAAGCCAATCACTGCCATGCCCTTGTCTAAGATGGTGGGGACAGAGACCTATGTCATCACGCTGCCCACACTCTGCGTCCTCCTTCAATGGATGAAAAACGGCGGTAACAGCTTCATACGAAACGCGACTTTGGCGCTCTGATCGTGTACCGCATGGCCGATCCCACACTAGGATCGGTTCGGGTTTTATGAAACCCGACGTTGCCTAAAAGTCGGCGATTTCTGAAAATGACCGATCCGTTTCGCTCAACCCTAGTTACTACTGTTATACTATATAACAGTCTATATTATCAACCTATTTAATCCAGCTGTAGAGCAGATACTAGGTGGGTGGAGGACTCCAGCTCTATCCGATCCCTGGGTTTCTTTCTCCTCTTGTATGCTGAAGAACACTTTAGGCCTGTGATCTATAGTACCGTGGGATTATGCACTAGATGTCAGCATTCTGGCACAGGCAACCCACTGATGCCACCGTGACCACATCACTCAACCTGCTCATAGATGCTGAAAGAAGAAGACTTGGGTGAGAATAGAGTGGAATTAGTAGAAGGAAATCATCTTCCTGGTAGTGGAGAGCAGGCTAGAATGGAGTTTTTATGGCTCACACTCATCAGCATAAATAAAATCGGTCTGAAGTTGTTCCTGAAAAGTAGAACGAGTGTCATGTGAGTGTTATGCTACCACAATATGATATTTAGCAAGTAGCATCCATCTGACGTACATCTGACATGCGTATTCAATCAGTTTGCAATGATTTTTTAACATCAGCTTTTATATACAGTATTTCTCTGTCATTTCAAGCTAGTTTAATAGCTAATAAAATTATCTTATAAATAGATAGATAAATGTCATTGAGATATATAACCAGTGCAGTGCATGTATAGCTTACTGTACATGTATTTAGCTTATAATTAAATAAAATAAAGAAAAAAAATGATGTGGGGTTCCTCACAGTTTTCTTAATGAGCTGAGGGAAAGCTCACAGCTGCGGGCTAATCTTTATAGCCTGGTAAGGGGGTAATAAGGATGGAGAATTTCAGGCTATTAATATCATCTCACAGCTGTCTACTTAGCCTTTCCTGGTTATTAAAATGGTGGACTCCCCCCAAAAAAAATGACATACAGTCCCCCTATAATTAATAATCATTACTAGTTATTAACAAGGGGTGACCCCCCAAAAAATGATGTGGGCATCCCCCTATTATTAATAACTAGCAAAGGCTAGGCAAACAGCTGTGGACTGATATTAATAGCCTAGCCTAGGAATGGGCTGGGGATATTGGCCCCCTCCCAGACTAAGAACATCTGCCTTCAGCTGCCCCAGAAATGGCACATCCATTAGATGCACCAATTCTGTCTTGTAGCTTCTTCTTCTCCCACTTGCCCTGGTGCAATGGAAAGTGGAGTAATAGCATTGAGGTTGATGTCAGCTTTGCATTGTCATTTGACATCAGGCCCAGGGGTTAGTAATGGAGAGGCATCTATAAGACACCCACATTACTAACCCCATAGTGTAAACAAAACAAATACAGAGCAAAATCCTTTATATGAAGTAAAACTCCCCAATCCTTTACCCATTTATTAATATCCAAAGGAAAATAATAAATGAAAGAAATTCTTACATGTCAGCCGATAATCCACTTGTCCCATGACAAACACAACTCAGCTACATCTAGATGTTTTTCTGAGTGGTTACATAAAATTCGACCTCTCAGCCTGGCATCCAGGAGACACTGAGATGAGTGTGAGAATGCAGCTTCAGTGCTGAGTGTTTATGTCAGTAAGATAGCTGATAAACTCCTCTGTCCTCACTGACGTCATCGCTTACTGCTAAATTTCTCATGTGACAATAAACATCAGCCAACAGCTGTCTGTTTAGCCTTTGCTGGTTATTAAAAATAGGGGGGACCCTACATAATTTTTCAAGGGGATGCCCTCTTTAATAACCAGCAAAGGCTATGCAAAAAGCTGTGATGTCACAAAGTGAAGGATTGGAAAAACCAAAGTAGAAGAAGGAGAGGATTTGCACACTACCAGAACATAACAACAGTCTTAGATAAAACCACCAAATACCTTCTCAAATATCACACCACAAACTCCTGAACCATGCAGCATGAAACTATCTCTGACAATGCTTAGTTGTCAAAGTCCAGTTTATAAAGAAGAGGGGAGTGGCAAGCAATGAACAGCTGAGAGTTTTATGGCAGGTAATCTTCCAGAGCTCTCAACTTATTTATTTTTACCCCTGCACTGCTAGAAGAAACCAGCACAGAGTAATCTATATATATAATTTTCTAAGGTACTTCCATCTTTCTGTCGGCAACTTCCGTCATGGATATTCATTCGCTGATTGGTCTCGCCAGCTGCTTCTCACAGCTGCTGTGACCAATCAGCGACGGGCACAGTCCGATTAGTCCCTCCCTACTCCCCTGCAGTCAGTGCTCGGCGCCCGCTCCATACACCTCGCAGTCACAGCTCACACAGGGTTAATGCCAGCAGTAACGGACCGCGTTATGCTGTGGGTAACTCACTCCATTACCGCCGCTATTAACCCTGTGTGACCAAGTTTTTACTATTGAGGCTGCCTATGCAGCTTCAATAGTAAAAACATCTAATGTTAAAAATAATAATAAAAAAATAACAAATCATTATATACTCACCTTCCGCCGCCTTTCCGACGCTCCGGTGACCGGTCCATCCAAGCGGCAGGTTCCGGTGCTAAGGTTGGTGTGCGACAAGGACCTGCCATGACGTCACGGTGCAATATGCAATAACGGGCAATCAAAAGAACGTATCTGCACCAAAATTGTATCATTAAAAACATCAGCACGGCATGCAAAAAATAAGCTCTCACCCGACCCCAGATCACGAAAAATGGAGACGCTATCGTTATTGTTCTTTTTGTAGCAAACTTTGGAATTTTTTTTTTACCACATAGATAAAAGAGAACCTAGACATGTTTGTTGTCTACGAACTCACAATGACCTGTAGAATCATAAAGGCAGGTCAGTTTTATCATTTAGTCAACCTAGCAAAAAGGCCAAACAAATAACAAGCGTGGGATTGCACATTTTTTGCAATTTCATCGCACTTGGAATTTTTTCCCATTTTTTGCTACATGACATGGTAAAACCAATGGTATCGTTCAAAAGTACAACTCGTCCTGCAAAAAATAAGCCCCCACATGGCCATATTGATGGAAAAATAAAAAAACTTATAGCTCTGGAAAGAAGGGGAGCAAAAAACGAAAACGAAAAAATGAAAAAAGCTCCGGAGGTGAATGGGTTAAAATATAGGCTTACCAAGTGTAGTATGAAAGCCAGCACATGTGTATTTGAAGGTATGATCCAGTGCCGCGAGTGCATATTAATAATATAATATGTTACAACGCTACGCGTGCACATTACGAGTCGTCACCAAACATGAAGAGTCATCCGATCAGCGTGTTAGAATGATAACTCGTGCAAAAGATCACGTTAGGCATGTGACCACCCAACACGCTGATCATGTGAGACAGCTTCCTTAAGAAGGGGCATTCTGCGCTTTCATGTGCCTATTGAATGGGGATCATACACAGTGTCAAAGCAAGTGATTGCTACATTAGAATAGCATGAATGAGGTAGAAACTTTGCACTCAGTTCACAGAACAATATTGACAAGGGTCATAAAAGGAAGAGTTAGATAAAATCCTCGTAAGGCATAAATAAGATAATACATTAAAATAAAATCTATAGATAACCATGGTGGAACAGGCAGTCATGTCACTGCCATGCCACTCATCAGTACATACTGACATATTATTGAAATCATCGATAAAGTTACCAATTATAGTCTTTTTCACATAACAAAAATCAATTGTAGGGTGCCCAGACTGATACATATTAAAAATAGAATATCATTGTATAGAATGTTGATGATGAAAAAGAAAAAGTAAGAAAGTGAAAAGGTCATTTTGGGAGCAAATAGATAGTAGATATAGTTGGATTTTTCAAAAAAAGTCCATCCATTTGGTGTTTAGTTATGATACCATTATCATTATCCAATGCTTTTCCCAGGAGAACACACAACTGAGATTAATAAGCATTGAGAGGGTTGAAGGTCAACATTATGTAATACGTTTCCTTTCGAAGTTGTATATATACAGTATCTCCCACTCATACATTTTTACAGGACACAGGACCCCATTACCCCGATTATCAGATGGCTTGATTACAACATACTTCATTTGACAAAGTTCTTTGAGAGCTAATCTTTGTGAGGGTGAGAGATTATGCCTAGCAAGTGATTCAGGGATCCTTTTGAGGTCTTCTGTTACCAATTGGATAAACAGATTGAAAATTGTGGGAATTATTTGGATTTAGGTAACAGTTCATATGGGTACTTACCATCCTCACGTCCCCTCTGTTTCTCCAAAAGTTATTCCAAAATATTTAATGTTTATTTTTCATCTGTTGTTTTGAATATATCCTCTCTGGCAATGCTTAATTGCCAGAGTCCAGTTTATATAGGAGAGGGGAGTGGCAAACAGTGAAGATCTGAGATCTTTGAGATCTTTAAGGCACTGCTACAAGAAACCTGCACTGATTAATGTGAAGGTGAAGTGCTTTTGGTCAGTGCAGGAGTAAGGGTACCGTCTCACAGTGGCACTTTTGTCGATACGATCCGTGACGTTCCAGCGATATCCATACGATATCGCTGTGTCTGACACGCAGCAGCGATCAGGGACCCTGCTGAGAATCGTACGTCGTAGCAGATCGTTTGGAACTTTATTTCGTCGCTGGATCTCCCGCTGTCATCGCTGGATCGGTGTGTGTGACACCGATCCAGCGATGCGTTCGCTTGTAACCAGGGTAAACATCGAGTTACTAAGCGCAGGGCCGCTTAGTAACCCGATGTTTACCCTGGTTACCCGGGGACTTCGGCATCGTTGGTCGCTGGAGAGCTGTCTGTGTGACAGCTCCCCAGCGACCACACAACGACTTACCAACGATCACGGCCAGGTCGTATCGCTGGTCGTGATCGTTGGTAAATCGTTTTGTGTAACGGTACCCTAAGAGAAATCAGACAGTGCTATCTTTTGGCTCCTCTCTGTTGCGGTAACCTCGTGATATGTGAGCTGTTATTTATAAGCTGAGACGATCCATGCATAGCGGCCCAGGTGTGGTATTTTCTGATGAAGGGGGCATGAGACCCCTGAAATGCGTTGAATAAAACCACTGTGAATCAACTATATTCTCCTGAAATTCATAACAGCAGCAGCACGGAATTTTAACTACGAAATCCCTTTGAATACATGAGTTCTCTGAACAGACACGCACAGGTCAGGGACCTCTTGCTCCTTGGGTCTCTCCCTTTATATACACTTGCACCTTAGGGCACTTTATTTATCACACACTTACACCCAAGGGACCCCACCTTTAACACACATCTTCAGTAAAGGTAGCCACATCCTTTCATACATTCTTTCACCCCAAAGGCCCTCTCTATCACACAAACACTTGCATCCAAGGAAACTTACCTGTCACGCAAATATGTAATCCAGCGGTCCTCCCTGTGCATCTCAGAGGCCCATCATGTCATATTCATTTGGCCTCCAGGGATCCCCACTCCACATCATACACATCCCAAGGGCCCTTCCGGTTTGTACTTCAGATGCCCTCCCAATCACACCCATGTGAACATAGTGGGACCACCAGACTAATACTCTTAAAACCTCATGACTCCCTTCCCTTCACACTTGCACACAGGGCTCATCATCACACAGACAACACTATTTTACCACTCCGGAGTGACCCCCCTCACTTGTGCCCCCAACATTCCATACACTCATACCCCATTGCCCAACCCATCACACACACTTGCGCCCCATTAATCACACCAATTTCGCAGAAACCTGCATTCCAGAGATCTTCCCCATCAGATATTTTTACACCTCAGGGGACCTTTTCTATCAGACAAACTTGCACTCCAGGGTCTCTTGCCACACAGACACACCTCAGAGGCCATTCCCTGCCACACACTCACCTCAGGGACCCTCACCTGCTGATCTGGTATCTATTACTATTGGGTCATTGTACGGTGGAAATATTTGTCATTCACTTTGTAAGGTTTTTATTCAGCAATTGCATTATCGTCAGCTGTGGTGCCTCCTGTAACCATTCCAATA